>NC_058022.1:15679295-16279295 GCF_019176455.1 Solea senegalensis
TCATATTTTGGACGACATACCAACCTATGACTTTTTTTTCCACATTTTGGACGACATACTAAAGTATGACTTATTTTGTACGACATAACAAGACTTTGACTGAGCAGCCTTGTTCAGTTCTTGACCGCACAATCTCTGACTTAGTAACACACTGTCTTACCCACTATGCCACAAAAGCTGGCTTGTGTTGTAACACCTGGTTTTTTTTTCACATTTTGGACGGAATACGGACCTGTGACTTTTTTTCCACAATTGGACGACATACTAACCTGAGACTTTCTTTCCACATTTTGGACGACATTCTAACCTATGACCTTTTTGTCATATTTTGGACGACATACTAAAGTATGACATTTTTTAACAATTTGGACGACATACTAACCTATGACTTTTTTGTCATATTTTGGATGACAAAGTAACCTATGACTTTTTTGTCACATTTTGGACGACATACTAACCTATGACTTTTTCGTCACATTTTGGGTGACATAGTAACCTATGACATCTTTTTTCATAATTTGGACGTCAAACAAAAGTATGACTTTTTTTCCACATTTATGACAACATACCAAACTATGACATTTTTGTCAAAGGACATCGGCAGCAAGCACAGCAGGCAGGCTCAAAATATTGTCGCAGAATTTTCTAGTTATCACTGTTGTCATGGTGGTCATGGTCAGTTAATTGCCGAAGATTTAATTTTTAATGCCAATGTTTTCCCCCTCTGTTGCAGAGCAGCTGTTACTCTAGCATCCCAGTGATCAAAGACATGGAAATAATGCTGAATGACACCGATGGTGCATTCCAAATGACCTTTTATTTAATATGTTTCCTTCCAGTTCCTCTATGTCCTATCTTTCTTAACAAATAAAAATAAAACAACACGGTTAAAGGACAAATCTACTCCGCACTGTGGAGACTATACTGTGCATCACCCACTAATCCAACCTTATCACATATTTCTTGAACACCACCAAAGACGATGTAACAAACAACGTGTTAAAAAGTCACACTGCCACTTTCACCTTTCTGCAGTTGTAAGAATGTAAACAACATTAAAGGACTAGAACTAAAGTATTATTTGTTTTTTTTATGTTACACAATCAGTGAGAAGTTTCACAAATAGACGAAAAGAAAGTAACTCTGACACTTTGTGATGGAGAAATTTGTTTCTCTATACATTTTACGTTGTGTATAATTACACTGTAGCTTATTACAATCAGCATATAATTACAGCCGATACAGCGCTGCACTCAGAAGGTTTTGAGAAGAAAACATGCTCACTGGCTGTTATTGACATTTTGTCTTGACAAAATCAAAGTGCAGAAAACAGGAAGTTGCAATCCAAAATAATAACTCTGACATTCTGAGGACTTATTGATCTCCTTCTATTTGCTACCTTTCTTTCTTAAAAATTATCTTCACCTTGGGGTGAGTTTCAAGAATCATTAATAGACTTCAGATCTCTAGGGAAGAAGAAATCAAGCGTCTGTCTGTCACTGGCAGCAGCTCAGAGGAAAACGTATGATACGAAGTGTCAATAAAGGATAAAAACAGGAGGCTGGAATCCTTCCTCTATAGTGAATATTAACTGATTTATTTAGATGCAAACTGCTATTGATTTCGAGACAAAAGTCTTAATTACAGTGTTTGCACAGAGCAGTGATAACGATGAAGACATTTTAATGATCTCTGCAGGATTACTGCTGGTTAGATTCTGACAGTCTATACTTTCCACTTTGTAATTTTCTGAATCAAAGTCTTGTTTGCTCAAGTCTTGCTTGCTTGAGTCTCACTGAATGTACTTGTCCTCCAAAACCAACACACTTGTCCTGTCTGAGGATGACTGTCTTTGTTGTCTGGTGTCTCGTATTCTGTTTTTGACAGGATTACTGAATTATTTGTATTTTTTATTTTTATTTTGTGTGAATTTGTGTGAATTAACCAGATATCAGACTTAACCTGTCCAAATTCAGCTTTGTGTTTATCATCAGGTACACAAGTACAAATAAGTATAATAGAATACATTGAAAGGACAGATATTATATTAAAGGATATCACAAGTATAACTAAGTCAGTGGCCTGCAACCTTTAGAATGAAAAGAACCATTTTTGTCACTTCACCACCCAAATAAAATTAATCTGGTGGCAAAAAATCTATTTGACCCTTAAAATGAAGATAATATTATGTTTAAAGTTTTTATTATACATATACTATATTTAAAGAACTACAAAAAGACTGTTGACATTTAATTTCATTAACACTTTTTTCTCCACACATCTTCCTCTTGTAGTCTTATCCTATGAGTCAACTGTTCCATCACATAATATCTCACTCACTACATTGCATTGCTGTTTATACCCAACCTCTTATAAGAGTGTAGAAAGGCATAAGTACATGGATCGAAATATGGACGGGACTCCAAATTACTTTAATTTAATGGCTTTCGGGCAGGGTTTCAATATCGAATTTGACATAGATATTGGATGTGATGCACAAATTATCAAAAGCACTTGTATTTACGCCTTTATCTCTACAAAAAAAAGTGTGAAGAACAGGAAAATGAAATAAAAAGCTACAAGGAGTCACTGCAGAGCGGCGGAAGAGTTTGCAGACTCCTGAACTAAGTGATTTATCTTAAAGCCACCACTGATTTTAAACACATACTGTATATAAAAACGTATTTGTCAGTATACGTTTTTAAATGACCTCAGTATGTTTTGTATATACTTCACTTGGGTCAGCAGGCGCTTTTATGTCCATGTTGTGTTTAATACAGACAGGTTTCTGGCTCACTAGTGATTAGGCTGTTGGTGGACTCTCTCCAATGATCTCCTGCTGGGTCTATTGGAGCATTCATCTCCTTGGCAACTCAACCCTTTTAGTCAAATCACATGAAGTTTTTTCAGCTTTGCTGTAACTGTTCAATTATTTCCAAACAAACCAGTGTGACACAGGGGGTTTATCGGGTCTGCTGTTGTTTGTAAATGCATTTGGGGTCAAGTCACAGAGGAAAAGTGGACATTTCTGCCGTTTCTGTATACATTTGCCTCATGTGCTTCTTGCAAACATGGAAGTGATGTCCCTGTTCCTTGACCTCGCAGTCAGAGAGGTTGAGTCTGTTCTGCGTAGCTCCGGACATGAGTGGAGTTTAGGTTGGAAACCTTCAGCAGGGTGTTCATGATTTAGCATGTGTTTCCTACAAATTAGTCGCGGTGGTTTTCCCCTGATGAGAAGTTATTTTTAACAACAAAGGCTTTAATGACGACTGCGAGTAGACAATAACAACTGGCAGGAAGCGTTCAGTTTGGTGCTTGTGACAGATGTAAGGTTTATGTTTGATGCACCACAATGGCTCTGTGTTAAATAAAACAGTTTGGACATGTTTGACTGCAATCTTTAATGTGGCCCAGTCAAAAAGAATGGCAGAGCAGAACTGATCTATTCATCGCTGAGACTCTTAAACACATTAGTGCGAGGGAGAGCATAGAGCACTCTGTTGTTTTACATTTTTTTAAGATTCATTTGGCACAGTGCATTGTCGAATGGATCCAGAAAGTTATGGTCGATAACTTCCCTGGCAAATTATTTCAGGATATTTTTTCGCTAAATTAACAAGTGCACAATTCATTTAAAAGGTCCAGTGTAGGAATAAGTGACATCCAGAGACTGCAGACTGTAACAAACAGACTCCTCTGCTTAGCCTTACTTTGCCAAGTGCATCAGGAAACTATGGTGGGCTTCACATACCAGGAAGATTGTTGTTCTTCTTCGTTTGTGGAGTAAGCTTCTACTTCAAAACTTGCCTAAGATATATTTAAAAGACTGAGTCTGCAGTTAAGTTAAATTTTTTATTTTAAATAGATTATAGACTTATATATATGTAGAAGTAACAGTAACCTCCCTAAGTGTTTCACACTAGAAGCTTTAAAATCACTCTCAGTATACCACTATTGTCCTCAAATGATACCAATACATCCCAGTGGCTATTCTTTCGTGAACACACACATGATTTTGCACTTTGCAGGCCTGATAAAGGAATCCCCAGAATTCCCTGTGTCATCTGCACGGCCTGCCTGAGAAAGAATCCGGCAAGGTCCTGCTCCCTTCATTGTTGATTCAGCGGCACACCCCCCACCCAGGAGCCATAAATGGGAGAGGTCCTTTGTGTGAGGGGAGTGGAGCAGATTTACTGTGGATGGTCTCCCTACAAAAGACCAGGCCACTGTCACAACAGCACCAGGATCAGCTGCTCCCACTTTCACACAGAGTGATTTAACGCCGTGCTTCACACAGCCACTGATGCAGACACGACCTCCACAGCCAATCAGCATCCATGCACCGCAGTGTTACAACTGGGAGAGATTTAGCTGCCTTTTCTTCCAAATACAGTCCCTAATGAGATTGTTTTTACTTCTTTCTGGATTACCACCAACATCTAATTTGGGCCATGACCCACATTTCCTCAAATTCTGTATTTCTTTTTGTTAAACAGACAAACAGAGCCATAAACATATCCTCGTTCGTGGAGGTCATTACACACATATAACTACATTATTTCCATCTCCCTCTTTGACCTGCATGACATCATCACTTAAGCTTGCTTTAGAAACCAGCTCTACAATTTAAATGTTTTCTTTTCTCTCTTAAACGTTTTGGGTTCAGTTTCCTTCACCTGAGCTTCATTTCCCTGAAAGTTTAAGAGCTGCCCACGTCTGACTTATAGTGTAAGCTTCCAAAACTCCTTGGTGTGAAGATGGCAAATCACGTCATCCTTCTCTGAGCAACTCTCTAAAAGGTATGAAAACAGATAACATCCGTCTTTTAGCGCCACACTGTAGATATCATCATGTTTTTTATGCCTTGGCACACTCACAAGTTGTCTATGCCAACTGTGCATCTTGAACATGCTTTCTCGTCTCTGTGATAACTCTGGGTTGGGTTTCCTCCACCAGTCTGTTGTGTTGACTGTGAAATTCAAGGAGTTGGCCCTTCTGTCTGTGCAGGATTTGAGTTTCAGAGGTTTGTTATCCTAACTATTTCGGCATGAGGGTGGCTAATGTACTTAATCCAAATTATGAAGAATTATTGGACATGATCTTTGGCACTAATGAAGTAAAACCATTGAAAATATTAAAGTTTGTCCAGCTCTAAATCAACGATTAGAAGTAAAGACAAATTCCAACACTGTAAACTATCAGACAAAGCATGTTCTTGCAGGTGGAGCTGCAACAGTGGAAGGCAATATTAACACATTTTAATCAAACCAGTGGGATATGTAATAGAGGAGGCATTCAAAATGGCCCCAGTGTAACTTGATAGGTTTACCACTGATTTGACCAGGGGCCAAACAGACTTTTCTTGAGCCAGTGTTCATTTTGTTCACACAAAATTGCAGCTAATCTGTGAAGAAAGGCCCCGTTACCTGCAGGGGTCCACCTGTTCGACCTGCACCGTCTCTCCAGTTTCTCTGTTCCCACTGACCTGAGACAATGCAAGGCTGCACAGGTTCACCACCTCTCGCAGCTCATGTTACACAGCCACCCAGGGCAAAGTGGACATAAAAGTGCTGTTTATGTGGTTGGTTGAACTCAGGTAAAGGCGGTCACACACCTTTAGACTCACAGACACACACAACCAGGGACCTTAAAGCTGAAATAGCCAACAGTTTTCTCTTAAAATTGTCATTATAATATTATAAGTGATTACCTAGAGTAGTGGTGATAAAAAAAAGACACCATGTGCTTTTTTTTCACTATTTCATTCCCTTGGCCACCTGGATGGAGTTTTCATGAGAAAAACATCAATTTACAATCAATTTACAGCATAAAGGAACTGCATTAACTGCATCTTGCTACTGCTTGATCAAATTCAGTGTATGGTGATTTCAGCCTCACTGGTCCAACTCTCTGGAACTCTCTGCCTAATGAATTGAGATGTGCTACCACTGTGTGTCCTTTTTAAAGTAAACTTAATTTGTGTTTGTTTTCACAGAGTGAGATTTTGCTATATAAATAAATTGATTGATTCATTGATGATATGAAGTGTTTTCTATTTTCTGATTGGCTTGACAAGATTACTGTGAACTATAGCAAAGATGCTGTTAGTTTTTACTTTATTTTCATAGATGTAGGTATAATTTCAACAGGTGAAAACATTTTAACACTGACTCCCATGTCATGTCAGATACCAGAGCCTGACTATACTGTGAGTGAGTGAGTTCAGATACAAAACTAAAGACAAGAACTAAAAATAAGAACTCATAGATCTATGAAACTGCACAGTACTAATGTGAAATGTGAAATAGGTTTATGACAAAGACAAGACATTTATAAAGAACATGCATTGTCAATACACGACATAATTACATCCAAAAAGCATTGTGCGCAGACATTCTGTAGATCTATTGATAAATGTGATTTCTATGACTCACTTTAAAAAAACGATATTTTCCAGAACTGGGAGACCAGGATGAACATACTGGTGTCCAGTGTTTCTGCCAGCAAACAGTGGATGTGGGGCATCTCACAGTGTCATTCACTGGGTGACGTCAGGGAAGAGGCTTGTGATGCATCTGTCACCAAACCCACAGCAACAGAGATTCCATTCACATATCTTACACTCAGAACCTCCCAAGTCATTTGCTGCAATTTGGAATGTGGTTAAGACCCTACTGCACCCCCCACCAGCCACTGCCTGCCGACACACACACACACACACTGACACACAAAGTGCTTTCCAACTTCAACAATACCCTTATTGTGCGATGTTCGGCTGTGTGATTGTGGCCTGGACTGCCTCAAACTTCACACCAACATCAAACAGCAGCAGATACACTGCCAAACAATGAAGCTGTTTAATGTTCCTTGCAGGTTTTGGACGATGACATTGACATGCTCATATCGCTGCTGCTGGTGGGTGGAAACCACTTCAATACCAGCTTTTCAGCCCAAAAAAAGTGTCGCTTGTGCACTTTCTCCAGCTTTTTGTGAAGTCATTTCCCAAACCCAATAACCCTTCTGCTATTTAAAACACAAACCTCATCAAAAGTGGAAGCAAACCATTTTGCTTTTGTATGTGTCCTGAGGTCAGAGAAGATCTCTCATGTATTTAATGGCCACAAAATCATTATTGTATTATTATTTATGTATGAACCTGACCCACAGCAGGTGTTACTAAACACACGTTCAATTCAATCTTTTATGGAAGGATGATCAACCCCAAAACAATCAAATATATATATTGCCTCATTGTTTGGTTTCTTGTTAAGTCAGCACACTGAATCCCACTGAAGAGTAAAATTGCAGTTCTTTCAAAGATCTTGCAGGCTCTTAGTGACCTACAGCAGCTTGTCTCCTTGTGCATCTAAGGTTTGCAGTATTTGTTCAGCTGACTGACATACCTGACCTGATGTTTATCTACCTCCCACCCAACTAAAAATAGCAAAGTAACCCTTAATTATGTGTATATGTGTGTTTTGTCTATCGTTCTTGAAACTGTATCTATAAATGAACATTGGAATACAGTACTTGTACAACAGATTATAGTAGACAAGTTAAACATTTGGATTTCCATGCATCATGTCTTAGTACACTAATGACAATGTTGTTTGTGATTTATAACTTTTAAAATGTGAAAACTGGCGTCTAGATTAATCCAGTGGATTACACAAATTTTATTGTTAATCACTTTTTGTGTTTTTTCAGTCTCCAGCCGTGTTTTTAAGGTTGATGATTTTTGACCTGTCAGCAATATAACGCTGTCAAACTTCACAGATAAGAAGTGAAAGAAGCAAAGGAGTAATAAGACTGGGTGATTCATGTTGTCATGTGACTTTGCTTACTTGGCATATTAGTCAGTATTTTCAAAACAGAGGAATGTGGAGAAATATCCAAACTGGCACATCTGCTTTGCTGTGATAGTTTTTATCACAGAACATATTTCATTATATTTATTGCAGAGGAACGTTCACAGTGCAAGCCTTAGTGCTCAATTCATATGTATTTTTCAGATATGATTTAAATGGTCTGGCAGTTCACTTTATTCCTTAACAATAATGGTTCTTCAGCATTCACTGCTCTTTTTGCAATACACAATGTAAAACAGGACATTATCACTAGATCAGTATCACTTGCACTCCTTCTAATTCCGTTCCATGGTGAGATATCTTTTTTCCACACATGAAATGAAATGCAAATATCAAAGCAATTTCATCTCTCTCATGTGGTGTCTGTGTATTTTATTTGAGTTTTTGTTTTGTTGCTTTATTCTTCTTGTTTTGTCTGTTTGGGCTTTTATTCTGTTATATCTTAGTTTAGAAGTGCTGTTTTATCTCAGCCAGGCCAGTTTAACTGTAACAATTTAACTGTTACTTTTCCTGTATAATAATAAAATGAAATCAAATTAAACATAATGTCTTACATGTGGTGAGCATCTGACTCTAATGTGAAGTACAGTCCTGAAATGACCCACAAGTGAAAAATCTCACCACCACATCACACCATGTTACACTTTCATTGTACACAACGAAGACAACTGAAGTTAGAGGTTTCGTGTAGAAGTTATCTAGCACTGGACATCGACAAATTCTAGAGCACATGACAATTAGGATAAAAAAAGATTAATCAGGGCTTTATATGGAGCAGTGGTTAGCACTCTTGCCTTTGGAGCAATAAGATCCAGTCAGATCAAGGGCCTTTCTGCATGGAGTTTGCATGTTCTCTCTGTGTCTTTGTGTTTTCACTGTGTTCTCCAGTTTCCTCCCACAAACCAAAACATGCAGTTTGGGGATTAAGCAAATTGAACACTCAAAATTGACCATAGGTGTTATCGAGAATGGTTTTTTTTTGTCTCTATGTGGCCCTATGTCAGCTGGGTCTGACACCAGCACCCCCCATGACCTTCATGTGAAGGATACAGCAGTATCCTACAAGTAGCGCTTTAGCTTTGGGCTTTAGCTTCAATACTAAAGGATGAATTGCTCTTCTGTGACCAATAAAGTTTTCTGAATCTGAAGGTACAACAAAACATTTGTAAAAAGTTGAAAATGTTGTTGTTGTTTGTGTTATGCATTATTTTAAAATGTCATTAACTTTGTTTGGAATGCAGTCCTTAATAAGGTCAAATCAAAAACACTCTGGTCTGGGTACAGCTTTCCTCATTCTTTGAAACATTCAGTGAATACGCTTATTACTCCATTGTATTTATTTTATGTCTGTTAGGTTGTGTTTAATTCAGCACAGTTTAAGTGGTATTTTACAAGTCGTACTAACACCATTAGCAATGAATTAAATTGTTAGTGTTATGACCAGTTTCCTGTAGTACAGTCCTGTAGTGAAGTTCGCTGTAATGAGCGGGGGTGGCGCTGTGGAGCAGCAGCACAAGAGCCGTATGAGATAATAAGCGGCTGCAGGCAGCGCTCAGTCAAACACCGAGCAGTGAGGACAGGATCCCCGGGACACTGGCTCTAAACTCTGGACTCCTTGACTCGTCTGGACCGCATTGAGATGCTGCCGCTGCATGAAGGACGCTCTTGTGTCCGATCCGCTGCTCTTTTACTGCTCTGGTGTCTCCTGCAGTGTTCTGCTGTCCTCTCCTTCAACCTGGACACCAGTCATGTCATCAGGAAAAGCGGAGAGCCCGGGAGTCTGTTCGGCTTCTCTCTCGCCATGCACCGGCAACTCAACCCCGATCAAAGAATGTGAGTGATGACTTATTCCCACTCGTGTGTATGTGCGTGTGTTTTAAGTGCAGACACCTGTCAGCAGTAACATTACACAGACAGTAAATCTTAACTCTTTTAAATCATCAAATTATCTCAGGAAGAAACTTTCACCTGACTTCAAGAATCCCATGTCGTAACGTGAAGAGTAAACTGATGCTTGCAGTTCAAAGTAACTCTGAAACACTCCAAAGTCCACGGGGCTTCTTGTGAGATGTTGCGACTTTTTGTTCTTTATTATCAATAGATTTCTTCCGTCTCCCCGCAAAGCTTTGACTATGAAATGGGAAGCAGCTTTAGGACAATAAGGGCGTAAACAATGGTCAAAAGTGTCATGTAAATGTGTCCGTGAGGTCAAACTGAGGGAGCAATGAGAGGAGAGGTGTAGCTGCTGCCACTGGTGCAGGATTTATTAGCTGGTCTACACTTGCTCTGGTTATTGGTTTAATAATAAAATCCAGAATATTGTTAAAATTCTCAGACTGAAGCCGCTGTGCAAATGAGAACAGTTTCCCTGTTTATTTCTGTGTTTTACATCATCTCAAATTATTGACTAAAGTCATCAATGAATGACTGTATAATAATGAATATTAATGAAAATACTTGTTACATTGTCTCATTTAATAGTGTATAAACACTATAAAGTTGATTTAATGACCTGTGGCAGGTGCTTTTTCACGTGTTAGTTTGACTTTTTAAATGTTTTCTTCACAGGTGTTTTAAATGAATATTATCCTGTGATTGGCTGTCATGTTTTTTCTCAAACATGCACTTGTGTCCGCACAAGTGTGTGTGTGAGGTCAGGGAGGTTTTGAGGTTTTGAGTTGGTGCCAGAATGAAAGTAAACATCAGTATTTCAAGAATGTTCACTGTAGCCGCTATGTACACATGATATCAGAGCATTTCCTTTGGCTAACCCTGAGGGTGCAGAACAAGAAAAAAAAAAAGTCGGTGTAGTAAGCCTGATCATCCTGCAACACAAAGAGTGATGGGGGTGTAAGGTGGGGAGAGGAGGGGTGGTGGGTTGGTGGGGGGGTTGGCATGTTAAAGCCTGCAAACAGGGCAAGGCTGTGTGATACACTGGTCAGTAGCCACAGGTCCCTGCAGCAGCATGTTGAGAAACAGAGAGCAGGAATGAAAAACCCCTGATAACAGAGCTTATTCCCCCGAAGATCACAGATAAACCTTACCTTGTGGATTGTTTTTTCTCGTTTTGTTTTGTTTACCGCTGCTGTTTTGTCTACCGTGCAAAGGCAGCTCCTGATGTAGTAAAGGCACCGACATAGAGGTGAAAGCTGCTTTTCAAAACATGTTCAATAAGGAGTTTGTTCTTCTCAAAGAACCATCAATCCTTTACATGTGTCATAGGTGACAAGTGTAAAGAGAGCGAAAGCCACAGAAGTGTGTGTAATATTTGTTGTGCAAACAGGGGTTGGAAATGTGACACTGACCTGATTGTTTGTTTTTCGGCCTATAAAAGTAAGATGAGAGTGAAGGTTTGTCTCCTGTGGAAAAGCTGCCCCAGGTTATTCATCAAAGAAGCTGCAAAAATGTTTCTAAAGGGCGGAACCCTAACTCTTACATTGGACATGAAATGACCCACAGACCTAACTCTTATCAGTTACGTGCAACAAGCAATGAGCCTACTGTGTGTTCTGTCTATTTAAAAGAATGTAGGGACTAACAACATCCTTAGCCCAATGCAAATACTGTATCTAATCAGCCATTTACACGGCAGCCACTCAATGCATTTAGGCATGTATGTCTACATGTATGTCAAGACAACCTGCAAACTAGGGCGAAAGGCCGGGTAAACCCTGGATAGGTCACCAGTCCATCACAGGTCCACATAGAGACAAACAACCATTCACTCTCACGTTCACATGTACGGTCACTTAAGTTTGACCGTAGTAATTTGCCTAGTCCCCAAATTTGCATGTCTTTGGACTGTGGGAGGAAACTGGAGAACCCAGAGAAGACGACCTGCTGAAATTCAAAATGTTCAGATTTAAAACTGTTGTGCGTAACTTTTAAATATAAACAAACGTCTGTTGCATTATTCCAACCATTGTCAAATGAGTTCACACGGTGTTGATTGGTGAAGTGTATCACCTCCACACAACTCTCTCTGTATTTGACAGTATAGCAGTGTTTAGATCATGGCGGCTTCCCTGCACTGCTCACAGGAAGGCAGACATAATGTGAGATGACAACTACGTACAGTATATGCCTGAAAACTCAAAAAAGTGCATACAAAAAGTTCCACTGCTAAAAAGAAAATCATTTAGCAGTCGCTCCCTCAGTCAGGTCTGATAGTATTGGTTAACAGAACCTGTTTTTTTTACAAGACACAGCATACAAACAACGTTACACTGTTTCTGTTGTTGCATCAACAACAATGAAAATCCCCAAAACTTAAGCTGTTTCAGCAACTGCTGATCGACTGTGATTTGCATGCACGACCATCTCTTGGGTTTACAGAGAATGGCCTGAACGAAGAGGAAAAAATATCCAGTGAGCGTCCGTTCTCTGGGTGATAATTGCTTTGTTGATGCCAAAGGTCAGAGGAGAATGGCCACACTTGTTCGAGGCGATAGAAAGGCAACAGTAACTCACAACAGTAATTTCATTTACCACTCGTGACAACCAAGGTATGCAGAAGATACACTCCTGACTATTAGCCACGTGTACCTAATGACGTTGTGTGTACCTAAAAATTAGAGCTTAAACACACAGTTCATTCGTTGATTCATGAGACAATCGTTGTCTCACTTGCATCAACTAAATGTTTATATAATAAAAAGAGAATGTTTAAAAGTGTACGTGAAATAAACAGCATCTTCCCCCTGCCTGGCTATGATGCTCACTCTAAATCCTCATGTGACCATTTAATAATAAGCCAGACAAGACAAATGAAAGTGGAGCTCACAGAATGAGGCAACAATCTGCCCACACACCTATCTTAAAGCTGTGAGGACCACTGACCACTCTGCCAGACTGACCCCATGATAACAGGAGCCGGTAAAGCGTCTCACTCTGCATCTGTCTCCTCCGTTCTCATACAAACACATGCTTGATGATTGCCAGCAGCTGTAACATACATGAATCTGATTATTATCAAGCGTATGTGTGGAGAGAAAGGCTGACCATAATAGGGTCTTTTGTACGGGGATCAACATGTGTGATGAGATGGCCTTTCCACCTCTGCTGTTTCAGAGGGGTTGATATTTTCAGTTGAGGAAAAAAAGGAGAGATTAAAAGAGAATTTCCTTTTTATGCTACCATTATTTCTGTAATGGGTTCACTGAAAGCACACAGCTTGCATGGATGGTGTTATTACAGTATAACCCATTTTCATTTCCATTGGTTTCTGTTGAGTGGAAGAAAAAAGGAGGATCCTGGTTTGAACATATTGTGGCATCTTGCAAAGAAGCAACTGAATGTATCTCCCATGAATAATGTGCCGAGTTAATGATGTGGATATAACGTCCACTCAATGAAACCAGAGAAAATGAACTTTTGACAAGACATGCAGAGCCATCTGTGCATGTGTAACCTGACACAGAGAACGCTTCAGTGACTCGTTAGTTAAGACATTTCAGTCTGACTTTATATTCAACTCTGGAAAGTTTGAAATACATTACATGCTTTAGAAATGGGTTAATCCTTTTTATTATTATTATTATTTTAAGGTGATCTGTATCTGCAGTGAATTATGTGCCGTCCGTCGTGTGTACCCAGGCAATCACAGGTCAGCACCAGTCTGTGTGTGGCGTAAACTGAACCAGTTAGAACAGCTGCACTAGTTCTTTGGGCTTTGAGTGCACAGCTGTGGAGCTCTGAAACACATCTGTTAACAAAGACCAGTGAGATCACTGTGCAAACCCACCCCACTCTACAGTATTTATTCCCTTTTATGCATGATGGGATGCGATTTCACACTGCACCCAGGCTAGATTTGGAAGGCAATATGATATGTATGTGTTATATGTCATATTAACATTTTTGAGACCATGTATTGTCTGTGTTTATATGATGTGTATATTGGAAACTTTAGCTTTTGATTTAAATCAAATAGTATGCTCTTGTGCCATCTTTAGTAGAACATTAGGCAAAGTGAAAAAATAGAAACATTTTAGCCTTAAAAAATCTAGTTCATGTGTCTTCTAGACTGGTGTGTAGCATGTAAACGTCAGTGTTACACCTCGGTTACTCGCTACATTCTACAGCTGCCACTCTCCTGACAAGCTCTGCTGTTAAGTTAGTGTTTCTGTGTGTGGTGAGGTGTGTAACAAGCTCTTCATAGATGCGATGCTTTCCCGCATTTCCTGTCATGGATTTGACAGTCCTCTCTTGAGTGGACTGTTCATTTCAGCAGAAGAAGGTCCATCACATAAATGTGACGTAAAAACACATCGAAACGAATTTAGGCTCACATGGGGGCGAGTGTATGTGCTACTTGAGGCATGGTAAGAGGCTGCCATGTCAAATGGAAGCCAATTCTGAAAAGGGAGTTGATCGTATTTGCATTTCAGTGGCCTTTGTTTGGTGTGGTGGTTTGCAGTTTGGGCTTCATAGTCTTACATCAGACCTCCTCTGGAGTCCTTGTTCAGCAAATAATGAGCCGTGGTGCTGTCCCATAGATTCATCGGTGGGTGACAGAAGGAACCTCAGAGTCATCATGAGGAGGATTCCTCTGTCTTTTGAGAAATGTCCTTCCCTGCAGGTTGGCTGGTCAGGTCACACAATAGAATGGGATACTATTATATAGTATAACCATGTTAAAATGAACAGGATTGATATATATATATATATAAATGTAGGATTATCAGTCATATTCTATTGTCAAAAGCCAAATTTAAATTTAAAGTCAAATTTAAAGCTGTAGTGTTCGTATTTTGATGATTTTTGTTGGTGTTGATTCTATTATAATGCGTCAGTTTGGTCTTCATTAACAGAAACATGTAAAAAAGGGCTCTTTCAGGTAATACTATTAGACCTGACTGAAACATTTTGTGGCATCTATTTGTGTATACTCCTACACCAACGTGAATTTACATTAAGCTTTTAAGAGCACTGACAGCATCTACATTGTTAAACTGCACTTTTCCCTTAGTCTTGTTATTTAAAGTAACAGGTTTGTGTTCTGGTTTGCCTTAAGACATGAACCAACCTTGTGTAGTCTAAGAGATACGCAGGTATACGTTCTATACTCACTATAAAATGGTCAGGATTTAAAATGTGCACTGACAAAACCTGCACTCAAGCAATTTGGACATGGGTTATTTTCAATAGAAAACTAGTTAGATATAATAAAAATCCATCATGTGCCCACTGTTTTTGGAGGTAATTGTGCTGGTGGTGTAGCAACCCATTCCGCTCTGAGGATGTGCATCTTTTTTATGTGTCTGGGATAGAGTGGGCTGGGCTCGACACACTTGACTGTAGCACTTTACGAGCACTGCACGTCGACATACAACCAAGGTGAAATGAAACAGAAGCAAGCAACACTTTTTCAAGAGCTTTCAATAACCTGGCCCCAAATCTACAGCCACTTTGGAAGACGGCTGATGCCAACATTATTCCCATTGTTAAGTGAAAGTTTCAGACAGGTCAGCAGTACTGTAACAGCAGTACTGGGCTTATGTGTATTAGGGGAGTATAGTCACTACAGTAGACCACACTTCACCACTGATTTCACACTTTTTTTGTATCCAACAGAACAGCGATTCCTCCTTTCAGTTTGTCAGCCATCTATTTGCTCTTTTCCTTTTTGTCAAGATGACAGTGTAGAAACAGACAGGAAACATGGGGGAGGGAGAAGTGGTTATGGCATCTGACATAGATGCCCTGCTGGAAGTGAGCCACGGATGTTGTCACGATATGACATGTGTCTTAAACATTAGGCCAACAGGATACCTCTATTGTTCTCCATTCTTGTGGATAATGACAACTGTTGACACTGAGACTCAAATGTGAGACATTTGCCGCATAGCTTCACTGCAATTTAAGAGGAATTAAGGGAGTGCTTAATGCATGTTCAGTCAATGTGTGGGTTTTCTTTTGTTTTCCTTTTCTCCTATTTGATGTTCAAGTCAAACCTGTAGCTCTGTCAAAAGATGCCACAATATTTGTATGTCATGAAGGCAGCCAGAAAATATGCTCTTTTTTGTTGACAGTAAATCTTACTGTTGCTATGTTATCATTGTCACTTCACATTCACATACATGTACTTAATTCAACAAACGGGAGCTGGTTGAAAGCGCCCTTTAAAAATGCAGCAGTGACAGGTGACTGCAACAGAAAGCAAATGTCAGTCCTTATCCAACCAATCCTGTGATGCCCCAAATAGCAGCTTGAGTTTAATCATTAATCATTTTTCTTTTCCTTACTTCAGGCTGTTGATCGGGGCGCCCAGAGCCAGAGCTTTAGGAAAACAGACCTCCAGCATCACAGGGGGGCTTTATAAATGTGAAATCTCTCAGTCAAATGAATGTGAACGCATTGAATTTGATAATGAAGGTAAGAAACCATCCATCCATCCATCATTACAGTTTTAAAGGTCCAGTGTGTCAGAAGTTCCAGATTGAACAGTGCTCACCCCTCCTTTTGCCAAGGGCATCATGGAACTGTGGTAGATTTTGCATTTCAAAAATGATGTAATGCTTCTTTGTTTGTATCTGCTTCAAAAATTCACACTCGGGCTGGTTTGTCTATTTGGGCTGCTGTAATGTGATGGTAAAAGGTGCAGGTCTCTGTAAAGCAAGGCCTTTTACTTAGTATTTTCAATTTCTGCCATTAAACCCTCCTAAATGTTACACATTAAGTAGAAGAAGTAGCAATAGAAGAAATCAAGAATGCATTTTTATCTGATATCAGTGTGTTATGTTTCTATATAATTATAGAGGACACACGCTTTGAGAACAAGGAGAATCAGTGGATGGGGGTGACCGTTCAAAGCCAGGGACCTGGAGGAAAGATTGTGGTGAGTTTAACTTAACACCTGAACCGCCAATCCCAGGGACTTTGAGGTCTAGTCTGGTCTAATCTGTTATCAAAGTACGGCCTAATGCACAGCTGTGTTCTGCAATTTCAGACGTGTGCTCATCGCTATCAGAGACGCTTGTTTGTGAACACGCCTCAGGAGTCGCGGGACATCACTGGCCGCTGCTATGTCCTGAGTCAGGACCTGACCATCGACCCATCCTCCGATGAGGATGGAGGGAACTGGAACTTTTGCGAGGGCAGAGCCAGAAGCCATGAGATGTTTGGATCATGTCAGCAGGGTTTGGCTGCCACCTTCACCAAGGACTACCATTATGTTGTGTTTGGAGCACCAGGGGCTTACAATTGGAAAGGTCATTAACGAATCATAACGGCACAGTTCTGAAATCTGGTTTCGCAACCTCTTGAATTAAATGATGAAATTTAATCTCAAAATAAACATTTCTTCTCGACACTGTCCACACTAACTGAACTCCTCACTCACTTCCTCTGCAGGCATTGTGCGAGTGGAGCAAAAGAACAACACTTTGCTGGAGATGGGAATTTATGATGACGGTCCGTATGAAGTTGGAGATGAGGATCTTTTAAACCCTGAGCTGGTGCCTGTTCCTGCCAACAGTTACCTGGGTGAGTCATGTTTTTTATTACATGTTATTATTATTATTTATGAGCTAGCTGATTTACCAGTTGGATTTACTGATTTACTGGTTCCCCTTTTTTCGAGTCCTTACAAACAAGCAAAGGAAAAACTAAGGAGAAGCTTAGTTGTTTTTTTCACAGCAGATATTTTGACTTGTCAAGAACAGGTGTAATCAACTGCTGCTTTACGTTGCAAGTGTGTTTTTCCTTCACATGGGGCTCTTCAAATTTACTTTGAATCTGATTCAGGTGTGAACTATGAAGGAGTAACAGTCTTTAGATGCTAACACAGCTTTTGTTATTCATGATAGCAGGAATTCTTCAAAAAGGTCTTGTCACGCCCTCGAATTCTTGGGTCTTTAGCTTAACAACCATCTGTGTGAGCAAAACTCAATTTTTACTAAATAAAAATTAAACTTGTATTGTTGACACATGCAGGGTTTTTTCCCCTCTAAATTAAATTCAACATCTTTGGTATTTTAATTATATTTAGCAGTGGAGACATTTAAATGGTTAATGTTTTGCTGTGTGACTGCTGCACAGGAGAATAACATAATAATTCAGAGCTGTACTGACTTTTTCAATTATTTTGATCACAGTAGGAAAAGCATTCTGGTAAATAAATAATCAAAAATAATGATGGCTGTGTTCCACTTAGTTTCCTGTTGTCACTGCCCTGACTCACATGAACTGAGAAGATTATGTTTAAGATTAAGATTATGTTACTGTAGCACCTCCTGCTGGTTGGTTGAAGCATCTTTAAAGAAAGATGGGAGGATATAGTGAACATCCAAACATCCATCCATCCATCCATCTTCTATCGCTTTATCCTCCACATGAGGGTTGCGGGGGTCTCCATTAAACTATTACTGACAAGTGAAAAAAAGAACGACTGCTTTCCGGTCAGACGAAATCTATTATTCAGTATAAATACGATGTTCATGCCCTACAACTCTTGCACTTCAGGATTCTCCCTTGATTCGGGACACAGCATCACCAGCAGTCGTGGCCTCACGGTGGTAGCTGGAGCTCCCAGAGCCAATCACAGTGGAGCTGTGGTTCTGCTGAAGAAACAGAGGGAAGCGTCTAACCAACTCTCTGTGGAGCACATTCTGTACGGGCCAGGACTGGCATCCTCCTTTGGATACGACCTGGCTGTAGTTGACCTGAATGGAGACGGGTGGGTAATATAATTGAGATGGGGGTTGATGGGGAATATACTGGTTTTTCAACATCAGTCATAAAATTTTAAAATATGAAGGAAGCCTTTAATTTGTAGCTGTGAGATGTTGGATCATTTAATTCATGCGGTCTCTTACTAATATATTCCTTATCAGTGGGTGTTCTTTATCAACTAGTTTGTATTCTGTCAGATGCTAATACATGTTTACAACCTGTCTTTGAGCTAGATGGCAGGACATCGTTGTCGGAGCGCCTCAGTTCTACATGAAGGACAGAGATGTAGGAGGTGCTGTTTATGTCTACATCAACAAGGCAGGGAGGTGGGAAGAGATCACTCCTATCAGTCTGAATGGAACCAAAGACTCGATGTTTGGACTGGCAGTGGAGAACATTGGCGACGTCAATCAAGACTTTTATGAAGGTAATTTAGATGTCATGCTGTAGCTCATTTGGTCCGTTCTATCAGTCGCTGTCACATTACAGCAAATGTAAACTCTCTGATTCAGACATTGCCATTGGAGCTCCTTATGATGACAGAGGGGCAGGAAGAGTCTACATTTATCACGGCTCTGCACAAGGAATCAACACCAGCCCTGCACAGGTTTGACCTTTTTAAGCTGCTGGGGAATTTTTAGATGTTCACAAGTCGTTTTTGTCACACTTTTATGCAAGGGAAGAATATCGTACCCTGTATGATCAGTGTATATCTTCAATAATAATAATAGATAGTTAGAGCTAATAGTCAGACTGCAGTGTGTACTGAACCATCACTTTTCCACACACGTCAGGTCACGTCAACTATGGTGGCCTTTGCATATCAGGATGTAAACACTGTTTCACAACTCTCTTTACTCATTTTCTCCTTCTCCGTTTTATGGTTTATACATCGGATTTATGCCATTTAAGCCATTCTTTCTCGTTTGCATAGTAAACTTCCTCTTCCAAGTGCAAAACACAGGTCACAGTGATTATACTTGTACAAACATACTTATATGTAGAATATTTGATTTCTGCCAATAAACCTTCCTAATTGTTGCACACTAGACCCACATAGATTTTCTCCATGTTCTCCGGTTTCATCCAAAAACAAGCAGATTTGGGGATTAGGTAAATTAGACACTCTAAATTGACCGTAGGTGTGAGTGTGAGAGTAAATGGTTGTTTATGTTCTCTATGTGGTGACCAGTCCAGGGTATACCCTGCTTTTTTGCCCTATGTAAACTGGGATTGGCTACCTCCAGGATGGATGGATGGATAGAGCCACATACAGCTAGTTTAACAAATGCAAACCATTGTAGACCTTGATTCGAAGAACAGTAAATATCTAAAGAAGTGTTCCCGATTCTTAAATGTTTATTCCTTATTAGGTTTTCTTTTCTTCTTGTCACAGATCCTCTCAGGAAAAGATCACAACCTCCAGTTATTTGGTTATTCCCTGGCAGGACACATGGACCTGGATGGTAACTCTTATCCAGATCTGGCTGTGGGTTCACTATCAGACACAGCCCTCATTTTTCGGTAGTTATTTCCTCACTCATAATAAGTGAAATTGAAGCCTAGCGATTTCTAACACAAACTAATTGAATAACCTTTCTTTCAGAGCAAGGCCAGTCATTAGCATCAGAAGAGATGTCAAAATAACTCCACGGGAAATTGATCTTACACTCAAAACATGTGGTAACAGCATTTGGTAGGTGCTCTTATGTTCTTTTAATTGAACAGAACTCAGAGTCAAAACTTCCTTGTGACAATAAATGAATAAAACAATCCTATTGTCTCTCCATAGCTTCACTATGGACGCTTGCTTCAGCTACACGGCAAACCCTTCATCTTACAGTCCTAGACTCAGTAAGTGAACAAAGATTTTTTTATCCTGGTAAGACATTGTTTGGCTATTTTTTCTTATACACACTCTCCCTCGACACTGCAGCTATCGGCTATTCTGTCGAGGCTGATGGAGATCGCAGGAAACAGGGTCTGCCCTCTAGAGTGATGTTCATGAACAAATCCCGCACAGACACAGACTACCTGTTTAACGGCACCATAGACCTCCGTGGCCAAAAGCAGGAAACATGCATCAAGATGAAAGCAAAACTCAAGGTAAAACATCCCCATCAAATACTGTCAGGATATAATCCAGTCAGAGAACAACAGTCAACAGAACAATGGGGGTTCATATGTGCTTGTTTGAGGAGTGTACTAAAAGATATAATCAGACTCAATGATGCTCACAAAACATCTTGTACCTGTAAAACAGAGACATAAGTGTCAATAAAGACATATCCAAGCAGTTAGACACTGCATGTACAATAAGTAATCATTAAGCATTAAAACTTAATATCACATTGTAGTTGCAGCTTCTTAAATCCTGTCCTACAAGCATGATGATCCTGAAACTCCTAAATGTATTAATATTACTACTGATAATTTTTCAGTCTATATTTGAATGATTATCTAATAATTTCAGATATGTTTCAAGTAAAATGTGAAAGATGCTCTGAGTCTAATCAGTTGAGGAAATAATGAGCACTTAGTTGAGGCCTGAATGTATTACATCACAAACTGTGATATTCATGTATGCACTATTTCTCCTTAAATGTATGGAGTATATTTGAAAGTTAAAGTGCAAGTCAGTGTCTGCAGCCAATGTCAGTATTTTCTCCATCAGATATTTTCCACAGTTTTCTCAATAAATAGTAATGACTGCCTGATTGAACTGTTTATGATCTCTGTTTAGGACAACATCAAGGATAAGATGCGCAGCGTTCCTATTGAGGTTTCTGCAGGAATTTTGAGCACAAAGCGTCAGAAGACAAGGAACGGGCTTCCTCAACTAATGCCCATATTGGACTCCTCACAACCAAGCAAAGAAGTCATTGAGGTAAACAACAGAAAACACTAGACATTATGTAAAGGACTAAATGTTTACAGTGAAGTCTGTTAATGGCTTTGTTGCTGTGTTGCAGGTCAACTTTATAAAAGAGGGATGTGGCAAAGATCACATTTGTCGCAGTAACGTGAGGATGGAGTACAAATTGTACTACAAACAAAACAACATGCACACTCCACTAACTGTGTAAGAACCACCATTTTCCACACTTCTAATTAACCGGTTAAAGTCAGTCTTAAATGTAATGTAAGTTAAGGTAAACATTGTCATTTTAAATTCAAGTTTTTTTGTCCTCCGTCGGCTAAACGTGACATTTAACATTTGAATAATTCATGAGCACATACCACTTGCCCGGTTTTCTTCACCCCGCTCGCCCTGACATGAGTTTTTATGTTTGCGTGTTTGCAGCAAGAACAACATGCCCGTGTTTCATCTGAACTATGAGAGGAAGTATTTGGCTCTGCGAGTGACAGTGAACAACAGGAATGGGGACGATGCTTACGAGGCTAAGCTGGTGGCAACTTTCCCAGATACAGTGTCCTATTCGGGAGTTCGCTCTCATCAAACAGTGGTAAGTTTTACAGAAAACACTACGAACACCACACTGCTTACACATCGGCAAGATTTGTTGTTGGCTGTAAAGTGAACGAACTTTGCTGCAAATACTGAGGAGGAAACAAAGTTTTCAAGAAAAAGAGTACATTATATTTTAATATTACTAATAGTACTGAAGTTATACATGTTCAGTTCCTTAGTGTGACCCAAATGTTACATTTTTAAAATGTATCCATTTAAATCACAGACTGTCTGATGAAAGGATATTCAATTACAAATCTGTGCACACCGCATGTTAGGATCAAGGTCATATCTGCTAAAATGACAGGATGAGTGAAAACCGCAGCCTACATGGAAAGTTTATATAACCATCATTTGTTCTTTGTAGCCGATCATCTGTATTGCCAATCAGAATGGATCGCAAGCAGACTGTGAGCTGGGAAACCCCTTTAAGAGAGATTCCGAGGTACAGACCTGTTATTATCATCAGCTAATCCTGATTTGGGCTTTTAGTTGTTTAAACGTGAAAAATGTTTTTTTCCCTTTTCCCCCTCTAGACTACATTTTACATCATCCTGAGCACTGTAGATATGACTCTGGATACGACAGAGATCGAGATCGACCTACAGCTCCAAACGTAAGTATCACTGCAGCAGATGCTGAGCTGGGATCTGGATTAGTTTGTGTAAATGTACGACTTTAATTCTATAAATTGTGTTTTGTCTTTCAGGACCAGTGTGCAAAATATAGCCCCTGTCAAAGTAAAGGCTCGTGTGATGATTGAATTGCCATTGACAGTCAGTGGGTAAGTGTACCTGTGGCATGCACAGCAGATACACAGTGCCTCCAACAGTATGTGAAATTAAAATCCATGCGTGTTGTCCTCAGAGAGGCCAGGCCTAACCAGGTTTCTTTTGGAGGTGTTGTGAAAGGAGAAAGTGCCATGAAGACAGAGGAGGAGATCGGGAGCTTGATAAACTATAACTTCAGAGTAGGTGTATCCATGTGGCCTGCCCCTGTGTGTGTTGTTAAAGCAACATTTTAATAGCGTATGAAATGACTCTATTGATTGTGCTTGCAGATACACAACTTGTGGAAGTCTTTGACGCCTTCTGTTAAAGCCTCTCTACGCATTCAGTGGCCCAAATTCAACAAAGACGGGAAATGGCTTTTGTACCTGGTGAAAATCACAGCTACAGGACGTGAGGACATACAATGCTCTCCTGAGTCTGAGATCAACTCTCTCAAACACATCCAGGTAGGAGTCATTCCATTTTACTCCAAAGTATAATCCGTGTCATTATAGAACTCAGTCACACCTTCATTCTGCTTTTCATTAATATGAAATGTGCTTTCAGGAGTCCACTGTGTCCCGGAGGAAACGGGAAATTGAGAGAAAAGGAAGAAAAGCTACTGCGAAAATAACTTCTCTGTCAGACAAGACTAGAGTTTTGGTGAGTCACTGGTGTATGGGCGCATTCACATTATTTTAGAAAGGTGTATATGTAATGTGTAATAACTGTAATGGCTCTCTCTTTTCTAGTCCTGTGAGAATGGGATGAAATGTGTGGTGCTCACATGCCCCCTGCAGGGTCTGGACGGTACAACAGTTGAGCTGAGGTCCCGACTGTGGAACTCCACCTTTATCGAGGTGATATATTGTATTTTTTTGTGTTTTGGAGTTTTGTGATAATACTGGAACAACTCATGTGTTATAGCTTTGTAACCTGAGCAGAAGTTTTTGTTTTTATGCAGGATTACGCCTCTGTGTCGACCTTGCATATAGTGGTGAAGGCCGTGCTCGTGCTTCACGCTCAGGCTGAGAACATGATCCTGACAACTCCTGACACTGATGTAAGCAGCTCAACAGCTACAACACAGTATTAGCTCTGCCAAGCAGGTCATGTTTATAGTGACTTTTGTCTGTTGATGTGTCTCTGTGACTGTCAGCAGAGTTATGTAGCAACCACTGAAGTATTAGTAGTAGCACTGATGCTGCTCTTGTGTACTGTGTACCAATACCACTTGATGTATCTTCAAGTGAGCTGAGCAGGTGTGTCGCAATGTCAGTGGTTTGGAAATACTCAGTGATGACAAATGTAGCGCAGACTGCAACCTGTGTTCGGCTAGACTGTCAAGAGTAGCTCCTTTAACACAACACATTTGATAAAAACATCTAAAGAACCAACACGATGCACAGCAAAGGATTTGCCACTAAAAATAAGCGTTATTCATCTAATCTAATTCAACTCTATCTGCTCTTATCTAAACATTTGGTGTTCCATTACAAACGAGGCTATCTTCTAAGTTGTTTAATATATCCCGATGTAAATAAAAGCAGAAATATTTATCTCTTGTCCTATATTGATCTTTTGATGTCAAACCCAAATGTTTTCAGTGCACAGCAAAAATAAAGGAATTGGACTGTTAACGTTTGAACACACACACACACACACACAGTCAAAGTGAAGCAAGTTTTGCTGTGATGGTATTATTTAGTACTCAAATGTAAGTAATTATATTTGTACTCAGTCAGAAAAAGGTGGTATTGGTGCATCCCTAAACAGAAGTGATTTTCTTAAACCTTGGTAAAAGAGTGGGATATGGGCCTATAACTTTTGAATTCAATTTTTTGAATACATTTTGATGAATTTCTTAAGACATAATGCAGAGATCATTATGGGAAATGGGGGAAAACAATCAAGAATATGTACAGTGACAGTAAACTGTGTATTCCATTGATGTAATCTTACTTTGGCGGTGTTTTGCAGGTGACAGTGGTAGTGTCCCCAGAAAGCACAGTGGCGCAGTATGGCGGAGTCCCCTGGTGGATCATACTGGTGGCTGTTCTCGCAGGCATCATGATTCTGGCTTTGCTGGTGTTTCTGCTCTGGAAGGTGAGTACGAGGGAGCCGTATCTTCATGTCGTCCATGTCTGGTATAAAACAGGAGACACAGTGGTTTGAAAATGGGACAAAGACCATGGACTTAATTAAAGTTTGATATTTTGATGGTTGATATTTATTTGAAGAGATTAAACAATATATTAAACAATGACAAGAGAAATAACGCACCATGGAAGGAAGGCAAGAAGCCCTTTACCTGATTAATGTTAAAATGTAACACAATTAGAAGACACAGAATGCAGTAAATAACAGATTATCCACAACAGAAACAAAATAAAAAATATATATAATAAAATGTATGTAAAATGTAAATATCAAGATAAAAGCAGAAAACACTTTGTCCTGCACGAGGCCTGGGGTCGCTGGAGCAAATACAGAGACAAACAAACATTCACTCTCACATTCACACAGGCAAACGTAGAGTGTCCAATTAACCTCTGCATGTTTTTGGACGGTGAGAGGAAACTGGACAAAACTGGAGTACCCGGACAAAACCCACACACAGAGCTGCGTCAGACAGGCCATCATTTAGACCAGGTTGTGAACCAGTGCTAGCCACTACTCCGCCGTGTTGCCCTTATAGAGTAATGTGGCCTTTTTAATCCAAAAGAATTGTAAACAAACAAATACATGAACAAAAAGACAGAATGTACATTAATTATGAGACCAAATTATTATTAGCGCCTCCTGCGCTGAAGTGAACTATTTCATGAAAAGCTGGTTGCCAAGATGTGCTTTTTTAGTTTAGTCTGTTTCAGCAAAATACAACCACATGCTACAAAGATGACTTCTTTGTAGCAGGCAGTTCAGTTGTCTAAGGTTGTGAAGAAATTGGGAATATACTATATATATATATATATATATATATATATATATATATAGTTGTCTAAGGTTGTGAAGAAATTGGGAATATACTATATATATATATATACATACATATACATATATGTATGTATATATATACATATATATATACATATATATACATATATGTATATAGATATACATGTTTTTTTTAAATGTACATGGTCATTTGAAAGAAGTGAACTCTACCACATGTGTGTAGGTTATGTGGCCATCTGAGTGCTCATCACCACTGATTGACTTTGTAACTCTTAACCATCCATAACCCTTACTCCTCCTCAGTGTGGTTTCTTCAAGAGAGCAACAAAAGACGAATATGATGCTGCATACCACAAGGCAGAGATCCATGTTCAACCCTCTGACAAAGACAAACTCTCTGCTGAGGCCTGATTTATACTCTGAACAGGGGTAAAAACAAGCTGTCAGCATGGAGTGTGAATACTGCAGTCACTAACCAACTCACTTTCCTGCCCCAAACAAATTCAATCAGACACATATTGTACAAAGTTGGTGATTATCTGGGAACAGTTCCATTAAAAGAAAAAACTCTTTCAGCTTAAATGTAACATGAACAACTGAATAGATTTGCTCAGGCTATGACAAAATCATTATATATCACACATCATTCTAGAATTTGTACAAATAGGTGTCTCTGAATTTCGCACATAAAATAATGTATTTGCTTAATGTTGCTTTGCAGGTGCTTTTGCTGACGCTGCTTTTGCTGCTTTAAGTGTCCTGTGTAAACTGCAATGCATGCCTAACATTCCTGCACCCCTCCGTTGTTTAGTGTGCATACATACAGTATTTATGGAAATTTATCAGGTTGAAATGATGAACAATTGTTGTTAAAATGCTGTGTTTTCTATCTTCTCCCCCAGTGTGGATTCTTCCAACGTTCCAAACAAGACAGCAGCGTTCCTCGTTATCACGCCGTGCGGATAAAGAAGGAAGCACCAGAGTATAAAGACGGAAAAGTGAAGCTGGACACTTTTGAAAAGAAGCAGTGGATGACGACTTGGATTGACAACGAAAGCTATTTGTGATTCATCTGTTTAAATTATTTGTTCGGCTGGATTTAACGAATAATATCAAGGCACAAACATACTGTAATTTGTTTTTCCTTTGAACACGATGCTCAGTGATTTAACTGAGGTAGCTGGTTTCAGGCCACTGTATAGTTTATGACCTTTTTTGTTTTTAATTTTAAGTTTTGTATATATTTAAATACTTACACACTGTATATTTATTTTTCGCTTTAAAAAAAAAGATGCAGCCAAAGTTTACTAATGTTTGTATGAAGTTGTACAGTCTTTACAAGGAAGGTACAGCTCAGTGTAATGTGAATGTACATCATTTTTAAGGTTCTTTTATAAAAAAAATGTACATAGGTACATTATCATGTCAATCGAGTACAAATGACCACAATCAACTCCAATTGTTGTGGCATTCAGGTAGCATCCACTGTGCTGTAGGTTATCACTGAAGTATGTATGAAAAACATTCTTTTTTTTCTACATGAATCCAAAGGGAAGTTGGTGCAAAGCAACTGAAATGTGTATTATAGATATAATTCAAAGTTGAGTTGTAAAATACAATAAAATGCTTAAAAAGTGATACCATTGCTGAATCCCTCTCTTTATGCATGTAGACATACATACATACATAAAAACAGACTTTTTGTTTTGTCAGAAAAATGAAAAATCAGTTTCATAAAGCCTAAGTTGACATCTTAAAACAATTGAATTATATTGACCAATTGACTATAATGCAATAAAGGTGGGAAAAGCTAAAGTCTTACTTACACCTGACAAGATAAGGAAAGCAGTACTTTGCTTTTTTGGCAAGAAACAATGAGTCAACGACTTGCCTATCATGCCACCCATTTAAAAGCTAAAAAAACAACAACATTGCCCTCAATTTAACCTTCATTGAAAGATTTAATCACTCCTTGAACAAGTAAAGCATTTACATGGAAAGAAATTACCACTTTCACAACTGTATATAAAAAATACTGCGTTGAAAATATTTTAATATCTTTGTATGATCTACAAGTTGGGGAAAGCAGTTTGAACAGAAATTGTGACGATTGCAAATCGATGACATCTTGACTAATGATATTAGCACAATGTTAACATACACACAGGCCAGTATACTAATTTCTCATCAGTCAAATGTCAAACGAAAGGTCTTCTCCTGCTCCTTGCGCTGGTTGTCGCACAGTTTGGACACATCCTCCACTCGTCTCTGCAGTAGCACTGAATTCTGGTCGATCCACTGTAGAGAATCCATGTGGGCATTGAGAATTTTACAAATCTGCTGCAGCTGAAATGGAAAGAAAAAGGGACATTTAAATTTAATTTGAAGCCACAAATGTAAATGCATTCATTTTTGACAAAAATGTGGTTTCAACTTACTGGATCACTGGTGTCTCCTGAGCCACTGGACGTGTTGAGGTGCTCGATAATCTCCTTCAGGTCCTGGGACATCCTCTTCAGCTGTGCGTCAACATTCTCTGCAAGCTTGTACGTTCTTTCACGCTCTTCATCGGCATTCTGCATGTAGATGGTTCCACTCTGCTCTTTCACAGATTCCTCAAGCGGGCAAAGTAAGTCCTCCAGCTCCTTCTGTTGGGACAGGATGAAATCCAGTTCCTGGTTGAGCCTCCTCTGGTCTAGCTTTACCTTCTCCATCTCTTTATGCAGGGATGTGATCTTCTCTCCATTCTCCACCAACATGCGGTCCCAGGCATTCACCTGAGTTGCCTGCTGTAAGAAATGCCTCTCTTGGTCTTCCAGCTCAAGACTCCATTTGTTAATAAGACCCTCTAGCTGGGCATAGGTCATCACTGGAGGAGCTGCAGTTGTGATTGTTGTGGCTGTGGCAGTTGTGGTGCTTAACCCAGATGCAGATTTGATCCCCAGTGTGAAGCCTGTTGCAGCACCTGTTGCAGCACCTATTGTGGCAGCCACAGTTGAGGCAGTAGGAACAGGAACAGGAGCAGAGATGGAGGTGGTAGATGCTCCCAAAGGTTTGAGCATGAAAGCCTGACCTCCACCAGCTGCTGTGGTTGTTGCAGGAGCAGCGCTTGCTGCTGAAGTTGCGACTGAACCCAAAGTGAAGCCTGTGCCTGTTGCAGCAGCAGTAGCTGTGGTGAAAGGTGCTGCAAAGAGAGAAGGACCTAGAGATGGAGCTGGGGCTGGAGCTGGTTGGGTCGATGCAGGAGGAGCTGGGGTTGATGACGGTTTAATCCCAAAGGCAAATCCTCCACCTTGAGTCGCTGTTGTGGCTGCAGCGGTTGAGACTGGCTGAGGCTGGGTGCCCAGTGTGAGGGTGGAGGGAGCAGTGGTACCAAAGCTGAAGCCTCCCCCTGAAGGGGCAGTAGAGGCAGCAGCTGTGGTCATCTGGACCTTTGTATTTCCAAAGCTGAACCCTCCAAAGTTGAGGCCACCTGACGCTGCTGTTGCTGCAGGTGCTGTTGTAACAGCAAGTTGGGGTTGAGGTTGGAGCTGTGGTTGGAGCTGTGGTTGGAGCTGTGGTTGGAGCTGGGACTGGAGCTGGGATTGCAGCTGGGATTGGGCTGGGATTGCAGCTGGGATTGGGCGCGGTTGGAGCTGGGATTGGAGCTGCGGTTGGAGCTGGGATTGGAGCTGGGGTTGGAGCTGGGGTGGAGGCTGAGTAGCATTCCCAAAGCTGAAGCCGCCACCTGCAGGGGCGGCAGCGGTGGTCTGTGAGGACAGACCGGCGCCCAGTGCGAACCCTGACCCCGCCGCTGGAGCTGCCGTGGAACCCATAGTCAACCCCGCTCCAGCAGCTCCTGCTGTAGTTTGAGCAGGCGTGCCGAGACCAAATGTAGTGTTGGCGGGGGTGCCAAAAGAAAATCCTCCACCAGCAGGAGTGCTCTTGGCTGGTGTGCCGAAACTGAAACCGCCGGCGGTGTTAGCGTTGGCCTGGGTGGGCTGGGTGCCGAAGGTGAAGCCACCACCGGTAGCTGTAGGTGCGGAGCTTGTCAGCCCAAAGCCGGTACCAGGGGCGGGTGCGGCTGCGGCGGCTGTGGTCTTCTGATCTCCGAAGGTAAAAGGAGCAGAAGGCTGCCCGAAGCCAAACCCGCCACTCATTTTCTTTGAAAGTGTTCCGAAAGCAGATAAACAAAATGGTCACTTCCTCGTTGAATGTCGGTCTCTTTTGGCGGGTCACAACTACAAGTCTGTTCAGCTAAAATTGCAGAGAAAACCTTTCGTCCTGCGGTGACGTTTAAGGTGTTAATATTTAATGAAGTTGATCAAAGGATTACCTTGACTTAGATGAGAACCAAAATGTAAACGCACATCTTTCTCAGAAACGTGGCCCGCAGCCCTCGACGTTTATTCACACAGGCATTTCTGTGGACGGCTACAGGAAGTGACGATGGTTAGGACCAACCATTACGGTCTTGACATGATTGACAGATGTACTGTCCAATCACGGCTCCCTCAGGAGCCAAATCCATATTTAAATTGTTAAACTTTCAACGTGCCTCCCAAAGAAAATCACAAAGTTGATTGGGAGGATATAGTATAGATATATATATATAGATATAATATATAAAATTTTTTTGTAGTAATGTATATATATATATATATATATATATATATATATATATATATATATATATATATATATAATTGTTCAGTTCAACATTTCGATCCACACTCCATACCAGATGGTGGCGGTAATGTACCAAATTGTTGATTGCCATCCGCTATAAAACCTCAGAAAAGAAGTGGCTCCCAAAGAGCAAACAGTATTTGAGAGTTATTCTTTGTTTGTATGGGTGCCTTACGAATGCCGATATTAAAGTTACGATCATAAAAGAAGGAATAACGCTATTTTTTTCAGCAAAGCGGCTACAATGCGGTTTTCTTTTCGGCAAAGTGGTACGAAATGCGCACAATCGATGTCAACATTTTTAAACGCACTGTTTACACCACACATAAAATACAAACAAATAGAAAACGACATCTCCGGCGATACATTTAAATTATATCCTCCATGTTCTACTCTACGCAACAAATACAATGAATAACATTTTCAATATTATTTCCGGGACAATCAAACTGTCCGTACCAAGGTGACTCATCTTGACACTGCTGTGACTCTCTGAATTGAACTGCACCGCCGAGAACTCCGGTGTAACTGGCATATTGTTGACATTTCTGCAGTCGGTGCAATGAGTGCACAACAAATACACTGAACGGCTAACGTAAACATTTCTGGGGTGACTAATGGATGCTCAAATTTCACCAAAGCGCTCGACAATAGGGTCTATTTAGGCTAAGGAGTGTACGTGAGCCGCTGAAGTTAGCCGACGAGCTAATGTAAACATAGATTATCCACACTGCCACTGTGAGCTGCTGTAACCTCCATAACTACCAGCAAGATCCGTCAACATGAGAATTTTAAGGTTTCTGAGGAGTAGCGTGTCCATAGGAAAGGACATAGACCATTATTCCAAATTCTCTCCGTCACCTCTGTCAATGAAGCAGTTTCTGGATTTTGGTAAGAGGCACAAACACAATCACATCCACACAATCAATGTGTGTGTATGTCTATGTATCTATCTATCCATCCATCCAGGGCTGAACTAATCCACACGTATATATATATATGAAAAAAAAGTCAAAAGTAATAATGAACAGGTTTCCAGCTTTCTGTGTTGTGACGATCACAAATAGTGCCATGGTACATTTGCACATGTTGATCAGAACAGTCTCTCTCAAACAGGTAAAAATGCAGTAATTTCAGTTCATCAAGCTTTTGAGCACAGCTGCAGTGATTAGTCTGTGTGTGTTAACAAAGTTAATCAACAACTAGTTTGATAAGTGATAACTGAAGGATTATTTATGTCAAGGTTGGGGGATCTGGGGCAGTGTCATACTCAGCCTGTCTGTAATTTAGCTTTGTGACAGCAACAGGGGGATGACGTGATGATACACATATTTTTGTGTCACATCATTCACATACCACTTTTCCTAGAAAATCGATTAAGAAAGTGTTTATAGATGATATAACCAAACTATTACTAACTAACCATTTTTCTTTTAGCTTCTCTTTGTCTAGGGGTCACCACAGACCCTAGAGTCTAGGGTCTCTGGGAGAGTTTGTCTAGGGCCTAGACAAACCCTCCCAGTTATCCAGGCTTGGGGCCAGCATTACCTCCCGTAATCCAGATTAAAAGAAATTCACAATAATGATAGAAAACTGCCTAGTTTGTTTTAACAAATTTGCTGAAAGTATAAGTAAATGGTATAGTTTCTTGTTTGTTGGTTGCCTAGTTCTTGAGACAGCAAATATTGACACACTTATAACAATAATACAATACAATAACAATATTGTGATAACATGTCATCCAATTTTTTGAGGATTGTTGATCTTTTGGTTCTTTTTCACTGTCCAGGTTCAGAAAATGCTTGTGAGAAAACATCGTTCACCTTCCTCAGACAGGAGTTGCCTGTGAGGTTGGCAAACATCATGAAAGAGATCAACTTATTGCCAGACAATTTGCTGAGGACTCCATCAGTCCGGTTGGTCCAGAGTTGGTATGTAGTATTTTTTCTTTTCTTAGTCAATTCTCAAATTACAGTAAAGCCAGCTCCTGCCAACAGAAAGTGTTTTATATTGTTTATTTTCCTCTCAGGTACTTGCAAAGCCTACAGGAGATTCTGGAGTTCAAAGACAAAAATGCAGACGATGAGAAAGTCTCATACGAGTGAGTAGAGCGAAACACACACTTTGTTTTATTTATTGGATTTAATCAGAGGAAAAGCTCACCTGCTACATATGAATCATCATGTCTTCACCTAGTTTCACAGACGCTGTGATAAAAATCAGAAATCGGCACAATGACGTGATCCCCACCATGGCTCAGGGGGTTGTGGAGTACAAAGAGACGTACGGCACAGACCCGGTCGTCAGCCAAAATGTTCAGTATTTCCTGGATCGTTTCTACATGAGCCGGATATCCATCAGGATGCTGCTCAACCAGCACAGTGAGTAAAAATACGTCAGATTTTGTGTGATTTTTTTTTACCCTGCAAATATATTCATCCAGTATGAAGACTGACAGGATTGTGTTAGCATCATGAAGTTATACTGTACGACTTGGCATTTGGGTTCTCCTGATCACAACCGGGTTTTCAGGCAAAACCTGCAGGTGGAAACCGAACCCTGTGTTTCTCCCCTTGGCATGTTTTTGTTATTGTGTTTTGCTATCATGAGAAAAAAACAAACATGATAAACTGTATCTGACCAAAACCACATTCATAACCAGAAGATGTTTTTTTTGTAACCCTCATTTCCTAATTTTTGACAAAGGCATTACAAGCAATTAAAAACACTGTTCAGAAACATGAGCTTACATCTATCTGTGGTTTTGCACAAGCATAAAATGGCAACTTCTGATCTTGGCTTTATTTCAGTAGGACTGAAACGACTCCACATGACTAAACATGTATTCTTCTCATGTGCGGTGTACACTTGTGTCTGTTTTCTAAAATAACACATGGCACTGTTTTATATGTTGGCATCCCTGTGGGTTTTTCTCTCAGCACTCCTCTTTGGTGGGAAGGTGAAGGTGAACCCTGCACATCCCAAACAGATTGGCAGTATTGATCCGCACTGTCGTGTCAGTGACGTCATCAGAGGTTAGAACACAAACATTTGATGGGCAAAAAAAAAAAAAGTCACTGAGATATTCATGTGTCTTCTCTGTTCTTCCGATTTTCCTCTTTGCAGATGCATACGAGAACGCACGGAATCTCTGCGACCGATATTACATGAACTCTCCGGAGCTGATTATGGATGAATTCAATGGTAATTTGTTAGATTTGGTTTGATATTTAGACATTAATGCTATGCACAGTCACACAGTTATTAATAATGTACATTACAGGCATACAGTATACATTCTTCAAAATCACAATACCCAATTAACATTTGCTCCTTCAGAAGTGGAATAACACTCAGGAATCAGATTTTAGCAACAGAAAACATGAAATATAAACACACAAGAAATATGTGCTTAGTAAGAAATATGACCCTTTTATTATTATTGTATCGAGCATTTATGTTGTTGCGCTTGTTTCTTTTATAATAGCATTCATAAATAACTAAATGTCAGAATAACAAAACAATCAACTCTCTTCTAATCCCGACAGCTAAAGAGGAGGGGAAGCCCATCTCCATGGTCTATGTCCCATCTCATTTATATCATATGGTGTTTGAACTTTTTAAGGTAAGCTATGGTTGTAATTGTTTTTTTTCCTCATTCATCCCAAACGTCTTATAACACCAAACAGGTTGACTCTGACGTGTATCTCGATAAGCACAGCCACTTTCTTCTTGCACATTCTGCACTGTGTTTATAGGATTTAATGCCTTTTTTTAGTGTTCAGTTCGTCTCAGGTCGTGTCTCTATGTTAATATTTCCTTACCTTTGCTTACCATGGGTTTTAGGGCAGATGCATTATTCAGTGTTAATTCCGTTTATTATATTCTGTGCATTATACGTCCTGTGTTGTGCTGTGTGTTGTTCTGCCGCTGTTGTAGCACTTCTGCCTTATTCTCACTTGAGACAATAAAATATTTTATATTGATTCTTCTCACTCAGAATATCAGCGCTCGTATATCGATCTTAATTCATTCTGTCAGATGAAATGAAAGCATTTTTACACGTTTTTAAAAACGTTTTGGTGTGCTTTCCTTGTTGCAGAATGCCATGCGTGCCACGATGGAGTTATACGGCGATGCCATGGAGTATCCGGCCGTCCATGCACAGGTCGCTCTGGGAACTGAAGATCTGACAGTGAAGGTAAATCTGCTCCTGCTGGATTAATCTCTCTCTCCTCCTCTCACTAAAACTTAGAAGAAGAAACTCTTCACCTAGTCAAGCAGCAGCGGTGGAAATGAAAATGAGTTGCTTTAAGAGTTTGTTCAGACCTCATGTTCCTCCTCAGGTGAGCGATCGTGGAGGAGGCGTGCCACTGCGGAAGATCGAGAGGCTCTTCACCTACACGTACACCACTGCTCCTCGACCCAGCCGTGGTTCACATGCTACTCCTCTGGTCAGTATTCCTTATGTGGATTATGTGAAGAAGGAACAGTATCAACTATTAATTAACTGCAGTAGCTTCTTGTGCTCACCCTTAAGTGACCTTGTAATCACTTCTGTGGTTGATCTATTGTTTTTGCTTGTTAATAAATATCCAAGTAGGCAAAACAGTCACAAATTGAGAGTAAACTCTAGGTTATTTTTCCTTTAGTATTCTGTGGTTATTTTAGTGCTTTGCTTTCAATTCACAAGCTCAGTCATGTAAAAAAAAAATGACATAACATCAGTAAATGCAGAAATGTACATTTTGTAGAGGGTGAACGAGAGCAGAGAAACTGAACTATAACTTTCCCCACAACCTTATATAAATATGATATGTAAGTGAATGCACCTCATACCTGACACATTGATTTTGGTTGGGTTTGGGTGATAATTCTCGTGCTAAAAACTTAGAAAGCAGAAAACCAGTATTCTGCTCTGTATCATCTGCCCCAGTCCCATCTACTGAGCTCTTTCAGATCTTTTTAACTCTCATCATCAGCAAATACATCTTCAATTAATTTTCCCAGAGAATAAATTGTTGAAAAGATTTAAGCTTCAGTACTTCTGACCACAGTTCACAGTAAATTTGGAAAAGTGTCGTCCCTGACTGCATCAAACTGACTTTACACTGTCGCTATAGATTATGAGGCTTGAGTTGATGAGTCTTGTTGATGATCTGTGCTTTGTTTTGGTCTAGGCTGGTTTCGGGTACGGCCTGCCCATCTCTCGACTGTATGCGCGATACTTTCAAGGTGACCTGAAGCTGTACTCTCTGGAGGGTTATGGGACGGATGCTGTCATCTATATTCGGGTAAACGTCAGGTCTTTCTTTTTGCGTGTGTCTCTAAAAAGGCAGACTGGATGCACGTGTTTGACCGCTCTCTCCGTTTTCTGTCAGGCTCTCTCCACAGAGTCCATTGAGAGGCTCCCCGTGTACAACAAGTCGGCATGGAAACACTACAAGACGATCCACGAGGCAGACGACTGGTGCGTCCCGAGCAAAGAGCCCAAGGACATGACAACGTTCCGTAGTTACTAAGTACAAATAGCCTTGTTACAAGAGAAGAGGTCAATGAGGGGTTTTGTGTGAGTGTGTGTGTGCTTGTGCGTACAAAGTGTAATTCATTCAGACTTGTTGTAAATAAGGTAAATAGGTAGAAGTATAGTTTATCTTTTTCATCAAGAAAGAGGACCAGGTTTTAAAGCTGCTGCTAAAAGACTGGAATTTTTAGGTCAATGATGATATTGTTGACATTTGCCAACCCTTTTAATTATTTAAATACATATGAAATTAGTGGATATTTTATTTTATTGTTTCCAGGACACATACTGAGCAGGACAGTGCTCTCTGGTGAACAAATTATGGTACAGCAGCACTGTTCCTACATAAAAAATTAAGTGATGCTGTACATGATGCAGTAATGATACAGGGTTTCCATGGGTCCTTGAACTCCTTGAACGTTTTTTTGAAAATTGCCCTTGAAAGTGCTTGAATTTTTGTGCAAGAAGGAAATTTCCTTCTTGCACAAAAATTCAAGCACTTTCAAAATTCTCCCAGTGCCCTTGTTTGTCACAACACCACCTACTGTTTCATGCTCCCTGCATTGCTTGATGTACATATGCTAGACTTATGCAAAACAGATGTTGAGTTGTGATTACTAACATTGATGCGAACACTGTCCACTGTTGACATGAAATTCCATGCAGAACAGCAAATGAGTTACATAAAGCAAGGGAGAGCAAATTGCGTGATGCCTCGTAAATGCAAATTCCACGATGTGTGGCTCACCAAAGACAATTACAAAGACCGGCTTGTCCAAATTCCCAAGGACGATCACTTGTTCAGATGCAGAGCGTGCTGCAAATCAATGAAAGTGGACACCACGAGCGAATCGGCTCTTACAAGTAACGTCCTCCCATCTTAAGCTGTGTCAGCACATTCGGTCATTCGGTTGAATTTGAGTCAGAAATTAGTCCTGGAAATTCCTTGAAAAGTCATTGAATTTGAATTTGGGGACCCTGAGTGTAATAAAATAATGATCTACCTGTGATAAGCTACAGAAATGTCACTTTCTGATCCTTCAAGAACGAGGACAAAAACCCTGCCACCCGAAAGTGATCACCATGGTTACAAATCATTGCATTTAAGGTACAAACTGTGTCTTTACAAACTATAGTGTCTCCAGTCTTCCAGTGTGATACTTTCTACTTGTTTTTAGCTGTTTTTACAGATGGGTCTTCAGGTTTTTTAATTTTTTGGGGCATTTCCTCCGTTACATAATGTAAACAATCAAAGGGATCAAGTTAACCACATGTAAAGGGAAATTTCACACCCATCACTGTAAAGGAATAACTGGAAAACTCGAAATTCAACACTTGATGGTGGGTGTGTTCATTTTCTTCTTAATTTTTCAGGTAATGTTAAATTGAATGTTATTTTTTTGCCTCATGAGTTGTGTAATAACAACAATACAGTTTGTGGTAGTGTCAGTAGGACTCCTACTGTTGAATAAGCTACTAATTAAATGCTCAATGTTACACAACAATGTTACACTGTATGGATCACGTTCAGTAAACAATAAATACTTCATGCAGACACATGCAGCGGTGTGCAACCACATGTATTTTTGTATGCATCAGTACAGCGGACACTTTGGCTGCTCAGATCACTTGGAAAGCAGTACAGTGAATGTGGTGTTAAAACAGAACGCCAACATAGAAAAGAGAAATCATTGTTACTGTGGAAACAATAAGATGAAACACTACGAGTAGAATTTAAAGCTCCACTGCAGAACTTCTATAACCCCCTGTGGACTAATGAGTAATTACCAAAACACTGCAGCATCATGAAAGGCCGCTTCTCTCCTCTCTCCACTGCCCTCACACACATACACACACCTCTTTGCGTTCAGCTGAGCATGGCACATCCAGACTGCATCCAGGAAACCTGGAGCTACGTGGTGCAGGAACAGTAGCTTTGACATGCACGTAGTCAAGCATTAGTTACTTCACCCCACTGAGTTCTGGTGGCTCTGTGTGTCCGTCTGTTTCTTTGTTTCTGTTTGACCAGCAGATGCCACCAGAGGCTTGTTGTGTGAATGGGGTGAAGTCTGCCATCTCTGATTGCCTTGTTTAGGTGAACGCTCCCTTTGGCAAACCATGTATTTTCAATATTAGACGATCACATTCGTGCCAAACTCCAGTCCAGATGAAAACAAAACAAACATCCCATGACGTGAAAATTAGTTTATTGAAGCTGTATGTACCAAGAAATGTTTCTCCATTTCAGAAGATGTGGAAAACAATTTTCTTACAGTCCAACAAGTTGGTGGAGTCGATGCTTTAGAAGAAGAAAAGAAAAAAACACTCTTCATTCAGCCTCACATTCATACATGAGGAAGGTGTGCTCCCGACTCACAAAAGTCCTTGTCATAGGCTCATCTCACCATCGAATGGACCAGCGAGGTGTGTGTTTTGACACAGATCTTCATGGTACCATCTCGGTGACACTCAGAGTCAGGGACAGCAGAAGCAGCATTCACTTTGTCCCTAATTGATTTAGTTCTTGCTTTCCTTTCAGCAAAAAACTGCTTAGCTATTCTACTTAGTAGAAAAATCCTGATAGTATAAAATAAGCAATGATATTTAAGTAAAAAAACGAAGATATGCAGTAAGTAGGCACATGTATAAAACATCTTTATACATTTAAAACCTTGTCGCCCATTGAAGCTTAAAAGACAAATATAGTGCTTTTATCTGAACTGTACAATGACGGTTCCTGCAGAGGAGGTGTACAAGGAAACGTGCACGTCATGCTAGCAAAAATATAAAAATGCATAAAAAGCAGTATACATTTCATTTTATATGTGTGCATTATCCGCGACAACTATATCATATTTTAGCTTCCAGCTTTATTTTTTAGTGGTAAAATTGTCTCATAGCCAAATTTTGTGACATTGATTTGATTTAAGTGGTTTAAGTTTTTTCAACATCTGGGAGAAAACGATGATGAGAAAAGAAACAGGAGCTACATTAACAACATAACTCACTACTGGCACCTCAGTCAGCCTTGTTGGCGTTGACATCATGTGACGTGGAGAGCACATGACACTATCTGTGTATATATATATATGTAAAAAAAGGTCCTTTGAGTTCTGTGTGGTGATAAAAGTCATGCTAGTACAAACATGCTAGCTCAGCAGACCGAGTCAGTACTAACTGGTAGTTTACCACTGCGTCGAATCTCCTTCTCTTTTTTCTCTCTCTGTTTCTCCAGCTTCTCCTGAGCCTTGCGCATGTCCTTCAGCTTTTTCTTGATAGTCGAACGGTCGCTTTGACTCGACACACCAAGTGCCTGAAGGAAGAAGTGAACAGATTGAGGATCGATCATGACGAGAGCAAATTTGTCTAAATGAAATGTTTCTGACAATATTACTGCAATTCCTGCAACACCTAATATTATTTTAATCTGTAAACCACACATTTCCAAGAGATAAATGGATCAAAAACAACATTATTTTAAATAAAAACACATAAATCTCAAATGTGTTGTGTGATCCCATAACATAGAGATGGGAATCTCTGTTATGATTTGTTTTCAGACCAAGACTCACAAATGAATGATGCTTTACACCCCCCTCCATTATCTGATTTATCTGTGTTTAAGGTCTCTGTGCAGCACTTTGGCTGCATTTACACTGCATGGTGCCCCAAAGTGACCCAAACTGTGACATTTTACTCCATGTGGCACAAATCAAATAGATAATTGAAGTTTCATAATAACACCACTTACACTTCTGTTTCGGCCTACTAACAATTTCAGGTCAGTTGCCAAAAACTCCACCCTGTGGGTTGCCTCCTTAAGTGTTAACCGGTGTAAAGGTAGATTTCAAAATACTTTTCAAAGACAATATAAGCAGGTCCTCAAAAATAATCTGATCCAAAAAAATAGCAGAATAGGGCATAAAAACCTAGAGTCTAAACGCGGCCTTTTGACTCTGTCATGCTTTGCTTCTTCTTGTCCTTAATGCCTTTTCCCAGCTGGGGCTGCACAAATGTAAAACATGAATTGGGAACTGAAGGATTTTCTCTGTTTTTTTTATGACATCTGGCCACAAGGTGGCAGTCAAAGACTGACCAGGACAAACTGTAGTCTGATAAAACAAGGCCTCTTGTATAGTGAAAAATGGAAATTATACCATCACTGTTTTTCATCCAATGAATGGGAAAGAAAAGTGCATGTGCATGTGTTCTTTACTTTACCTTCAATTTGTCACTATCCAAATGCAGGAGCTGCAGGCCGTCCACTCCCTTAGCAGTGAATTCAGGTGTGTACTGGTCCATATTCATGCCCATCAACCAGTGACACACCTGCTGGTTGGTCCATTCAGACACAGGACGATTCTGCCACTGATACTCTTTCCCTGTAGACACTGGTTCATCATCCAAAGTCTACAGTGGACACAGAAAACACAGATGAATTAGAAACATAACGACACATTGCTCAGGGGGGTCGAGTGGGTGAAACCACCGTGTGGACTTTGAGAATATCATGATTTGCTGTCATATGCTGCTGTGCTGTAAAGGTTTGAAGAGTAAAAACAATATTATGATAACAGAGATAAGAGCTGATGCTTATAAATAACTGCAAACAGTCGTTCTGACACAATGAATTGTGCACGACCGACAGTCAGTCAGTGTTGTTGCAGTTATATAACAGCAGGCTCATCCAAGAAAGTGATCATGTTTTCCACTTGATTCATAAATGTCATTTAAAATGATTTCATCAGTGAATGTATTTTCTTATTAATGGAGAAACTGCTGAAAAAAACAATTTAAGTTTGACAGAAGAGAGATGGATGGCAAATAAAAAGGTGAAGCCACCAGCAGCATGTATTCAACAAAACAAAGCTGACGTGTAGTGCAAGTTCGACTGGCTGATGAGCAAAACTATGTGCAGTGTACAATATCACCAAGACAACGCTGAGAAAACAAGCGTGCAATGAGCAAAATATCTGCATTCCCAGATGCATGGCAGTATGTGTCCATGTGTTTTACTCTACAACACCTACAGAACAAACTATAATATGAATAGCAGACATGACGGAACACCACTGAGCAGGCAGCAGAGCAGTCAACATTGTTCTATGGTCTGCCCGAAGCACTAGTCGTTCTAACAAAGGCAAAAGTACAGACTTCTCATCACAGCTGACTTAGGAAAAGCAAAACCAAAAGACGTGTAACACAAACAAAGTAACTCTACAACATTCACACACATGCTACTGTGTTATTCCCTCTCCTGTCGTGATCTAATCGCAGCCATTAAAAAGTGGGAGGCTCAAAGAGCATGCTTGAGAATGTCCCCTTTCAGCTGCATCAAGGCGTCCCGCATGGCTTTTGTGACGGTACAACATGGAGAGCACTCACCTCGCTGGAAGAGAAGATTAAAGTGTGTGAGCGCCCAGACAGATTGGGTTCAGCAACTAACCCAGAGAGGTCTGAACTGGGACTGGCAGCGTTAGAATCATCTATGACTGAAAAACTCTGGAACAAGTGGAAACAAGATACGCATTTACTCAAGCAACACATGACCAAACAACAAAACTTCGACGAGAGGAAAACAAGTACAATGCCACAGGTGTGACGGGGTGTAAGAGTAGTGCTGTTCCATACAAAGTGGATGTATTGAGATGGTTGATTTTAAGTGATTGCAGTGGTCAGTAATCCAGGTTACTGATTCAGAGCCATGAGTGACTTTGATCTTCTATGCAACACTATATTCAAGGTAAGAACAGCTTAAACCAATCCACCACCAACTACATCAACAGCAACTACACTACTAGAACAACTAAGAACAAAATCATTATATTTTGTGGGTTAAATGAGAAAGAAGGGCTGTTGCACCAGCTACAGGAAAAGCCAATTTAATTTATGTATTCTGGGAGTTAAATTTCAAAATAAAAGTTAGATCCAATATTTGAGTCAGTGTTGATTTCAAATTAAATCTTGTTAACTTTTGATTTGCTGGTGCAACAAGTCCCACAAACTATTTCAGTGTTATTCTTTTCTTCCAATGCAAAAGGTTTTTTTTTTCAGGAGGATTAGACAACATTAGTTTCTTGTAGAAAACCCACAACAAAAGAAACGTGAATTATTCCCGAGATAAGATGCGGTGAGAGATTACAAATCGCAGAGCTGCATTTGTTAGTACTGCTCTAACAGGCCATCTAAAAATCAAAGGTAAATACAAAAGTTGTATACTGTACCAAATCTAATGAGCGACTGAATAAAGAGGACCAGGAGAGATTTGTCTGTTTAAAGGAGACATGGTTCATTCAGACAAAATGTCCAGGAAGAGAAGATCTGAAAATAGCTGCCACAGCAAAAAACCCTTCTCTCTATAATAACTCAGCTCATATCTTGAACTCATTAAACAGAATCATGGGAACGTCAGCCTAACCACAGCCTGTATGACAGCAAGCCAGCCATTTCACTGGGTGTGTTTCATGTGTCATTTCTTTTTTGAAAAGTCATTGAAAAGCCACCAATTGCTTTCCCACTGGCTCTCTCTGATGGCCTACATATGGCTCCAGTTTTGTGCAGCCTCTGCAGGCTGTAGCTCGTTTGGAGAACAGCGAGTGATGGCACATGATTGCTAACAGCCTTCTGATATGCGTCTTCTAGTTTTACACATTCTCTGATGCCAGAACTATACTGTGATGATGGAGGATCGAAAATAGCCGTTTTGCAGCAGTCCAAGTCAGTAGCAGTGACCCCAATGCTTTTTCCTACTTCTCTCTAACGTGGTACGAAAAATCACATACATATCTTAAAGCTGTGCTGGATACAAGTTGTCCCTATAACCTGGATTTACCTCAATATGACAAAAAGAGAAAGTCACATACCTTGTTCTTGCGATCATGGCTGTGCTCACCGCTGGTCTCATTAGCAGTGTACGGCAGGCTGCTGCTAGAAGAGGAGGGTTCCCTGTCCCTCTCCTTGTCTCCAAACCAGGTGAATGGCATACAGGTAGGAATGGTGGTCATTGATTCTGCAGGAGACACGTTCCCTCCGGACTCCTCCAATAACTCCGCTGAACCCCTGGTAGTAACAGGGAAAAAGAAGACACTATTGTAGACATAGACGTTCAATATAGTGTATATGTTATATTACAAAATGAATCAGTAAGTGATAATTATCAGATATAAGAGGAAAACCCTTATCAAGCTTTAGGTCCTAATGACATGGCTCTCAGAGAGCTAGTATCTACACATCTGGCTTAAATGAGATTCTTCAACATAAATTTAAACTAGGGCTGTCAAAGTTAAAACGTTAAACAATGCGATTAATACAGCCGAGATTAACACGATAAAATAATTTAATGCAGTAAACGCAAGTTTGTTTACTTTATCTGTGCGAAACAGACACTCGCCTGCAGTCAGTCAGATAGGAGAGACTGAGATAGTAGCTGAAGATGGTGCTCTCTCTCTCTCTCTCTCTCTCTCTCTATATATATATAGATTTAATTAAACAATGGTGTCTCTAAGTGCTAGTCATTAGAAGAAAAGCAAACTTGTAATCGCTATTAATCAAGATTAACAAATTTCAAAATGTGAAATGAATTAGTAAATTTTTTGTAATCTATTGACAGCTATAGTTTAAAATATGCAATGCCGGGAAACTGCTGAGGAGGGAGAGATTAGAGAAGCACAGACTCGTCCTCATGATGGAGTAACAAGGTGAGCGGTAAGGTTGTAATGCGGGCTTGCAGGTGACATTTCAAGCAAGATATATGTGATGTGATAAATGCACAAAAATGTTGATTTAATGTGAATCTAGGAAACTGGTCCCCTATAATATTCATAAATACAAAATAACAAACACTGAAACAATTGCCATTTTTGTTTTTGTTGAGTTGAGTTGAGTTTATTAGTGTACAGGAGCCTTTTTGTTTTCCACTGAGGAACTTATACTGTTTCCATTTATCATACAGTATAGTATAAGCAAAGCCATAAACAAGCCAAAAAAAACAGACCTGAGTCAATTCTTATTATTTTATATAAATATTATTTAATTTAAATTATACAGTACCTGCTGTCCAAAGATGCTCTCATCGCCTCTTTTTCATGTTTTTTTCCTTTCCCACCCGACTTCCGAAGGCCACTGTTTTGATCATCAGTACAGTCAGTACACAATGGTGGGAACAATGTGAAAACAAAATAATTGGTTTCTGTGAAGACCTACCCGAAGTCTGGAAACCGTCTTTTAGCTTTTCCTGCTGGTGAAGGTTCATTTAACTCATCTGGAATAAAACCACAATAATCAGTATCAGTAGCAATGTAAACAAACGCCTTGTTACTGCAGACTGTGTGTGTTTGAGTTTCTAGTACCTTTTGTCTCTTTGCCCTTTCCTTTGGACTCTCTCTTCTTGACGTTGCGCATGAATCCAGAGGGGGAATGTGGCGAGGAAGCATCTTTTGGAGGAGACATAGAAGGACTTCCACTGCTTTCAATGCTGTCGCCCTGTGATGGTGACAGAGACGGGCTGCTGTAGAGCTCCACCTTACTTCCGGATCCATCTCTGGCTTCACTTGGCTTATCTCTCTGTTCATTTCCATGATAGCAGACGGTCACTGGGAGGGACAGGCTCTCCTGGATAGAACTCCTCCTCCTCCTGGGTGGTTCCCGTTCCTCCTGCTCGTCCTCTTCTTCAGTTTCCTGTTCAGGCAAAGATAATTATTTCAAAAGACAATGCAAGGAAGAGGGTATAAAAGCTAAATATAATTATAACATTAAAGTTGATGACATGTTCCCTTCTTCTACAAACAGGAAGTGTCTAGTTCTGAGAGTTAACATGTCATGAAGGGAGTTCGGGTTTTATGCTGCATTTGGTGTCCGACTGTTTTAACTCATAAGCCCCTACAGTATAATACATTGATTTTAACCCTTTGTCGCCGACAGGATTTGGCATGCATACTTCTCATTACCGTAACTCCTAGACCGTTTGTGATATCTAGAAAATTCAAAAACGATGAACTGGCGATTTGTCCAGGGTGCCCTATCAGCTGAGATTGACACAGCACCCCCCACGACCCTCATGCGGAAGATAAAGCGGCAGAAGACGGCTGGATGGATACCGGAAAGTAGAGAAATAGAGCTTTGTGCCCATATACTTGTCATTACGGTAGCCCTCAGGACTTCCACGATGAATGTCCAGTCACAGACACAATTGCCTGATTATGATGATGGTCATAAGAAGGTTTACAGCTCTGGAAGCACTGTCATCGTATTAGGCAATTTCCTGACTGACCTGAGAGTGACTTGAAGCCCCTGCAAAGTTCTCCTTCAGTTTGGTCCGTGATGGAGGCTGACGCTTGGCTTTCTGAGCCAGCAAGCCTTTAGCTCTGAGCGCACTGGTGTCCAAGCGTTCAGTTTCAGGGACCAATTCCCCCCAATTTTGTTCTACAACAGAGAAAAAAATGCATACCAAATAACTCACAAACACTGTAACACTGTGTTATTTACCATGGTTCATATGAGTTTATGATGTGTATTTGTGAATGGTTGGTAGATCACACAAAAATGTGATATGATTGTGTGCACTTCCATTGTAACACATTCAGATAAGTCTTAGTACCTAGCAGTGAGTCAACAGACTGTGTGTAGGTGAACGAGCCTTGGCTGCTGAGTCTCTCCTCTGCAGCAGAGTCCTGACCACTCTGATGCTCTGCACCAAAGGTTCCTCTGGACTCCAGCACGGCTATCTGTGGACAGACAAACACAGTACAACATTATTGTCTCAAGAAGTATTGTCATGGTGTTTAAGCACTGTTCTTCTGAGCCAGGCTCTTACCCTGTTCTTTAAAGTCTCCAGCTGCTCCTTGTACCACTTGTCTTTTTCATCTAAATTCTTCTTCAGCTCCTCCTCTTTCTTCACAAAGTCTATCTCTCTGGGGAGGAAACGAGGAAAAGCAGTTTCCCATCAGCTCTTTTATGTGATTATGCTCAAACCATTTTTTTCCACTGCCATTTACTTTCCTTACTAAATCACAAGATATAAAACCTAAGTTTAGCCTTGGTTATAGTATAAATAGACACATGCTGTATATCAGCACCGCATCAAGACAATGAAAAAAATATATATATTTCATTTATTTCAAATTATTCCAGTGCTGAAACATGTTGCCACTGCTTGTCCTGCTACCAGCAATGACCTGTTTGTTGGAAAAGTGGAAAAGGCTGATATGATAAAAGACTTTACCACAAGTTAGATGATTACGCAAATAACAAACAATCCAAGTATATACTGTATGTTGTCATGCATATAGTTGTTTTAACCACAGCTTGTGACACTTCCTTCTCAAAAACATTTAACAATTTAACAGCCTTGTGTCTGTGTAGTTATAAAACTGTCATCATAAGGGGAAAAATAAACATAAAAGTTATCTATCAAAGCTGTTAATAGCTTCCATGATCACTCTGAAAAGATAATAACATCAGACATTGTTTTTCAGAACCTCAATTCTACAATGCTTTGAAGAACAAGATGAAAGATTCATCTATACCTCATCTCTTTAAAAAAAAAAAGAAGTATTATTCTATATTAACTCTAGTCAAGCCTGTATTAGTGTCTATATTAAACTAGAGTGAAGTTTTGAGTAACTCACTTCTGCTGGTAATCCTTGAGTAGTTTCTTGGCCTTGTTGTACTTCTTGTCCAGGATCTCATACTGAGACTGAGTCTCAGTTAATTGTTCATTCACATTCTTACACAGAGCCTGGGCTTCCAGCCAGTAACTCTCCAGCTTCAGGATTTTGTCAGTGCTATCCTCAATCTTTTGCTCCAGTGCAGACTCCCTGGCTTCAAACAAAGATCTGTCCTCCTCCGATGCCCTGAGCTGTACAAAGGTGACACATTAACAGCGGTAACAAATTAAATTTATATATATATATATATATATATATATGTATATATATATATATATATATATATATATACATATATGTTATATTTCTTGTACATCAACCAATTTGAATCAACAGTGACTACCACAAATTGACGGACTGCTGATTTGTCTGCCCCTCCTCTCCACACAAGTGCATGTAGCAAATATCAAACGATAATGAGAAGTAGCGGCACAGCGAAGACAGGTGGTGAAATCTGGAGTTCACCTACGGTTGGCAACAGTGGTGTAATCTACAATACACAGGTATACACTGTATGCCCAGTACAAAACAGCCAGGATATCTTTATAACCACATCTTGATATCACTCCTCTCTATAAACAAAGGCATGTCACTATCTCTCTCCCTGTTAATGATCTAACCAGCAAAGCACTGTCACCCATTTAGTGTGTGTGCCGCAGGTGCACGCCAGTGGGGGGTATTCACCAAATTTCTGGCTGGTCTGTGGGAAACACTGCAACCTGTTGCTATGTATTGTATTAAACAGTGATTATTAGAACTAGTTTGTCTGTTTATTGAAAGTTTAACAGTTTTCTTCAAAACTTTATTAAAAGCACTGTTTTTTTGCACTATCAATAGTGACTTGGGACACTGCGAAGTCATAAGAGTTAAATTAACCAAGTAACTTCTAACTGTGAATATGCATTACAAATCCTAATGCGAGAATTTTTTTCAAAATACAGTATTTATCCATGTCTTTCTATCTAGTTTTAATATTATTATTGCTTGTATGTTGAATATCGTAGAAAAAAGCATTTCATTTCCATCATACCTTTTCCTTAAGTTTATTTATTTCAGCTGTGGCAATGCTTTGTTTAAGCTGCATCTGTGGGGGGAAAAAAAGTAACAAAGAAATTAATTTTATTAGTGAATCTTTGTGGTATCAATACTGAAACTATTATTAAGATCCGCAAATTTTGAAAAACTGATATTTATGGTGAGAGTGATACCTCCTTGAACTTGAGGCCCATCTGAGAGCTGTCCATGTTTGCTGGCATAAACAAGGCCTCTGAATCAGGCAGGTCAAACACCTCTACGTTTCGCCCTGGGGAGAAATTGGAGCCCAAAATCCTTTCATCCTCTCCATCCTGGTCTTCATAGCGCTCCTCCTGAAATGTGACGTCACACATGGCATCATGTATTGCAAACATCAACACACCCTTCATGCCCCAGGAACACACTCAGCATTCGTCAACAACACTCCCAGTGGCACTGTTTGTCATGGTCTGGAGAGAATATTTTAAAACAGAACATCCGAACCAAAAACCAGTGAGCTGGATCACAGTGTGGGGCACTGGAGGAATTTGAAACACATGTGAACAGCATTCTCAGTGTTTCACAAGACTATAAACACATAGCATATACATACTTCTGCATAACCACATAACTAGTAATACAATGTCCACTGTATAGTGTAAGTTAATATTTTCTTTGTCTCTGTTTGCTTCAGTCAATCCTAGATACACAGTCAAACCAAATGTGTACAGTTCCTCATATTGTGGACAGAAGGAACGGGGTGAATGCAGAGGTAAACAGTAGCACTTTGTGTCTTCGAATGAAAGAGGTTTTTTCAGAGTCTCATTTTTTCAGAGCTAATCAGCATAAATAAGTTGAATATTCTTCACTGACCAAGTTGATCACCTGATCTCAATTAGGCTGAGCAGCATTTTTCTTGCTGGAGAAGTGAGTGAAGGCATAAAGACCACACAACCAAGAATAGAAAGTGGCAAAATTTGGCCAGTAGGTGTTAAAATGACAAAATCCACTTGGCAATACTTTTGGATATGAATGTAAACTTATAGTAGAAATGTGGCCCTTGAATGTAGTGTCCATAATTTTATCTAAAATTAAATGTACAGGAGCACAGAGCCTGAAAGAACATATATGGGTTACTGCCAAAATACGTGTGGGCTGTATTCACTGCTCAATCTTTTCATCTTCCACAAGATGGTGGCTTGTGGCTATTTGAACATCACAAAGTAAACATTTCACAACTTGGACAGACAGGGAGCAGTACCAATAAACCTTTTTCATCACAGCAGAATGGTGACACATGGCTTACTCACAGCCGGCTTCTCATATACTGACTACTGACTGAGCCAGGTGGGATTGCACTGGGTGTGGTTTAAGGGCTACTGCAGGATAATTGTAAGTAGTGTTCATGTCAACATCCAGGGAGTAATAACAACTAGGAAAATTACGTCTGACTAAATCATTAGGACTGACCTAAGAACCAGACAACTATGTATGCATCACAATTATTGTCAAAGCTCAGGTTTTTAATGCTCATATAACAAGCTCTGGAATCCTACAACTACCATGATGAAGTGAACACTTACAAGACATAAACATAAGAGTATATTCCATGTTCTCCAGCCATTCCTAAACCCTAACCCTAACAGGAATACTAAATTCACCTGAGCAGAACTGGTCCAGTTAACTCACCTCCTCTGTGGAATGCTCATAGGGATCATCCAAGTGTTGCTGCTCCTGCTGATTCTTCTCCTGCTCAAGTGTCTCACTTATGAGGCGTGCAACCTCGCTCTGTGTCCCCGGCTTCTCTCGTCCAATCATGAACCTGTTTTTTTTTAAAGTGTAATCAAATATTTCACATATTAACTACGCAGCTTCATAGGCCATGTAGCCTCTTTCATGTACCCGTCATAAATCATTAATGCCAAAAAACATCAAGACATTCATGTCCCTGGGCTTGGAGCTGACCTCACTGTGCCTTTGGTGTTCTTCAGGACTGTTGCAGCAAATAGTTGGGTAACACCCACTAGACTGATACCATCCACCTCCACTATCTGGTCATTCACCTGTATGCTAAAAAGACAGAAGATAATGATTAAACAGAAACTCTCAGCATTTCCTCCAAATTCAAAATTTTGATATAAAAATACAACAGCCGAGACAATACAGAATTACATTACAGAGTGTGTATGCCATATGTTTTGGTTGTATACTGTACACAACATTACATTAGTAATGTGAGGTTGTGCAAAAGGCAGCTTTGACTCACCGTCCATCTTTCTCAGCTGCTCCTTGCTCTGTAATGGTTTTCACAAAAATGCCAAGTTTCTCCAGACCCTGGTCAGCTCCCACTCCCATTCCTATGATACTGATACCAAGCCCATTGTCTCCTGAAAGCAAAGAAATTATGATGATGCTAAAAGGTTGGTTGGAAAAACAAAAAATCACTGGCTGACATAAACTTTAACAATAATAATAATAATAATAATAACACAAACAAAACCAAGTCTCTCACCTTTCTCAATCTCCACAGGGAACACATCCATTTTCTCCACTCTCTTCTCCAGCTCATACTCTGCAGAAGCTGCGACTGGGTCCACATCATCATTTCTTCGATCATACTCCTCATTGGAGAAGGTACTGAAGACCTGAATTGGTTGGAAAATCAAGTTTGTAATTTCAATAACTGTCATAAATGTCCTTAGCAAAGAGTTAGGCTTCAGACAGATGAATGCTGGTGAGTATTAGCTGTAATCTTGCAGATGCGCACATTATTTTGACTTTTTTCGCAGAGAATATGAACGAGGACAAATTCCTCATTCATTCGGCAGTTTTATGGTGAGGGAGAATTACATTCCTACTTTGGACTGTTGCTTAGGAAATTGAGTTACAAGTGCAAAACTGAAGCACACTTTAACAGCTGCTGAAGGAGAGCAGATTATAAAACTGATTTATTTGTATTTATCTAGCTATACAGCCAAGTAAATGAAAGCAGACTTTGGAATTATCTTGTTTTGCGTTAAATTGTTAGAGTAGTTTTGAAAAATCACAGTGTGCTTAAGACAATAACACACTTTTGTCTTTACCAAATGCATCCCCTTAAAATACACATAGCTGGCGGAAAAAAAAATAATAATTTGATTAAACAACAGCTCTAAACCTCATTTGACAACAGTGACCTCAAACACTTGTGTTGTTTTTCAGTACCTACACAATGTGTTCAGGAAGAATTTGGACCGTCTTCTTCCTGCATGACTGATTCAGCTCAGCCATGATTTAACAGCATCACAGCAAATCTTCAGGTGAGTTAAAACCACAAACCCAAAAACACAACAAAAAAAGGCACACAGGACGGGTATGTGTGATTTGCGATATCAATGATTTCCTTTCCAATCCAAGTAAAATTCAGGCTGGTATCGATGATACAATGTCTTTGGAAAAAAACAAATAAAACGAAATTGTTGGAAATTATAACTTCATCATGAATACAAGGCATCAGACTACTCTTTCTTGTATCTAAGATATATGATAGAATTCTTATACAATAAAGTTGCATAATTGACAGCATCTGAACAGGTACTTTATCTTAAAAATGCTTGCCTGAACATTTTAACATTCCACATGAACTTTTATTTGTTTAGTAACATGCTATTCGGGCTCCCCTGAAAATCTCTCTCGCCCTAGCAACATCTGTCCCTCTCCTCTCCTCCTCTTTGAATTGCCTCATCATAACCTTGTAGTATTCAGTGGTATGATTGATTCTGAGGGGTTTGAGGTGTTGCCACAGTGCTTCCCACACACATCACATACTGTGTTGTTGCTATTTGTAGAACTGAAAAAGCTCCACACATGACTGTGTTTGTGTTCAGCCAGCATTAATGCGGTCAACTAGGCTGAGCTGAGCGCTGCAGCCACCAGTCGGCTGCATTTAGTAGTTTGCATGACTATGACAGGCGAAAGAAGTAGTTCCTACCAACTGTGTTCCTGTTGATGATAAACTACACATTTACCCCAAACTACTAAAATGTCAATATGTTCTACATATGTCCTACAACATAAATGTCTGGGATCAGAAGTATCTATATTTCAGCATCGATCCATATACCACTAACAGGTGCTGCACCAGTTAAATGGAATCCAGGTTTGCAAACTCCTCACTGAACTTTAACTTTTGTTTTAAGTCAATAACATTGGACTTCAAATACCTTTTCCAATCTGGAATTTTAATGTGATGTATTCAGTATGGAAAAGAACAATACAATCTGTGTGTTATTAGGCTTTTGAAACAAACATAAATTGTCAGTGACGTTTAAGTAGAAGATTAATTCCAAATACTAGACCTAAAGGACTTTTATCACAGTTTTAAAAATCTGTGAACTTTGCAAGCAGGCCACACAAAGCACTGGAAATGTCCTGGAGACTCTTCTCTGTTTGAAATTATAAAGCATACACAGCACATTAGCAGCGTGGAAAGTAGGACACAGCTGGGGAGAAGTGAGCAGTGGATGCAGCAAGGATCAATGTTTAGGAGACAAGTGATGTCAGTCCAGCAAAAATAAATGAAATCAGAAGCAATGCAAAGAAAAAACATGACTCACTTATTGAATCACTCAATCTCCTTGAACACCACAGTTAGTATCATGCAGAAATGTTTCGTAATCCACTGAAAACCACTCTCGGGGTCAAGCTAAAGTGAGCACTTGCCAATTTAACATATAATGGATTGGCAATGACCATCTGTTATGACACAGTTACTACTATAAAGTCTAGTATGCAGTCCATTACATTTTAAAGTAACTGACATTGTCATACATTTACTCACAACTAATCTGATTTTCATGATTTATCCCACCAACAAAACTGCAGTAAACGGTGACAATTTAAAAAAATGGCCTACCATTATTCTGGGTCTGACTGACAATACAAAGGTCACTGACAAAGAGGTAAAGCAAAAATGCAGTAGTACTCACACGATCAACAAGAAATTTAAGAGTTACAGTATCCCAGATGATTTGTTGATAGAAATGAAACCAAATTAGCATCCATCGGGGGCTAATGCTTGATTATAGGTCAAAACATAAACCCCTACCTAGTCATTATTAGTGTTAACCTAGGTTGACTCATAACAGGATGTTGGCAACAATGTCAAAAGGTGTAGCTGAGTCGATAATTTGGCTCAACTGTGCAGATGAGAGGGGAATAATAGTCTGACTGAATAACAGACTTCCTGAATAGACGGAGCAAAAGAGAAGAGTTGGCTGTTAGAGTTCAAACAAGGGGAAAAAGGAGAACATGAGCAATAGGAAAATATGAGCTGCAGGCAAAATAAGAGAAGGAATGGGGTAAGCTTTTTATGGAGCTTCATACTATTAAATGCCTTTAATGTTTTAAATAATTGTCTACATGGGAATTAAGTAAAAATGTTTGCTTTGGGCCTTCCAACGGTAATAAACACAGAGTTGAACTTCGGACTTCTTGTAACTATATAGATACCAAGTGTTGAGCAAAAACCTCTATATTTGGGTAACAAAAATAAAAGTCCTAAGTCCTTCTTCGAGAGAATGACAGTAAAATATGTTATAGTGAATATAGAGCTGAAACGATTAATCGATTATTAACAACTATTATTGACAACTATTTTGATAATCGATGAATCGGTTTGAAGCTTTTTTCATGATTAAAACAAGAGTTTCAATCGTTTAAACTTATTAGATATGAATATTTTCTTCATTTCTTTGCTCTGGATAACAAAGAAATCATTAGAAGTCAATCATTTTGGTTGGTGGACAAAACAAGACATTTGAGAACATCATCCTTTCCAGGACAAACACCGATCAACATTTTTTAAGGTTTTCTGATATTTTATGGACCAAACGATTAATTAAAATAATAGACCGATCAATCGATTATGAAAATAATCGTTAGCTGCAGCTCTAAGTGAATATGCATGATGGATCTCTACTTGCTTTCTGGATCTTGATTTGACAAAAATCTATGTTCATCTGAACCTCTAATGGGGCAACTGTCTTTGTTATTTACAAAATTTCTCTGCTTCAAACCTCATTTGAATCAATCTCATCACATCGTATCATTGAATCTTTAGAATCAAAGGAGAGGAATATTTCCTCATCAAAAAGCAGTAAAACTATAGAATTATTGGAGACATTTGGTGTGAATATATATGATGTAATCGCATGAGCATTTACATTCTGGGCAACAAGGTCTGAGGTCTAGATCCTGAAGCATGTCAAGACATGAGGAATTAACCACAAACAACCTCCTCCCTCTGTCTTCGTGTCTCTACACCATGTAGCCTTTGGATGATGCCCAAAACATTGTAGATAGTAAGTTTCCAGAATAACTCACTAAACTCTCCATTCAATTTGTCAAATTAAATTACAACTTCTAAGATATTGTACACACATTGTTCACACATTCAAGTCCAAGTGGAAACATGCTGTTATCTGGGAGTGAAGACATACATGTATTAGTACTAAATAATATGTATCTCATGCCACCTTTAAATTAAATAAATAAATAAACAAACTAATATAAGTGGGCAAAGAAGCAGACTATTCACACTGCTGCAGTTCTGTAAGTGGGCAAAGAAGCAGACTATGTACACTGCTGCAGTTCTGTGGTACAGGCAGGAATGATATTCATGAGGTCTTGTGTGTCCATCAAACCAAGTTCTTCACCATCCTCCTCCTCCCTTTTATACCCTTTATGAAGAAGCTTATTGCTGTAGGTTTGTACTCCATGATACACACACACACACTGTATAAAAGGCTTTTTCTCTCCTCTGGTAGTTGCATAAAGGCAAGGCAATATTATAACTTTGAAATACCCCAGAATCTTCTCTAGATATTTTTGCTCTGCTTGCCATTTTAAACCCATTCTGCATATCTCTGAAAAACAAGCTTGAAACAATTCTATTAATAGGACTGAAAAAGCATATCAACTTCTGAAAAGTTAAAACTGATTCACACAATGGGAGAGGGCGGATACTTCATTAAGGATGAAAGATGTTTTTCAGTTCAGAAGTAATTAGGGGTGGAAAATATAGGCTAACAGAACATAGGGAGCACTGCTGTAGCCTGAGCATTAGCAGTGCTGTGCCTCCCACTCAATACCAATATCTGACTGACATTGCCCTGGAAAGAATGTTCTGTTCTTTGCTAAAAACCTTATCACTCAACCACTGTCTTCTTCACAAGAAAGACAGAAATCAATTATTTTATTAGCCTCTCCCTAAGAAAGCCCATCTCCAGCGATCACCCTTAACACCAGCTTTCCTTTGTTAATCAATAAAGACAGAGTCCAACGATTGGCTAAAACCAAAAACACACAACTGTTGATTTAATCAGGCTGTCTGACAATAACAAGGATAAGACAAGCAAATAACTAACAATTTATCTTTGAGTTTATACAGAACAAAGTATTCAATGTATTTCAGTGCCAGTTTTTGCCCTTAAATTACAAGTGTGGTCAGTGGGGTTGCGTTGCGGGTCAGGCGACTTGTGCCATACTTCAACTGTCTCCCAAAGTTCTAGCTCTCCACAGCATGTGTGGGCTTTGCATTCATCTTCAACTACTGCAGTGCTCTGTCCTATGTGTGCTCACATGTTCACATGCCCACACCCAATTTGAAGCCCTTTCCATCTTTCCCTCACTCTCCTCCCAACTACAGAATACCAATGTGGGAAATGAGTCAGCAGCTGCGAGGAAAAGCAAACCAGAGAAATCTCTTGCCAGTGCAAAATGAGGGCTGACCGCTGGATTTGGGAGCTCGTAATGTAAGCGGGCCTTCAGAAAGACAACAAATCAAAACATGCTGCTTGAGTGAGCTGAGGAGGAGTGGGGAAGGGGTGCTGGCACAGATCATAGAGTAATTAGGAAAGAAGGCATGGGGCCCAGTTTTTCGATCCCATGTAAGTACACCAGGGGGAAAAAACAAAAAACTGTATATATCTGGTACTTCCTGTAAGTACACCCCAGAGTTTTCCACACCTCCTAGCTGCCAACCTAACAGCTGACTGTGCAGAACGTCCAGTCGGCTATTTCAAAATGTTAATTTTTGATTGTAAAAATATAGGTTTATGGACAAGCTGCAATTTGGTATACACATTACAACCATAATTTAGCTTCTAAACAATGATTACAAATAAGTGCATGTCTGTATCACCCTCATTGTCACATGTAGAGCAGAGAGTCATTTTCAGAGTAAATTATACTAATTAATAAATTGCACTGATTGCTGGGGACATCCTTATTAGACAGGCCATGTCAAAAAAACAAGGGAAAAAGCAACTGGGAGGTCAATATTAAAAGTCCAATAAGTGTGGTTATGTTCACACAGACATTTATGGGCTGACTACATGATGGAATTAATCATCTTTAATTAAATTGTGCTGATTACTGCAGAGCCAAGTCTAAGATGCACTGCAAACACATGCTCAAACAGACAATAATGTCACGGCAACCGATCTCTGTCATATGGCGGAAGCGTGGCTGTGGCTCAACCTCACTCATTTTACAGCTTTATTTAATTTTTACTTTTGTTTTTTTCTGTTGAGCAGTTATGCAACAAATCACGTGCCTCAAATCATGCTTTAAAAATAGAATGTAGTATATGAAGACGTGACTGACTTTTTTCCAAATAATACATTTCACCCATATTTATGTTACTGTCACAGAGTCATCTTCTTCTGCCAAATGTTCATTCTTAAATCATACCAGGGGGTGTGGAGTTAAAGCAACAGAGGAAATAAAGAGAGGAATTTTGCTACCCAAACTCAAATCAACAGAAAAAAGTTTCCATTGAACTATTTTCGATTGGTTTTAACTACATGTTAGATTAATGTAAGAGCTGAAGCAATGTACAGGGAAATTTGTAATTTTGGCAGTTTCAGGGTCTGAATAATTTGCTATATTAATATATTTGTTGAAAAACACTGTTAGAATGTACAGCGGTCGAAAAGGGAGTGTCGAATGGCAAAGAAAATTGCTAGGGTGGGGGATTAAATGTACGGTATTGATGCTGTTCACACTGACTGACAGTAATTAACTCAATCAATATATATGTCTCCTGCCTTGAAGTGTTAATATACATAACAGCAGGCATTTTGAGGAGAGCAGAGTGACAAAATAGAATCAAATTTCAAAAGTAGTGCAAACACAAACAGGTTGAACAGGTTTATTTATGAATGGCCTACAAAAGCTTCTTCTGTCTTGCAATTGGCTGTTATTATATTTGACACACATTTACTTTCATCTTTCAGTGAAAACAGACAGTCTGTGCTAAAGTGTTGGTTTGTAATCACATAATGAAACCATTTAATGCAATCAGAAGCAACCAAAGACTCATCATCACAGGCAAAGTGGTTAATGAACAGCATTGAGCGGACAGCATTAGTATTCCAGTCCATCATGTCAGATAGTCACCCACCAGCCCAGGTGGCTCAAGGGAACATAGATTCTACAAGAAGAGGGGCCTCTCTGCTGCTGGCTGGAAGAGGGTGGAGTCTTGCCAGAAACATTCCTCTGGCCAGCAGATGACACATTTCAGATAGGAAAGCCTAACACCATGGGATGGGCTGGCCATAGATGCCTTAGTATGCCTCTTTTTGCATTTCATATGAAATACAGACGCTGAGAATAAATGTCCAGCTTAAACAAATAATAAGAAACCATGTGGGTTGGCCGAGTGAGCTTTGAGGACTTCTGTAGACATAACACAAGACACACAGGACTCTATTATCAGGTTCCATATGAATGTGTGCCCATTAGCTACCTGAGATGTGGTGAAATGTGTACACAAACTAAACAAAAGCAGTGCTGTGGGCACAGGGGAATGCAAATTGACAAAAGGATAGTGGACAGTTGTCTAATTGTCTTCTCTGCAAACATGCCGTACTTTTTCCACTTACAAAGGACTGAAAAATTCTTCACCACAATCTGTGTTTTCGAGGAGGGACATAGTGTTTACTTGACATACAACTGCTGGTGGCACTTTCTGTGACTCTGAGGGGGTGGGGCAAAACAACAGGCAACAGGTGCAGACCATGGTTTTGGACATTTTCTTTTCCGTCACAATTGACCTTTTCTACTCCTCTTGACAAACATTCTCCTGCAACATGAGACACAAAACCAACCAAAGCTAAATGCACAATAGATCTCATGAAACTACACTAAAAACTAAGTCTTTGTCCCTGAGCAGATCATGCACCTACAGCTGTGATTGTTAATCATTCATCAGAAATGGCTTTTGCCACACTCCACAGTATAACTGAGTTGCAGCTGATGCAAATGCTGATGCAAATGCATTGCTAAACAAGAAATGAAGTTGAGAAACATCTTTGTATAAAGACAGGCTTAGACAAGCAAATCTTATGTTACAGGTCAACTTTTACAGTTCCAGAGCACAAGTCTTCCCAACTAGGCAGTCAGACGTTCAATATTGATACTGCTCATACAGCCAGAGAGGATAGCAAACTTATAAACTGACCCACCAGTAACGGGACTGCACTATTTTATTGTCCTACTTAAGTGAATATGTACAGAGAGGATATTCTCGTAAATAAAATAACACTACTGTACAATATGCAGCTCTGATTTATATATTTTGCATCACTGTATCTTTCAGCAGCATTTGTAAACATGTGCAGTACTCCTGACTGCCAACACAAAGGCATTTTCATTCAAGTTTCTCTTTCTACCATTGCAAGGGTGATACATGCTGAAAGTGGACATCTCCCTTTTTCATAAAGAGGACCTTTCATCCACACAGCACACCTCCACTGTCAGGAAGACTCATGTTACAGAGAGAGCTAATCCTGTTGTGAGCAAGAAACACAAAGCCCTTCTTCTCTCAAGAGTTAGTTACAACTCAAATGTGCAATGTGGAGAGTGGCCCTGTGCAAATGGGAGGCGTTGGTTACTTAGACCACAGGTAGAAATGTCAGCTGATGGACATCCGAGTGATTTAACTAGCCAACAGACATGACAGGTGCTAACAGCCACAATGTTTCTCTCATAGTAGTATATAAATATGCTAATGACTTGACATATCGCTCTGATTTCTTTCAACCCTTCTTTACACCAGGTAAAAGGGTTAGTTGATGTTTTATAACCGCCATCAGGGAGGTTTTCATCTGTGTGGGTTTTTATATGTGTATGCAGAATCAAACACTCTACCAACCAGTGGATCAAAATGTAAACATTTCAGGTGCCCGTATATAAAACACAGGTGACAAATTGTTGGCAGAGGTACACACTCTCCAAGTGCTCTTGTTAAAGCTGTAAAATTAGCCTGATCTTTTTTTTTCAGTCTTCTCACATACAAGACAACACAAACTTGCATTGCACATACTGCAAATACTAAACACACTACATGCCATCAGTTTGTGCTAAAAAAATTTTTTTTAAAAAAGACCAAATCCACCTTGCATTGTTCACCAGCCTCAGCTCAATCACTGTGATAAAAAACATCAAAGCACTGATTTACTGAGGGGATTTACAATGAGCGAACCTATTTCTCTTTAACATTAAGTCTCATCGTTAATACGATGAGACTGTGAGCTGCTTCAGACAGCAGACACATTATAGCATCATTTTTGTGAACTATGAAACTGTGTTTAACTGTGATAAAACTCCACTTTGGACTGAGGAAGTGCACAGTTGTTTGTGTCCCCTTCACTCCAGGTCAGCTTCTGGTCCCCTCTCCCAGGACCCCCTGCCAGGATGACAGGGATGAGGAGGGGGATCCACACCCAGAGATAACAGCACATTTCTACAGCCTGGATAAACACTAAACTGTTCACAATCTGTCTGGACTACAGTGCACTGGAGTGATTTGTTTCCCTTGACTTAGCAAAAGTTTGATGAGATATGGTGATGGTGGAATATCCACGGCAGATGATTTTACCACCACACCCTTAAAATCCCCACTGGCAATGTTTACAGCACATGATGTGTAGCAATATCAAAAGAGCTTACACAACCTTTAAATAATAAAAGACAACAATGCAAGCCTTAAAAGACAAATCGCTTGATGCATCTATCCACACTTGACAGTTCTGGGATAGTAGAATAAGTCATTATATAACATGGGGATGACTGCTGCACACAGGACAAGACTAATTCCAAATATTGTAATGTCATTATTTTGTCACTAACAAATGTATGACCTTCATGAAAGGATATTACAACTTTAAATGAATTTTAACTTCATCTCTTTTATTCTAAACTCATAAACGTTCCCCTTATTTTAATCACTTGTGTTTTCAATCAGACCACACAGAGGAAAAAGTAATGTCAAGCACGTTCATGAGATTTTTAAAACCAAACTTCTCAACTATGCTGACTGAAAGCTCGTCCTTGGCTATGTGATAAGCCACTGCCTCAGTAATGTCTTTGTAACATTTAGATTTTTTATCATACAGTAGTGTTGCAGAGTACCTCAACAGGGCGGTCTGCGTATCTCCACATATAGCAGCAGATGATGTTGATGTCCGTGCCATACAAAATGTGTAATCCAGAGGGTGTGAGTGACGAAGATGGTACAATAAGTTTGTTGAATATAAGTTATGAGATCTTGGTGGGTACGGTCATCTGGCGTAATTTGTAGGCAACATTGTGCCTGTGGTCAAACTTAAAGTAACCACAAAAACTTTTTTTTTTCTTTTACTAACGATCTCCTTGCTTTCAGCACTCATTTTTGCCTCTTCGATGTTTACATGCTGTTGTTGTGAGTGAGACACAGGGAAGAGGACGGCGCAACCAAACACGACTGTTCAGCTGTTTGACTGCCACTCCAGAGACCACTCTACAGGTTGCAAACATAGCGAGGGACTGAGTTTGTTCATGCAACCAAAAATGCTTAGTCAATTTTTCTAGCACTTTTTTGGTTTGTTTTTTTTACTAACGAAGTTGAGTGACTTTATCGAACGCCCTATCAAACATTTTTTCTATTGATATTGCGGAAGTGTCTATCGTGATACATATTGTTATCATATTATCACCCAACCCTAAATAAAACCCCTTAATTCCTCATATCTATGTTGGACAGAGACAAATACCCTATGACAAGAACCACTATGACTGGGTAAAAACTGTAGTCTAATGTTTCACACGTCTCTGTCTTACTCCTCCCCTCATTCAGCAGTGGCCCCGATATCACATGCTTTTATGCAAACAATGTTTCCAAAAATACCACAAACAAATGTTACCACCAACACATCCACAAACATCTACCATCCTTGCCTCACTAAGATTAAACAAAATCGAGTTAAGACTTTCTGATTCCGATTTAATGCATGTCTCATGATATAGTGTAGTAGCTGTGACATCAATACCCTCACCAAAAAAAAACACTCAGCAGCAATTAATCAGTCTGCAAGAAAACACCTAGTTCACACATCATTGCTGAGTCAGTGAGACAGTGGTTTGTAATTATAGTTCAGTACAAGGTGGTGTTTTCTGTGCTTTGGGTGAGCACATTTGTTCAGGTGTAAACAATACAACACAAAATACTCACCACAATTGGTTCAGTCGAGAAATTGATTTTCCTCTTTAAGGGAGGCTCCTCCTCATCTGAAAGACCGGGGGCTTCGTAGTAGTCATCATACTCCATATACATTTGATCTGCCTCCTCCTCTTCATCTTCGTCCTCTTCTCTAAGGACCTGGTCTACATCCCTGTCATCCACAAAGGCTGCATTCTCAATGCCATACACCACTGGAGAGGCTCGATCCTGTCCTTTCTCTTGCTCCTCCAGTTCACTCTCCTCCTCTGGTACTTCTTCATCTTCCTCAGGATGATCCTCACCATCTTGACTCAAAACTACACCATCATGACTGTCCTCTTCTTCCTCGAGGAGTCTTCCTTCACCAATTGTCTCTGCTAACTTATGTGTCTCTTTAGCCACATCTCTTAATGTGACCTGATGAGAAGCATGACAGTTTTGTACTTCTGGTGCAAAGGTTCTTTTCAGCTCTGTTGGTAAGTCTGCAAGATTTTGCAACTTCTCTTCCTCAAACACATTATCTTCAACATTCTCATCCTCGCTCTCTGAAGATTCATTCTGAACTACTACTACTAATTCTGCCCGTACCATGCCCACTCCCCTGGAGTCCAATGATGAGTCCTGGCTGGATGGCTTCTCCCTGGTGGAAATATGTACCATGCGGTCATTACTCTTGGGTTTTTCAGAGGACAGGGCCCTGTCTGTGTTCTGAAAGCCACTAGCTGAAGGAGGAGGCTGCTTCACATCCCTTGGGGGTGGACTATGTGGCTTACAATCATCCCCGCCAACAGATGCCCTGCTAAATCCATCACTGGATGACGAGGAACGCTTGTAGCCAGGGCTAATTGGAGTTATAGGTTCTGGTGAAAGGGGTTTGTGAGAGGCATCAGTTGATGGAGAAACAGACTTGTTAGGTACATTAGTAACTGGGATTGTTGGTTTGGGCCCACTATTAGACCCAGAGGTTGACTGTTTGTTAATGACACTTGTCATTTGGAATGTATTTTTGTTAGTGGTACTAGTAACAAGTAAAGAGTTAGTGGCTTCTTTGACAGAAGACGTAGGTTTATGCAAGCTGTTTCTTGTTGGAGAGGTAGGCGGTAAATGTTCAGTGCCAGAGTGGTGTTTAGTAGACACCATCACCCCTTTTGTAGCAGCTGGGCTGTTATCTTCTGAGTCATTCTCCGCCATGTAATTCTCCAACCTCTTGGACATTGGTCCTGCATTCAGTGATGATCTGGACACATGCTTTTTCTCACCATCCACCTTCTCATCTGGTCGACAATTAACTGCTGATGTGGTAGTTTGCTCTACTTTGATGGCGGCCTCAGAGGATCCTGATACTCTCCGTGTGCTTTTCCCCTCATCAGAAGTACTTCCAAAGGACAAACGATTCACTACCCTGTTTGGTGACTGCTTTTCTGTAGTAGGCTGTTCTTTGATGCCCCTTTCAAAAAGTTTTCTGGTCACAGAAAACTTTTCTGCCAACGTCACTTTATCAATTTCAGCATCCTCCCCCTTGGGTGTTTTATCTAAAATGTGAGTTTCAGGGCTTGTGGCAGTATTGACTCTGTGAGTGCTGACTGGAAGTTGCTGCTTCGGTGGAGACACATGAGGCACATTAGGCACATCAGACTTTACATTCACTTTTGCTTCTTGACACTCTTGTTGCTGTCCATCCATCTGCAGGAATATGTTCTTTATCTTGTTCACTCTGGTCCCAAAAGGCCTCCCCCTCGAGTCTTCCCGAGTGTCACTGGAGCCATTGGTGTATGATTTGGCATCACCCTCGGATTTTGGCCCATCAAAGGTGCATTTGATGGCATGGAAGTCAGACTTGTATGCATTTCTGTGAGGAGACGCACTCCGCAGGGTCCTCTCGCCTACTTTGCTTTCCGCTTTGATCATTTTTGTTTGTTTATGACTGCAGCCAGTATTTGAAAAGCCAAGGGTTTTTTTTGGGTGGGGCTGCAGCTGTTTATTGGTGAATTTCTTTAGCCTACTCCTTACACAAGCGGTGCCATGGTCAGGGGGTAGTCTCTCTGGAACCCTGCTGTTTCAACTACACAGTCACAGTGAAGTCATCCCCACGGATAAATGGGAGCAGTGAGATCTGGTAATTAAAAAAAAGACACCATTACCTCACTATTTGTAGTAAATAAAATAAGAGTAATGTTTCATTTTGTCATCATTAATTTCCTCAACATGCGTCATAAGGTCATTTCGTTTTACATCCATATAAAACTAGCTTATACAGTGGATAGTTAAGTATCTAGCAATGGTGGCAAGAAATTTGTAACTTCAATGTTATCGACCCTAGTAATGTACACAAACTTTTAAGTTAAGATCTGTAATGTCTGTTAAAAAAGAAATTGTGTAGAACATGCCTTTTTGTTTACATAGTTACATTGATTTTTGAAATGATTATTTGTAGTGTTGTTGTTTATGTTTCAGACAATGTTCATACTTATAATAGACGCCATATTGGAGGGATCTTGACTTTAAGTCGGTTAGCGTGTGTTGTAGCGTTTATTGTTGTCATTTAACCTACATTTTACTAGGAAGTCTTCTTCACTCAATAAAGCCAACTGAAACACAGTGAAAACTGATTGTTAAATGATCAGACCTTTGAAATTCCACATAAAAAACTTGAAGTGAACCTAACTGTAGGTTAGAGGGTTAACGCTGGTTAGCGTGTACAGTCATTTGCATGCCTTTAGATAGTTATCTGACTTTTGGCCTTAGCTAAGCAACCATTAATCCTGAAAGTAACTTTAACTCACTGTGAACCTCTACTGCACTTAGCCAACGTTGTGGAAATATTGTTAGTTTAGTAGCGCTACCTTTAAAAGAAAAGCTAGAAAAAGAGTTAAACTCTGCGGGACCGACTGCCTCGTCCGAACAATTCATTGTGTTTCAACTACGAGCCGTTGAAAAATGGTATCAATACTCCGACCCACAAAGGTAAACAACTTCGTCGGACTCTCACCTCCTACTTTGCTGCTTCATGTTAAACACCGACAGGCAGACAGTTGTTCCGCGTTGTCCCCGTCTCGCAGTATCAAACTCGCCACTTCTCGTCGCTCACCGCCATCATTCCCCGCTCCAGTGCCGCTTTCCTGCCTACTCCTTCTACTTCCAGACCTGTCGTGGGATGCGCGCGCACGCAGTCTGTCTGTTCGACGCGCGCGACCGATAGAGAACAGAGGGAGTCGGGAGCGCGCGCACATTCCAGAGCTGTAACCCACCACTCCACACTGCACGCTCCTCTCTCTCTCTCTCTCTCCTCTTTTTCTTTCTTTCTCCACTGCCGAGACACAGGAGCTGTGCTAAGGCGTGGGAAAGAGCCTACTGTATATCAGGGACCTCTGCTTGGTTAAAAGTCTGCAACTACAGATTACAAAAACAACTCACCAGGGTTCATTCAGCAAGTACAGAAACCATGACTGTGGACGGTTTCCAGAATGCAAGGAAATTGGCCTCTGAACAACCCTGTGTTTAAAGCCTTTGCTCTTAAAAAGTAACAGCAACTAGGCCTCAATCAAAACATGACTTCATTTAGAAACGTTACACAATTTACTTCACCATTTTAGGTGATATTTAATTCAAAACTAAAGTTAAAGATCCAGTGTGTAAGAATGTGTGACATCTGACGGTAAGACTGCAGATCACACATTCCTTTTGCAAACACATCAGGAAAATATGATACCAGAAAATACCAGAAAGCACGTCGTTCTTCCTGATTTGCATAATGAGCTTCTACTTTCAAAATGTGAAATTCTGCTTGGTTTAAACATGGCAACACAAGATGTAGCCTCAATGAAGCAAGACATAAAGTATATATAACATGCTTATTCTGGGTGTAATGAAAACCAGATTATTTATAATTTAAAGTGATTATACACTTAAAACATACAAACATACTTATGGGTGGTGTGTATATTTTCTGCCAAAATAACCCTCTTAAATGTTGCAAAATTGGACTGTTGACAAGTTACACAAACACAATTTCATATAACTGGTTGTCGTCAGCTTGTTTGTTACCAATTGAAATAGTCAAGCATTTTCTTTTTTTCAGTGCAGTAAACGTGCCATCAGCTTAATAACCACAGTTTAGTACAAATCAAAATGCTTGTATATACAGTATCATAGGAAAGCCCAAGATTGTCACTTCATCATGACTAGTGTTTTCTCTACTGTTACAGATTGAAAGCTCTGCTGAGGAAAATGAAATCAAGAATGTAAAAAAAAAGACCCTGGTTTGGGTGTCAGTTTAATTACAATAGATCAAGGCTGATTCTGCAGTAAGGTCCCTTTATCCAAGTACCTGTCTGGGAAGATGACACATGCTCGCATGCTTGAAAGGTGTACCAACAACAAGTTAAGTTTGTTGTTTGTTTGAAGATTATGTCACACACACACACACACAAAGACATGACCGCAATGTACAGTATATCATAAATCAAAAAAACATAAGCAAAGGCAGCACAACATGTTAAGCCACAAATTGAAGAACTAAACCAAAGATCTGTGCAAGTGCAAGGTAGAAGAACACCGTGAGTTTGAACTGCGGATTGCCTACTTTTCAGACTTAAGTAGACTTTGTTTACTTTTTAAATCCAGTCATGTCCGAACGTTTGTTTCAGCTACGCGGTGCATAAACTAAATATAGGAACATTTTCTTTTCCTAGTACAATCACTGGCATGATTTGTTATAATTGGGTCTAACTTCTAAAGTCACAGTCCTGCATTGGTAGTGGCTCATGATTCCTTTACATAACACACAGTGGGTTAGGTTTATCTATGAGCACATATGGCCTGAATATAATTTAGGTCACCAGCAGCTACCCTATATACTTTATATACAATTGCTCGGGCTGAATATGGTTCTGGGATGTCCTCATCTATCTAGTAACATAATTATGCTGACATAATGTGTTGAAAGTGATAAAGAAAAATTGAAATCCTTTCAGTTCAATATTCTCCCTTCCCCAGGGAGTGATACTGCGTAATTTAACTCATCTGATGCAAAGCCACTACATCACATGTTGTGTTTGACTCAGAACATAAAGAGATGGCATTTCTGTTGAGATCGGGGAAAAAGATACTGATTAAGAGAGAGAGTTGTCAGATTTCCTTGGTGGCTGAGAACCTACATTGCAAAAATATCCGCCAATCACAGGAAACACAAGGCAGATCAAGCACATTCTGTGTGAATATCTACTGAAATTTTAAGTATTTTTATAAGATAAAACAAGATGAATAATGCGTGGCTATATACACATATATTTACAAATTCACATCATGTAGACGTTTGTTTACATGTGACAAATAAATATGAGGAGCATAATGTGACCAGATGGTACTAATTATTGATAGTTGCAGCACGAGGCTTAAGCAGATGGTGATCCATTTATTGTGACGTTTTTGAGAGATTTTATTTTTCAGTTGCCTAGAGTCTAATCCCGTCTACATTTTTAATCATACAAAGCGCATGAAATATTGAACCCACTCTTCCAGGGAGCCAAGTCTTTCTACCCTTTAAAACTAAAATGAAAAGAACATCATGAAACAAAGTCATGTATGCTTCAGCCCTATCACATCAAAGTTGTGATTTAATGTTTTTCAAAGGACGAATAGGGATATTTATGGCAAAAAAAAAAGTGCAGTCCTTGAGCATTTCCTCTCGAGTTATTTGCTCCCACATTCCATGTGAGATGTGGTTACCTGATATGTGAATTTCCTTTCACTATGTCAATTCAAACTTGCACACACAGGTATGATTCACGCCTAACAAAACAAATGTGACATCACGAGAAGTAAAACACAACACGTTTAACGCTATATATTCAGTGATCTATAACGGAATTCATGACAGTTCTACAGTGTTAACAAATATCTTCAAATGCATTTGAATTCATGCTGTGTGTGTGTGCACATAAAGTTTGCATATGCCAGTGTGTTTACCATTTCCAGCTTCCTGGATTATCTCCTAGCAACTGTGGGTCTGAAAAATTCTCTACTGTATAGCCACAGTCAGTGATCACTCTCCTAAGAGTAGCATGGCACACTGTGACCAAGCCAGGTGGTCCCTATAGCAACACTTTAAACAACATAGGAAGAAGGTAAAGACAAGAGAACCTTGCCAAATAAAAATTGGAAAAAGGAGAACATGAAGATGTCCGGATTGAGTGAGACGGTGCACAAAATGCATTTGTGATGTCTCTCATGTAATTGAGTATATCTGTATTTTTTATTTTTTTTGAAACCTGTAAAAGTCCCAACATTTTACATTCCAATGAACTATTTGATTGAATAACACACGAGAGGACATGCAGTTGCTGTGGTGTGTGACTTACTGCAGGGGTAACAGAGGTGCATTGGTGAATTCAGTTAGAGGTAGACGTTTGTTATGTGTCAGCCTGTCGCTGCCGTGAGTTAGTGGTATGCAGCGTTACAGGAATGTGTGCTTTTTATTGTGCATGTCTCAGCCTGAGCTCAGTGCAGCATCTGTGATATTTATTTACCTACATTATTATATTGACCTGCATTTCTTTAATGGGCTAATTCATTTGCTTGATGACATAATTCAAATGTTCTGATCACTATGAAACTTTTTTTTTTTTGCATTATCCAAAGAGCTTCTTTAAAATGAAGTGGACTTTTCAGGTAAGACATTTTGTTAAAAATGGCAATATTATTTGCAGAATAAAGCAAAATAAAGTCTTCTCCATGAGGCAATAAAAACGACACTCGTGTTCACAACCCAGAATACTTCAAGCATTTCTTACAAGTACTGAACTGATTTATATACTGAAGACGAAGCTGCTGCCATCTTGTGGTGAATAGAGGTATAGGATTGATAAATGACAGATGATAACTGGATTAAACTGGAACATTTAGTATAAACTTAGTATAGAGAAATATATACTGTATATAAATAAGCCCATACTTACAATTAGATAATACTGACGGTAATATTTTTTTAAATGCTCCTCTATCTTCTTCCTTTTCCTCTCTTTGTAAATGTTTTGTTTTTAATCTGCTGAGCTTGTTTCTTTACATGTGACACCTGTCCATTCTGGAAGAGGGATTCCTCCTCTGTGGCTCTTCCTGAGGTTTCTCCCGTTTTTTCCTCCTGTCCAAGGGTTTTTGTGGAGTTTTCCCCACTCAGTGTGAGGGTCTAAGGATATAGAGTGTCACTTGCTCTACAGACTGTAAATGCCTTTGTGGCTAATTGTACTTGACTTGATTACCAGACAATAATAACAATACTGGCTTGATTTCACCCTGACTGTATCAAAAACAGTCTTCTAGCCTCACATGAGCTACTGTTTTTATCAGTTTATCTTTTGGTATTTTTACTTTGATGTGTGTAGTCAAAACAAATAATAATAAAAGAAGTAACGAGAGCAGCGTACAAAGAGGCAAACGGCACAGACGTCTTTGTGGCGCTGCACCACTGAGTCGCTACACTGTCTGTCTCTGTTGCAGTGTGTTGCCACGGTAACGGAGGAAGACCAATGACCCCTTTATTATGTGGCCTCTTGCTACAAAGCCTCAATTTCTCTGGGCCATTATGGAAAGGCTTCCATTTTAATGGGAGTCAATCAGTGGTTCTCTTACAATGTGCTGCAGGAGGCAGTTGCAGTCACTTAATTACAGCCATGTGATTATAGGTGTTGTAGAAATGTTATGCAGATTTCTTCGGTGCTTGGCTTCAGTTGTTGAATGTTTCACAGCTCAGAGCTGTGATGTAAGTAGTAGTCATCACAGCCTGTATGGACATTATCCCTCTGTCTTTCTTCTTCAATAGTATACTAAAATTATGCAGATAGTGATGAATCTGAATCTGAATCTGAATTTGAATTTGCTGTTGATTCATGGTCACTGTATGGAGTCATGCACCAAATAAATCCAGTTTTTCCACATACTGGGACTTCCTTGGAGTTTCATTTACATGAAATGAGTTGTACATCGTTTCACAATGACTGCACTCACTGTGGTACTACAGTGACTCAAAGTTGTTCTTTTCGTTTATCTTCACAGTCACGTTTCCATGATCTGTGGGAGTGAGAAAGCAGCTGCAGTGTGTGTGTGTGTGCTACATTTCACACGTTTGAGATCAAGTGTTATAAATCACTGTTATCATTTTACAACTTATGTTCTTCATAAGAGACTAAATCTTCCACCTAAAAACTATTTGATTTCTTTTTACTCACTTGCAAACACAATGCAATGTAATGCTACCGTCCTGCTATAAAGTATTTAGATACTTTGTTGACATAATGTCGAAAATTGCTTCTGCCATTTAGTGTGTTCTCGATCATGTAAAGAACACCTGTCAGAACAGCACAATAAAACCTCTAAAATGATCAAAACAAAACAAACTTCGATGACATCTCATTTAAAAACAATTACATTATAACCACAATGAAGGTCAGATTTGTTACAGCATTATTATTAGACTGTTAGACTTCATTTGTTCTGATTGTAACTTGCATTTAAGTGCAAACAAGCACACAGGAAAAACAGCTATTTCCTTATATAGAAGCTGGACAGGTGAACTGCAGTAACACAGTTTTCCTTTAGACTACCATGGTGAAGTTAGTTTTAGGTTGGATATTCAAAAGTCTGCATTCACTCCAGATCCTGGATTTCATTGAGGGACCAACAATTCCTGTTTGATAAAGAGATAACAGCAACCTTGCTTTATACATGTTATATATACATATATATATATATATATATATATATATATATATATATATATATAACCCTACTATATATTTAACCCCAACCCATAATAGATATAATTTGAATATTGCATTAAGACAATTTGGCTTTACATGAAATGACATTTAGTTTTTGTTTCTATGAAATATTATGAGAAGCATCAACATCAATAAAAAATGTGTGATATAATGTTAGGGCCACATTCTATTGAAGCTATTGAAAAAGAAAAGAAAAAGCATACATAGAATGGTAAAAGCCAGTAAAATGAGGTGTGTCCTGCCTTTCTTATGTAATAAAACAATTTCCCATTGAGTCAGATGACATAGAAACTATTGGAAAAAAAGGATTGTTTAGGGATGTTGATAATCAAACAAGTTCAAAAATAATTCTAATATAATCTAGGTTTGGCCTGTTTGTCTTAGTGGGTTTGGAGTCACTAACTTTGAAATATCCATCCTAAATCTAACTTCATCATGGTTTTGTATGTCAGGAACGAGTGAGTACTGATGAAGTGCTGCTGCTGCTGCTGCTGCTGGTCCTGCCTCCTCCTCCTCCTCCTCCTCGTCCTCCTCCTCCTCCGCAGTAGCAGCAGCAGCAGCAGCATCAGTATCAGTATCAACATCGCAAGATGGTAGCAGCGCACACTTCCTCACATTCATCGGAATCTGCCGAGTGGATTATTTGTCTGGACAAGAGGTACATTTCACGTCTCTGTCGTTGTCTTACTGGTCTTTTATTAGCAAAAAAACCAAAGAAACAAAACGTCTATATTTTGTAGATTTTCTCAGCAGACTTTGGGCGTTGTAGTGCTTAATTAAAAGCACTGATGTGGACTCAGTAGTTCTGAGACTGTTTGCATCATGATATTAATAAGAGTGTCATGATGAGCGAGGTACAGTGACAGACATGTGGACATGAGTTCATATTAACATGATTAATCCTGACTTCATTTGTTTGTTTCTTGTATTTGAAAAAGTTAAGAACCAGTGAAATGTTGCAACAAAGTTTATCACAGTAAACATCGTGTAAAGACTTTGATCTAGTATTTACATTTAAAACTGCTGTTAGTATTACTAACACTATTATATTTTAATAGTATTAATATTGTCATGACAAAAATTGTCCAACAGTACTTAAATATATTTGTTATTCGTCTGTTCCTGTGTTCTTCTCTCTCTCCTCTCTCCTCTATTCTCCTTTCAACCCAACCAGCTATGGCAGAAAGCTGCACCTTTCCTCCTGTTAAAATTGACTTTTTGTTTCTCTCTACTGATGCTAAAGTGCTGACACTAAAGTGCTTGCACAGCCTTGCACTACATGAGTAAAATTGATTTTATTTAATGTGATTCAACTCAGGTCTTTACAGTGAGGATTACTCAAACTGTCGAAGAACAAAATCGAGTAAAGTTTAGAAATACATACTTTTTACTGCTCCCATTTAATCAAAGAATGATATCATTATAATCATTAGAGGTGCTGCTACGTTATATTAAAGTTCACATGTCTGTTCCAGGAACTGCTTTAATGACCTGATTTTGCCCTACTGTACATTATACCTCATCACTATACTGACAGATGTAGAACAGAACATGTGTGTACATCATATGCAAATAAAATAATCATTTCTGCACAGAAACTGGAATTGTGCAGCCCCTGAGTACATTTCCATGCTTTGAAACTTTGAATCAAAAAGAACTGGAGGCAGATCCTCTAAGATGCGCCTGTGTTTAGATGAGTAGGATATCACATTTATACTCAGAAATATACATATTCTTTTGTTGTTGTCTTTTATGTCTGCGCACAGTGATCTTTTATTTGAGCTGTTACTGGTCCCTTAAGGTCCTTAACCTCAAAGGGACTTTTTCTTGGATAAACAAGGGTGAATTAAAAACAAATAAAGGGCGAGCGTGGGTAACAGTTTCATCACATGATCAGGCAGATGTTGTGGAAATGGGCCTCTTAAGATACACGGGATGAAAGGGGGGGAAAATGAGGCAGGTCCAAAGGTCCATAGTACGTTATCTATAAACAGTGACGCAGTGTGCCAGACGTGTTTACACAGTAATATCCTCTGGTTCATCATAGGCCTTTGGTTTCCTAGCAAATAGCTGGAGTGTGCTACAGACATCACTCTGTTGCAGTGAAATGCTGCAATTAAAAATACAATAGTGAATGCACATGTGTGTTTACATGGTTTCTGCGAGTAATTGGTGAATTCTGCATCCAACACAAGGATAATGTGTGTTTCTTATTAGATCACAGTTTGTAAATGAGCATAGTAGATGCAGAACTATATCTGATAATGTTTTTGTTTGTACGTTGGTTTCTAAAATAGAAATGTTGTCTTCAGTTTTGAAACTCGGGCTCCCACACATCTCTCCGTTGTTATTTCTCAGCACGCTGTGCTTCAGTAAGAGCATAGACGTCGCCCTTTATTTCAACATGGAGTTGAGATGAGACCAGGGACTCTCACTCATTACATATCGCTGTATGTTTGATTATAGCACGGAGATAATACTCGCGCTGCGAGTTAAAAGGTTGCTGGGGAAAACCGAACGAGAAGTCATTTGCTCAAACGGCAGCAGGCCAGATAATGTTTTACAATAAATTGTTTTCAGAGTCACATTAAGCCAGAGGGCCACTGGCAGTGGTGAAGCAAAAGTTTCTGAATTATTGATGCATGGTTTTTGTGTTGGTGCAAACACACTTGGAGATGAAACACACATCATTGCTTTGAGTGTTTAACCTCAGACTTGTGGAAAGTCATTTTCTGTCCACTTAGATGGAAGAACCACAAAATAACTGGTTTCCACAACTTTCACCCTAGGGCAAACGTTGTTTTTGTGATAAACTCTTTGGTCATATCATCCTGCCCTGTTATTCCATGTGCATTTTTTTGGCAGTGAGTTGAATATTGACCCTTTTTTTCTTCCCCTCTGTGTCTTCAGACCTGCGGAGCGCACTGGAGAAGATGTGGACATAATCCTTGCACGTCTGAAGAATGTGAAGGCCTTTGAGAGATTCCATCATCGTTTGCTGCAGCAGATTTGCCTGTGTGGATTCTATGAGTGCTTAGAGAAAGGCATCACCTGTAGGTCAAAACACACACACACGCCCACAAGCTGTCGCATGTGACTGAGCATGAAATATTTCAAAAAAGACATTAGGTAAATTGGACTGGAGTTGTGAGAGTATAAGGTTGTTTGTCTCTATGTGTGGCTGTGTGATGGACTGGAGAACCAGGGTGTACCCCACCTATCGCCCTGTGTCAGCTGAGATTGGTACAAAATTGATGGATGGATGCTGTGGATGGATGTTTTTTTCCTTGTTGATTTAAAAAAAAAAACACGTCCTCTGCCTTTTCAGTATATCGCCAAGGAGACATTGGCACCAATTGGTATGCGGTCCTGTCTGGTTCGCTGGATGTGAAAGTGTCTGAGACGTCAAGTCATCAGGTACACAGTACCCCAGGTTTCATGGAAATATGAAAGAAAAATGAAGGAAATCACCGTTGAACCTATTAGTGTGTCACATATTTTTGTAGAAATGTGCATCACTTTATCAGTAACGCACAATTTGAAATTCACACATGCAAAATAATCTGCATTCAAGCTTGTAAAAAGTGTGGGATGTGAATAGCCTTTCACTGATTACTTACTATATATTTTTTTAATACTATATAGCTCCATGTACCTCAGTTTGTGTGGGTGCTGATTGGAGTAACGTCTCTACAGTGTAGCACATAAAAGCATAATTCTTTGGAGGAATTAGGACATTGCATTTGCATTGTTCTTGTGCAGGTTCATGAATGCATGATCCATATGGGGGACTAACTCTCTCTACCTCTGCCTGTCACAGGATGCTGTTACGATATGCACACTGGGGACTGGCACGGCTTTTGGAGAATCGATCCTGGATAACACTCCCAGGCATGCCACCATTGTCACACGGGAGTCCAGCGAGCTCCTGCGCATCGAACAGAGGGAGTTCAGGTCTATGTGGGAGGTGAGCAACTCTGTGATGGTTTCATTTTGCAGATGAATTCTGAGCGAAACAAAAATGATGATTGCCAATTAATACATTTGAAGGCGATCTGTTTGTATCTATTTTACTGACGCAACCAAAAACCATTCTGCCATACAGAGCCAATTATAATAACAGATATTAGTGTTTTTATTTTTATATATTTAAAATGATCACCGCAAAGTGAAAAGGGAACAGTTGTCTTTTCATTTTACAAATAAAATGTCAAATTTGAAAACTTGAGCAGGGCACAAGCCACAGTTGTTGTGTGGATTAGTGGGATGAAGGTTGTAAATACTGTATAATTAAACTGTAACTCTTTGCTCTCATGTCTAAGCAGCCCAATAACACTGGTTTATTGGGACGTAAGAGGTTTACTGCTTTTGACCAGGAGATGGCAGTACAGTGCTGATGAGGAACTGTCACTGTGGGCTGTTTGTGCCAGTGTCTTTTTTAAAATTTTATTTTAATTTTTTTATTTCATTAGTGGGAGTCAGATCCACTATAATCATCAAACACTCATAAGCTAACAATTATATAATTCTGAAGTAACTGTGTCATGACAAATATGAAATCTTACAAACTAAATATAACTGAGGGTGACAAGATATAGAATAGAATAGAATAGAAATACTTTATTTATCCCCAAGGGGAAATTGTTTTGGAGAAGCAGCCTTTCTGTGGCTCAAGGGTCAGAGCACTTTTTCTCCTGCACTTGTCAATTTTAACTTAAATTATATTTTTACTATATTTTTCTGTAAAGGAAGACTCAAAGTAAGAGTTACCTCTGAGCTACTGCGTTTTTCATTGTGCGTATGACGCTGTAGTTCTTGAGATCTTTTTGTGTAAAGCTAAATGAAATTACGATTAATGAAACCTCCCGAGACACACTTCTCTCACCTCTCATCTGGCGGCTGGTAGATGTTAAAGTCTCTCTTCTCTCCCAGCTCCCTCTGTGTAATGGGCTTGTTTCCTGAGAGACACTGCCCATTTCCTCTGGGACTGAGGGGCACTAGCGGGTTATATTAGGACCTGTGTGTCTGTTTCAGTGCACTGGTCAGTTTCTGTTTGATGGGACACATAACTCTGGTGGGACGTGTGCTGAGGTCACTTGACTGCCTGGGGCAACCTCTTCAATCAGGTTTGTTGGTTGTTGTGTAAGATGATGCATTAAGATGTGCCCACATGATCTGCAGACACTATTTTAGAAAACGTCTGGCTTGGATGCTATTTTATTTCTGCTGTGTGGATATGAAGAAAAAAAATCCTCTTTATGTGACAAATTGAAGTTCATTTAAATTATTTTCCGGTCATGTGACGTCATGCAAGTGATAACGCTAGTGAGTTGTATTTATGGATATGGAAAGATGGCAGCCAGTGCCACTGCAAATTGACTTCTTTGATATTATGGTATTCTATACACTTAAAATAAAATTAAAACATTTAAGAAATTTGCATTTTGATCTTCTCTGAGTTTTTTTTCATAAAGAAGTTATTCAACAGCTATTTAAATTGACATACTCACTGTCTCTCCATGCATTTCAGCCATAAGCCATGATGTCAACAAGCGACAGCACTAGCATCGATACATGGATCCTCTGTCATTAGATGTGCTGAGGTTGGCTTTGACTCACAAGTCGGCAAAACTGTGTAATAATCAGCTTGTTGACATATAATCATTAGAATCACTCCCACTTTTTCCATAATTCGTTGCACTTAGAGCAGTTTTGATGAATGATTTGGGCAGTGGTGCTTATTTATTCTTCTATTTTTCAATGCAGTGCAGAAAATCAGCTGATGGGCAGTATTTGGTGACGGGCAGCGTTAGACTTCAGATTGTTTCTTGCCAGTGTCGTATGTCCTGCAGTGACTATACTGCCTGCAACATCCCTGAGCCTTTCTATTCCCTGTGTGGCTTTCTGGCTGTTTAAAATCCTGCACATGAAGTTCAGTTACTTCACACAGGATTTATTAAAGCTGAATTTCAAGCGTCTTCCTTAAATTCTCAAAAACAGAGTGAACAGAGAAAATGTTGAGACTTTAAAGGAACGATATTGATGGAAATGTACCACCAGACACATTCTCCTCCTCTGTGTTCCCTGTGGCCAAGAACTTTTACAAAACTATGTACAAGAGTGAGCACATGAATGCCCTAACGAACCAATGAATGCTATTTTTTATTCATGGATGCCCATGTCAATTATTCAGTGTACATCTCTCTCCTATATACTGTATATATAAGTGTGTGTGTACATATGTATTGTGTATGTGTGTGTCAGTGGTTTTCTACAGTTTACAGTCATTGCACTAATTTGTTTCAGTGTAGTTTGCATGTGACTGTGATTCATGACACAAGTGAAAGGACTTGACTTTCATGGGATGTCTGTGGACATCACTCATGCATCTGGCTTCAATATTTCCCTAAGCTACTGACTGCCACATCCACAATGATGAGGGATTTCGTGCAGCTTTGGATGTGACAGACTCTGCATTGTGTCACTAAGGCTTGTGAGTTTAACACTGCAGACATGAGACAAGCTCTGCGCAGCGCACACACACACATGCACAGACATGCTGACTGAGGCTTGTTCATCAGTGTGCGCTCTTCACTTTGGTTCTGGCTTCTGATGGTCACTGTGATTCAAACAACATCGGTGTCCTTTTTTATAACGTTTTACTTTATTTAGACTATTATGGCATTTTTCCACTGTATAGTACCACCCCGACTCGCCTCGGCACATCTCGGTTGGTTGGTTTTCCACTACAATATAGTTCCTACTCAATGTGGGCGGGGTCATCACAGCACGGCTGCATGAAACTGCCGTGACTTCGTTTTACACGCGACACACAAAAACTAGTGACTACTAAATCATCAGTTAGAATCAGTTAATTAAAAGATTTGTTCAGTACTTCCTGCATGACAAGAGCACAGACTGCGTACAGACTTCGGCGAGGTTCCAAAAGCATGCTGAGTGGGTACTATAGGTACTGATTGGTCAGACTGTTGGCCACTAACTGGCCGTCAGAGACGTCCCACACACAAATCAAGCCGAACAGTGGCGAACTGTAGATCGGTTAAAACTACTTAACAATCCTAAAAACGTGGGTTAATCTCCAACAACTACCAGGGAAATCTCTATATTTAACAGAGGAGTCTGGTGTATTTAGGGACAGCACCATCGATCGCGAGCGGCATCACAGACCCCGCCGCTGTAGTCTGTGGAGTAGGAGTCTGGACTCTGGAGACATGTGGACAGAAATCAAGCCGAACAGTGCCGAACTGCAGATAAGTTAAAACTACTTAACGATCATAAAAACGTGGGTTGATCTCCAACAATTACCAGGAGTCTGGTGTAAAGTCACTAGTCACTCGTTCGCAGTTTCATGCAGCTGTGCAGCGATGACTCCGCCCATGTTGAGTAGGTACTTTTTATTGTATTGGAGATGCAACCTAACCGTGGAACCTCGCCAGAGCAGGTACTAAAAAAGTAGCAGGTACTATCACAAATAGAAAAGCAAAATAACCGTGTTGTGCTGAGGCGAGTTGAGTCGCGCTCGCGGAAACACGCCATTACAGTCACATCAGTGCACATGTGGCCTTCGCAGGAAACCTTCCTGTTGAATATCAGTTGTAACAAACTACACATTATGGATTGTTGCGTTAGCATATGTGCGGCACACGAATACTACCTCAGATGCATGTGGTTATACTGTATGTATTCAGAATGTGTGTTTTTGCTTGGAGCATATCTGTTGGGCGCTGCGCTGACAACACGGGAAGGGGGTCAGGCCAGTGGAGAAAACTGATGAACAGGAAGTGGCAGGGACACAGTATGCCCTGTGGTTGTCTCAGGATTGGGTTCAGAAAATACGACCACTTTAATTCTCTGGTCTGTCGTGCTATGTACATGAAAACAACCGGAAGATTGAATCAGAAATATTTGTGCTTTATTCCCTTATCTCTCTTCTCCAATTTGTTGCTTAATCAAAAGCCTGGGATGTGAACTACAGCCTGTAAAACACAACAGATTTATTAAAAGCCTCAGCTGGTCCATTTGTTGTCAAACCACTTAACCCCAGACTGGAAAATCTAACCAACTATTGAAGATTGCCGTTAAATTTTCTAACAGGCATTCGTGGTATCCAGAGCACAAATGATACAGCAACTCTTCCTCTAGTACCAACATGAGACAGACATTTGTGGCACAGAGTAAAAAAAAAAAATTCAAATCAAATCTGTGAGTGACATGAAAACAAGGAAGATGGGATATATGTTTGTTCCAATGCTTATATTTGTCTCTGTTCCACATCAAATATAATTTATCATATTAAACTGCCTGTTCAGTACAAACCCAGATTCAATCCAATTTAAGATGACCTATGTCAAATCCTTAAGACAGGAAACTATACATCACACGGTTTTACCCAAAATTACACAAGCAAGTTCTGTTGTGTTCCGTTGAAAGTGACGCAAAGTCTGATTTGGTGACGTACTGTACATTTACACCTTTGTTTTTCTCTCAGTTTCTTACAGTTACCTCTTTATGTTGCAACTATATATTTTGAAGATTTAATTCTTAAAGCTGAGTTTTAGAACTCTGCATAAAAATAAAACTGAATGTACAAATCTAAAAAATATGAGTCTATTTTACAACTCGGCCAAAACACTTCAGTTTAAATATTACACAATAGTACACATACAATACAGAATACAAAAAAAACTGTTGAAATGTAAAGAGAGAGAACTTTTTATATGTCTCGGTGAGACAGTATTGTATATTTTAGAGATGGTTGATTTGGGGGATTTCTTTTTTTAAAGCTGGAAAATGATTATCTTGTTAAATGCATTTGCCTTGCCTGGAAAGTAACAGAGTTAAAGATAAGACACCATCTGGTCTCTGTCCTTGAGAGGAAGAGCCTCAGTGATAGGAACATGATACTGGATGTTGCCATTTGTACATCTATCAGTTGCACTGGGTTCAAAAAATCATAACGGCTAAGAAGCGCTGTAAGACACAGAAAGTAGCAATGTGGGTTTTTTTTTTAATAACATTTCTTCACATCCTGTGTGACTGACCTAGCTCTGCTTTATCACTTGCTTTATAAAAGTGACCCAACAGAAAATGGGAGAGAGCGAGAACAAGAGAGAGAGAGAGAGAGGGAGGGAGGGAGGGAGAGAGCTCTCGTCTGTGCTCAATGACTGAGTGGCGTAATCACCTAGCAACTGCTGCTCAGAAGAAGTCACTCTGGCACTCTGCTGCTCGGGCGCAGCGAGGCTGCTCAGTGGCGTGCACGCTGATGTGATGGGGCTCCTCGATCACGCTGGACCATGCTGCGTATGAACCGTGACCTTTATGGCACTCTCGGAATCTTAGATTTTGGATTTGCATGCTTGGAGTGTTTGTCAATGCCAGGATTAAGCGGGTGTGCAGGATCCTCTGGTCACTCACAACAATAACAAACTGCATGGGACGGTGGGGAGGATCTCCATAGGTAATATTTCTCAAACTTTTTTTTTTACAGTGCAAGACTTTTGATCCTTCAGAGATACTGTGTAAGATTTCAAATCTAAGTTGAAAACACCTGAATTGTTCTTTCTGATGTTGCAGAAAGAAGAGCGCCAGGAAAGTCAGAATTTGTTGCTCAGGACTCAAATGTAGCTTTTACATTTCAATTTTTTTTTATAATTTAGTGAAAATGACACATTTTGTAGAATCATTTATTTAGAAAGTACAGTGAAACTCCCCCCAATTGTTTCCCAAGTGGCTTGTAAGAGTTCGGAATAATCGCTGCATGCTTTGTGAACAATTCTTACCATGTTTCTTATGTAACCTGGGGTGAATTATTTAAAATACAAGAGAGCGTTCATGCACATTGATGCTCACAATGCCATAATGTGCTCGAGCATGAGAGCTTGCGCTGCACTGAAAATGCACTGAAATGGCCTGATATCTTCACTGATCTGCTGTAAAGGCCGAGACCACGCTGCACTCATGAACACTTTTTACCAAAGGCAGCATAGATAAGGCTGTGTGTGTGCTTGTCGGTCATCACTCCATACTCGCAGTCTTTACATTGTTTTTTTTAGGGTAAAACTGACACATTCTCAGCACAGGATGATGATCAGGCAGAATATTCTGCTGCTGTAAACAGTGAAGTCACTGTGTCAGAGCAACATAAGCACAGCAGCTGAATATACGCTTCACTAGAGTTCAACAAAATGGGGCATCTTTTATCTCAGATATAACTAAATGTTGGTTTTATGTATGTCTAATTCTCAAAACACTCATATCGCTGTTTCTATTTATTATGCTACATATGCCTGATTATCAGTTTCAGACTAACTAGATTTCCAGTGTATATTGATACATTTTGCTGTTCAAAATTGTAACAAAAAACATAATTATTTCAATGCTATTGCAGAGAAATGGTGTGTTCAGAATGTGTAAGTATATAGTGTTTAGTTGACCAGAAAATCCTTTCCCTTGGAGTTTTTGTATTATTATAATTCCCATTCCCTTTTTCAGTGTGTTTTCATCTTGCAGTTTGATGTGGATGGCTCTTTGATGAAAAGAGAGAGATGGGTTGATTTTAAATTCAACCCATCTTCAGTTTAGAATTTAGCTATTTGCTGGTTTCTAAATGAAAGATGTATTAGTGCTTTCTGTTGTCTGCTAAATTAGGGATGTCAAGTCAATTGCTGTTCCCTTAATGTTTTGGGATTTTGTTTGTTTTTCAGACGTTTCACTTCAAATAATATCAGTCAGTCAGTAAATCAGTCTTGAAGGGTTTAATAAACCCACGTGAAGCAACAGATCCTAATCTTGTTAGGTCATGGATTCCATTAATAAACACAACACAGTCATTTGTTGAATAGATCCAGATGCTTTAATCTGGGTGACTGTTGTGCTTGCTGTGTGGTTGTCAGATTGTGTGAAGGATTATTTGACTACCTAGAATAACCATAAAGGTTTATCTCATCTGTGCTTTATGTGTTCAGAAGACTGTGGATATTATGCCCGGAGATGTTTATGACTCCTCGTGGAGATTGTTTCTCACATTTGTCGGTAAATGCCAATGTGCAGTCACACTCTGGAATCCTAAAGAGCTACTAAGAAATGATGCACTGCTCTGTGCTCCCTCCATAGCTGCAGATAAAAGAAGGCCATCTTTGGCAGTGTTATGGTTATAAATGACAGGCTACAGGGAAGCAGTGGCACAGATTACAACCAGTGGACTTTTATTATGACATGACGTATTGCCACACATATTGGAATTAGCATTCCAAAAGCAGATATAGTTTTCTGATGTCTTAAAGACATATCTTTACATTTTAGTTATTAACTTTCCTGCTTAAGCTTTGAGAAGACTGATGCTCCAATGTCGGAGAATGTCAACAATCATCCCATCTAACTCCTGATTGGTATATTTGAATATACAGTCAAATAATTTAATCATTACAGAGAGTACAACATCACTTTGCCATTCTAAAACTGAAGCTGAATTGCCTGCTTTGAATCTCTTTGTTGCAGTACATGTCCATCAGTATTAAGATAAGAGTGACATAGAGAGAAGTGTGTCATTTATGTTGAAATGTAAATCAAAATGCATTTAAATATAAACATAAACACAGCAGGGCATGACTCCATCATTGTTATAACCATTGATACAGAAAGCAACAAGTTAAGTGAAAAAATAAATAGAAAATCACATTAGTACAGCTATATTAGCAAAAATGCAAAATGGTCATTTCCTCCAGCCTTTGAATTTAAATCTTCTCAGTTAGACAGTTTTCACCAATAAACATAATTGATCTCTCGTCTTGACAGATAGATTAATAATTTTGTCTACAAAAGCCGACAAATTGTGAGTGCATCTCTTATTTATTCAACAGTGCAAAACACTGATGTTCAAAAAGGAATAAAATCATTAGAATGAATTGGATTAAACTATGTGTTTGCCACACTTACTTAAAAAGAAACTTCACTTAATCACTGATCAATTACCATTGAGTAACATTTTTTTGACAAATACGAAAATGAAAAAGAGAGATAAAATACATTAATATAATCTGAGAGTAAACTGAAATCAGTCTCAAAGGGACTGAGGTTGTTACGTTACTAATTATGTGTCAGTGACATCTTTACTAACAAAACAGAGACTGAGTGCTTTTCACACAGCTGACAATGTTACTAATCCTCCTCTAAAACTACACCCCCAGCACACACGGGATTCAACTCCTTAGGTAGCACAGCTTTATTAGTTCAGAGGGGACGAGTTCATTTGTTGCAGTGCTGCTGCAGTTTAAGTGCTCCTCCCTAATCCTAAACCCTTAAACTGTGTATAAATACACACTGGAGTGTTGAAGTGACTCTGACATGATCACATCTGCTGCAATGATCAACTCTGAATAATTCATTAATCAGTTGTTTCCATAAAAAGCACCGTCATTTTCATAATCTGACCATGTTGGCATCACTCTTGCATCTTGCATTTTTCAGAGTAGACACCTGAATATATGTTTTTAATCTGCTTCTTAATCAAGGGGCTGTGTGCCCCACAAGAGTTCACTAAAGTGATTAACTGACCACAGAGGATGGAATTAGATTTCTAGCTTTTGCTTAGTCTCCTTTGATAACAAGAGAGTTAGCCAGAGAGAACTAGTTGCTCACTTAGTGGTTCTTAATCAGATTGTTATTGACCTATAGAACAGAGCAACTGTGGCACATAATCAGTCTTTGATTGACTTTAACCACAGAAAGAATCTTGGGACGTACCTTTTGGCAAATTCTTGAAAACAGTTGAAAAATCAATACATTTTTAAGAATAATCTTGTGTTACAGTATGTTCACAGATATGTTAACCCTCAGCGTAGGTGCACCCATGGTTAATTGCCGTGGGAATAATACACAACTCCTTATATGGACATCCTGGGGTGTGTGTTTATAGGTCACATATTCAGGCTTATTTTTATTCCGTCTTCTTATGTGTTGTTAAATCAAAGTTATGATTCATTTTATATCGCATTTTTAGTAGTGATATAAAAGAGCGATAATTGTGCAGAAGTCACAAAATTGACTTTTTTCTTTTCTTTTTGTTCATAAAAAAACGAGCCAAGTGAACTTTGAACTGTGGTGTATTTCCAAATGTCACAAATTCTATCCGATGCGATCTATGTTGCACATTCTTATAGCCTCTGTATATACTGTATGTTTTAACATAGTAATGGTTTTGCATTACTATGCTAAAACAGCAACTGAAATGCTCTGTGTTCGACGGGTTTCCCTCATGAAACATTGCAGTAAAGCAGTGTCAATGATGTGAAACCAATTCACATTGTAAGCGATTAAAACATTAAAATAAACCAATCATTTATCAAAATAGTGATAATTCAGCTGTACAGAAAATAGATGAACAAATGTTTTTTGGCAAATTGTCATCCCATTGCGTTTAAACGCTGCATCACAGTGTGTTTTCACAGGTTTACGAAGGATGTTGATGCAGTTAAGCATCAGCCTCATTTAAGTGGTTAAAACACGACCATGTCTATATGCCTGTCTGTAGATATTTAAATAAGTGAGTACAGGAGTGCACGTGTTTCTGTGGTTTGCAGAAACAGAATGGCAACATATGATGACTGAGCTGCGTTTGCACTTCAACTTTGACCTCCCAGCCTGGGGATGTTGACATTTCTTCATGGCTCACTGGCTATATAGTGGATTTACCTCATTATGCATCAGTGTCATGGGCAGAAACACAACATGAGATTACGAGTATACGAGCACAGTGCTGATGTTCATTGCGTAACATATGCAATGCTTCACGGTACAGTGATGGTATTAGACATGTACAGTTGTACTTTAATGCTCGGTGACTCTCTGTGTCTCGTAGGACATTAAGTAAGGACTCTCTGACGAACTGCATCTGAAAAATGAGGAAAAAAGAGACAAATAATTAATGAAAACATATACAGATCAAAAAACAGACCATTTATGGTAAATAATAACCAACCACTCATCTTTGTAGTTATTTCTCACTGAACCTTTAAGTTCTGTTCTAAATGGCCTTGTGCCTCCTCACATCTCTGACTTATACTCCAGCTTTACTCTATTTCACAGTCACTAAGATCAGCTGATCTTGGTCAATCTCTTCTCTTTGGCATTCGACTCAGTAAACATTTTATGTTATGTAAGTGTTCATTGTATAGCACTCTGGTCAACAGTGTCGCTTTTTTAATTGTATTGGATTGAACCTTACATTTATGTGTTGGGACTAATTGAATATCAAGCTGTAGCCCAAACTCTGACTTTCTCCTTGTCCTCACACGGAGGTGAATGATGACAGAAGGGTTAATTCATTTATTTATTTTCTCCTGTTGAAATGAAATGAAATGAAATTCTACGCAACAAAGACTCGGCTGGAAATTAACATTTCAGCTCAATATTATGTGACTTCCTTTTGCTTTCCTCATGACAGGAATAAAGTCCTTTGTGGTGTAAAAAAATTGACATGTTTTTAGTGCATATTTACAATATTAGCTGCAGAGTCCCCGTGTTGGTGCAGAATACATTAATAACCTTCACTCTGATGCCTCAGTGAGGTTGACATTTGTTGTTTACAGTGACTACCAGAACATTTGGTGCAAATTCATTGTTTAACCCACAGGGCGACTTGCATCTTAAGCCACCATTAGGCTAATTTCAAATGTCAAAATTGAAACTTGGGTCGTAGTAGTAATAAGTTTATTGTCATTATATGAACAAACAACATTTTCCTTTTAGTTTTGAACATATGTTACTTAACTAACTACTTTCCCATCAGCCTCAGCTGTATTTGTGGTAATTAGCATGTTTGCTGCTATTCACACTTATGTCTGTTTGTTGTTGTGTTGTGTTTTAGAGATATCATCAGTGCATGGCTGGACTCCTCGCCCCGCCCTATGGTGTGATGGACAGTGATTGTAGTGCTGGCAGTAAGTAGTATCCTGCATCACATTTTATTTAAGATATTTATCATTGGGGGGCCACATGGTGAGGTAGTGGCTAGCACTGTTGCTTTGCATCAGAAAGACCTAGGTTTGCAACCCGGCGTGAACAAAGGTCTTTCTGCATGGCGTGTGGGTTTTCTACAATTTCCTCCCACAGTCCAAAAACATGCAGAGGTTGGTGGAATACTCTTAATTGAGCATAGTTGTGAATGAGAGAGTGAATGGTTGTTCATCTCTTTATGTTGGTCATGTGATGGGCTGGTGATTTGACTGGGGTGTGCCAGCTGGGATTGGCACCAGCAGCCCTGCGACTCTCATGTGGAGGATAATATGCTAGACAATGGATGAATGAATATTTATCATTAACTCCAATAATCCTTGAATAAAGTAAACATTGGACAATATTCTTTAAACTAATTAATTCTAAATTTTAAGACAATGTTTGATCCACACAGTTTGTACACACGGTTGTGCAGGTTCTTTAGAAGACAATGCTCATAATTCTTTCAGCTGCACCAGCAGTTTTTAAGATACATTTACATACTGTTTTAGATTAGGGTTTGTCTTATTGTTCATACAAGTCTAAAGATCGAACACCGATCAAAATCTTTCAAGGTTTTCTGATATTTTATGGACCAAACTATAATAATCGTTAGATGCAGCTCAAGAACTGATTAACACCAGGAGCAGATCAGGGAATCAACGAGAAAGACAGAAAAACCCTTCACCAAAATAAAACCAGTACACATTAACTAAACTAACTGACACAGACTTAAAACTTAACATGGGGCATGACAATGTCATTTTTACATACAAGAAACAAATGGATCTACCAATGAACTATAATGAGGTTTTGCAAAATATCATGGAGTAAAAATACTTTACCTACATTCCCAAGCAAGAAAGGTGCTTTTATGTGTTACTTAAGAAATACAGATACAGATGAGAAGATTTTGTAAACACAGAATGAACTAATATATTCTGGTTTACAATATATGTACACTAAAGTAAAATTGTATTGTGTTATTTCATTATTTCAATAATAATATTTTCTACCTAATTCTATTACCGCCTGACTCTGTTTTAATCCCATTGTATTGTGATTGTGAATTTTTTTGTTTTGTTTTGTGGAATATAAGGGTTCTAACCTTTAAAAAAAAAAAAGAATTCTCTGGATAATGATGTTTCACAAAGGTTTAGATGCGTGCAAACAATAGTCAGTATTCAATTAGGCTAAATACTTAATATTATAAATATAATAAATCCAATGTTTCAAATCAGGATTCATTGAAAAACACATAATAGGAAACAAATAAAGTTGTTTTGCATAGTCGTCAGGCATAGTCATTATCATCAGCATTCAGGTGAATAAAATTGAAAAAAACAAGCAATTACTGAATCAAAAGACACTTGGCACACAACGGACAATGGCAGAAAACTTTGTTTGCAACTGAAAAGTTTGCAGACAAAGGGATAAAGAGGATGAAAGGCTTGTAATTTATGTAGGAGGAGGAAGAGGAGGAAGTAATGTCAAGAGACCTGCAGTTTCTAACAAACATTTTGTGTTTAGTTAATTCAATACAGTCTTAAACAAAGCACTTATCCTTCCTCGGATTCACGCTCCATAGAAAATGATGAACAGTGGAGTTCAGTGGAAGAATCAATAATATGTATTGATTCTGTATGTAATATAATATGTATGCTTCTTTTTTTTAGTGTCATATGGGTATTTCTTAGATGAAGCAAATGTTTCTCTCGATTTTACGTAAAAACAAAGATGGCCTCTGATTCACAGCTCATCACACATACAGGTTTTCATTAGCCCTCTTGTGCTTTGGAAAATGACTGCACCAGTAGAGCTTTGAGCATTTTCACAACATACAGTCGGGTAAAGGATTTACAGTATGCAGTAAACTATGCATGACTACACAAAAGTAGTCACACAGGCATCAAGAAGCTGGGGGCTGATGCACTTTCCTGCGGCATTGTACATCCACAGCATCTCAGTGGTTTTGTAACTGTGGTGGTGGAGTCAAATGAATTAAACATAGTGTAATCGTTTGCTTATTCACCAGGCTTTTACAGAAATTTGGCATTGTTTCATCCAGTCATGCATAAGTGCTTCTGTACCTGAGCCCATAAGAACAAAGGTTATCATCGACATTGTGTCTACAAATGTAACTTTAATTTTTCAGCTTTATTTTCCAAAGTATATTCCTTGATGTTTGATTTTCAGTGTCGCCATGTGGTATAATGATATTACCAACTGAGCTGCCTTCAGTTTAGTGTTACTCTGCACCACCAGTCATTTATTGGACAGTACTAGCTGTCAATCAATCACAAGCTATCCATGCCACACTTTGTCTGTTTTACTATAATTTTACTCTAATTGGGACTATCATTTTAAAATCAGACGTCATGCTGTATGTGAGAAGACCTACTACTGAACTACTGAGTGAGACCATTAACTCCTCCAAAAAATGTTAACTAAAATTGAGTGAGAAAAAGGGTAATTTTATCTTTTTTAATACATGGTCTATGGCTAAAATGTGTTATGTAACATGATGGTGATTAATCTTAGAGAAGATAAAGTTTAAAAATGAGCAAGGGTTACGCAGTCAACAAAGTTTAAGTGACACAGATGCTTATTTCCAGGGTGTATTGCCACAGGTCTAATGTTACATCTCCACCGTAGCTGTGTTCCACTTTCTATATATTATGTGGGCCTGTCTCTGTTCTGTGGCATCAGCAGTCTGTGAGGCTCTAAGAAGTCTAAGAATAGCTAAATGTCTTATACAGTTGTGACTGAGCAACCTTGGCTGATATCATACTGTGCTATCTGTCCTTTAGGAAGGGGGAGGCATAAAACTCTGACTACTGAGCAGTAGCCACACCCCTCTGCTCTGTCACATAGAGTGTAAACAACTCACTCACTCTGTACACAAACACCCACAACCTCATGTTAGTTAGTCTAATTGCAATTTTTTATTTGCCACTATTTTTCTCTTAATGTTAAACATGGAATTATTCATTCTGTCAAGACAATAACTAAAGTTCTAGTGTTATCGTTGGAGTAGTATTTAGTTGGTGCAGTATTATCAGTGAGGAGGTAAACTAAGTGGCTCATATAACAATTGGACCATAGAACTAATCGCTTTAAAGATTCAAACCAATCTAATTAACATTTAAAAAGCACATGGTTGCCAAAGGGCTGTACACACCACCTGAAGATTAAGAATACACTTAAAATCATTAAACACAGAAAGACATACAAATATTAAAAGACACAGACAAAGACTACACAATTCTCATGTCAGTTTAAAATCCAAGGTGTAAAAGAGAAGAGAGCGAGAAGGCGAAATTGTGACAAGCCCCTCTTCTTCTTTTCATTGATCCTATAGTTTTTCCTTGAAGACACTTGACACATTCTATTGTATAATTGTAAAATATATGATTTCCCCATCCAGAAATGCCGGATAAAGAGAACATGAGCAACAACTCCTTTGCTTCCATCTCCAAACATCAGAATAAGGTAATTTAATTTTTTACATTACTACAAAATTAACTTAATGCCATGCAGTGTTGCCACATGTCATAAAAGACAGAGGGGGACTGTGGGGTTGAGACAGTGCTGGTGCTTATTTGTCATTGCTTGAATTTATTGTGCCATAACTGCATGTTTTACTGGTTGCAGCAGTTGGAAATCAGCACGAACTGAGACGTTTGTTTAAAGTTGGTCTAAGTATAAATACGCTGGCTGGAGCTCTAGTCTTCATCCTGTGCAGTTCCTGTCCCACCTTTCTCCCTCTGTCGTTTCCTGACTGCTGGGTTGATAACGTGGCACAACTGTAGATTTATGTTACTTTGTTCTTTGTTCCTACTGATAATTCCATCACATGTTTTTTTATGTCACGTAAGAAACTTTAATTTAATTTCACGTAGTAAATAATTATTACTATATAAATCCCTGCCTTTTTGGCTGCTGAGTGGACGCGCTGTCTAATAAATAAACAATGAGGCTTTAAAACCGTCACATAAATGCTTAGTGTTAGCGCTGCTCTGTGAAGCATGCAGAAGGTATTTTAAATGTCACAACCCTGCAGTCCACCCAGTGGGGAAAAAAAACAAGACACAACACAATATCACAATATCTATGTCCTGTTTAAACAAGTGCATGCATCACTCAGGACGATGGAAAAGCACTATTACTATACTTTAATTCTGATGCAACACAGAAAATCACATGTTCAATTCAAATAGACAGCTGATAAACATATAATGTCAACCATGAGTCATAAAAAAGCAGTGAGAAGGACATCCTGTGGCTCACAGTGAGAGGAAAATCACCTATTTATTTAACACGACTTGTAGTTGTTTTTTTTGTCATTTTTTTGGCCGTTTGTTGTTGGATTCCACCACTTTATTTTCACCTAGTTTGTGCGCCATTTGGTTAGAGCCTAAGTTTCACCGTTGTCCACGATGCCCTTCATTTGATTTCCTCTCATTTTTTATTTTATTTTACAGAAGTCATTCATTGAAAGCCCCGCCAAATCCAACCCTAAATGCATTTCACAGGTAGTAAACTCGACCATCATGTGTATGTAGGCGTCTATTATTATTACCTGACCTGTGTTTTGACTTGAATCCCTATCTGCAGGTGCCCTCGGAGAAGATCTTGCGTGCTGGGAAGATTCTCCGTACCGCCATTCTCTGTAAGGCGCCTCACATGATCCGTGACAGGAAATACCATCTGAAAACATTTAGGTTGGTTGACATTTTAATACAATGAAATACAAATAGTTTGGAAACACACATTACTTCATTCATTTATAACTATATATATATATATATATATATATATATATATATATATATATATATATATATATATATATATATATATACATACATATACATATAGGAATAATTAATAACACATTAATGAATAACTCATCATATATTTGTGTTGTTCCCCATACAAACTGCATAAGATGTTGTCAGTACGGTAATTTTATTTATTGACTGAGAAACACACGTCACTGGCTACAGGAAATGATACCTTTTAAAATACAGTATGGTGCCATTTAACACATATTGTAACAATATATAATTAAGAGCATTAGTCTTTGTCATTCATATTCTAAGTGAGACCACGTCATGATCCCAGCCTCACTACAGAGACCAAGACAAGACCAATACTTTAAGAGACGGGGACCAATTCAAGATAAAGATCAGTGCACGAGAGAAATGTGTATATATTGGATGATATGTCAATATTTTAATTTTTTAAAACCGAAAATCAGAATTGGCATCAGCCTCCTTCACCTCAAACTTCCTTTAATTAAACAGCAGTAAAACACAATTACTTTTAATTGGCACTAAATCCACCTTTATCCAAACTCCATAGTTTTTGGATAAAGAGATGGATTACTCCTCCATCTCCCCCTCCCCTCAGGTAAAGAGACTGGGTGTGGATCCGCATTCTTCCACCTCCATCATATCAACCGTCTCCGCTCCTCTCTCACTCCTCACACCACTGTCATCCTGGTCCACAGCCTTGTCACTTCCTGTTTGGATTATTGTAACTCACTTCTGTCTGGTCTCCCTAAAAAAAAAATAACCCTCCATAAACTCCCACCTGGTTCAGAACTCAGCAGCTCGTATCATATGACGAACCCCCTCCATCCATCACATCACTCCCGTCCTACAGCAGCTCCCCATCACACAACACATCAGTTACAAAATACTGCTCCTCAAACTTGCGCCTCCATAACTTTCAGATCTCCTCCACATTTCCACTCCTGTCTGCACCCTCAGATCCTCCTCCATCCACCTCACCTCCCTCCTGAACGCTGCAACACTGACTCCCTCACACACTTCCATCAGAATCACATACTCCCAATGACCACACAGCACTGTTCAATTTTATTATCTCTCATTACTATATTTTATTGTATGTTATTCAATTTTTATGTTTGCATTTTTATGTAAGGTGACATTGAGTGTCAAGAAAGAAATTATTATCATAACTGTAAACTTATACTTACTAATAGTCAGTGCACTCTGTGACATAGCAGGCTTCACCAAAATTGCATTTTGCATTATTATAATTATGTTGTATAAAACCAAAAAGCTCAAATCAGACAATAAAACATTCTAACGTCTTATGTTATTGGTTGGATTTGTAGATGGAGGTTAACCATCCAATCAATTTAAAATCCAGAGACAAGACTGAGTAAGAAAAGGTCCAAGTTGGAGAAGGGACCATGACCCTCAGAAACTCTAGTTTTTTTTGTTTTGTTAGTATTAACGTTATTATAGGCCAACATTGAACTAAATGGTGATTTGTAAAAATAAAAGAATCAGACATTAGATGTATTACATTACTGCCTTGTATAAAGACTTTTTTTGTTGTACTTCTAGGCAGTGTTGTGTGGGGACAGAGTTGGTGGAATGGCTAATGCAGCAGAGCTCATGCGTCCTCTCCCGTGCTCAGGCTGTGGGCATGTGGCAGGTGCTGCTGGAAGAAGGTGTTCTCAACCATGGTGAGACTGCGCGGTAGCAACCGTGTCTGCACACATGTACGTGAGAGACAGAGATTATAAATTGAATCCCCACCATCTTGGTGGTTGTGTTTTTGTGACGCAGTGGACCAGGAGCTGAGCTACCAGGACAAGTACCTTTTCTACCGCTTCCTGGATGATGAACAGGAGGACGCCCCTTTACCCAGCGAGGAGGAGAAGCAGGAGAGCCAAGAGGAGCTGCAGGACACGCTGCTCCTCCTCTCACAGATTGGACCTGACGCCCATATGAGGATGATTCTGAGGAAACAGTAAGACTTTCTTTCAAGCTGTAATCTTTGAAGCAATAAAGTGAATCAATGGCTTGTTATTTTAAATATATGTATGTTTTGCAGTCCATCTGAAAGAACAGCAGATGATTTGGAGATCATTTATGAAGAGCTACTCCATATAAAGGCTTTATCTCATCTGTCCACCACTGTGAGTAGAACTTCTCTGTCTTCAGTGCGTCCACCTTGTCTCCTGTGGTGAAGAAAGCTAAGTTTAGCTCCTTAACATGTTGTCACTTTATGATTAGAGGAGCAGGTGCAAACATGCAAACACAGACTGCTGCAGTCTATATGATCTCACTTTAGTCTCTCACTTGTGTTTGGATACATATTCCGCAGTTAGAACAATCCATTTGTTGTTTTTATGGAGAATAACCCACATATGTGTTTTGGCAAAACTTTTTTGGTAACTCCACGTTCCACCACCGTGGAAAAGCAATGTATTGATATATTGATCCTTCTGCATTATCAGTCTGGTTCCCCTGCTTGTACAGGTAAAAAGGGAACTGGCAGGAGTGCTGGTCTTTGAGTCCCATGCAAAGACAGGAACGTTGTGTAAGCATTTTTGATAAAATACCTGTTGTGATTCATAACTGCATGATGGAGTCAATATTAACACAAAAAATCCTAGATTCTGCTTTGTTTGAGGCCTTTCTTTCTTTCTCAATCTATGTTCTCTCCCAGTGTTCAGTCAAGGTGAGGAGGGCACGTCATGGTACATTATTGTGAAGGGCTCAGTCAATGTTGTCATCTACGGAAAAGTAGGTATTTATTCAAATAAGATTGTTAACATTGTGAAAGCATCATGACTTTTACATTGCGTGTACTGTGCTGCTCAGGGTGTTGTTTGCACACTTCATGAGGGAGACGACTTTGGGAAGCTGGCTCTCGTCAACGACGCCCCCCGCGCTGCTTCCATTGTCCTGCGAGAAGACAACTGTCACTTCCTGAGAGTCGACAAGGAGGACTTCAACAGGATTTTGAGGGTCAGTGGGTGTTAGACATGTACTGATGTTGTTGCAGCAACAGTAAAGCAAAAAACACAACCCTATTGCCCTCTGTTGGTCAAAGCTCCGCAATGCAGCCATGAATCATTCTTTAGAGAGCCCTCTACACCCATTTGCTTCGTCATAAATATGAAATATGGTGGTAATGACTTGTGTTAATTCAGGCTAGATGTATGTGGCAGACTTGGGGAATGAGATGGAACATCAGCATTGTTACATGTGACCCGTGTGATGCTCCAGCATGTCTGTACAGATGATAAAGAACCAATAGATCTGGTGACTGATTACCCAACAAGTTAATAACATGAAAACTTACTCAGTAGTGAATGTTTTCCCTCTAAATGGCTTCAAAATATGTTATTATGGGAGTATTAGAGATTAAAATGACATTACATATACATACATCTCATAATATAATTTACATTTTGTAAACTATTCAAGCCTAAGCTTTTATCGCTGCGCCATCTACACCAATTTAAACATTTAACATGTCACATACATTTTATTTGTATCTGTGGAAACATAAAAAACTCCATCTATAGGTGTATGTGAGAAATAATTCAATGTTTCAAAAGAGTAACAGCTTATTCAAAGTGCAGTTCGTTTGTACCTAGTCGGAACAATTATACAGTAAGAGCAACGTATTGTCTCACTCTCATCAACGTGTCCCATCTGTTAGAGTATAGCACTACATTCACTCCATTACATGTTTTCCAGTCTCAAACAATCCAGCCTGTTACAATGAGCCTTTTGTTGCAAAGGTCAGTGTGGGTGTGCGGGGACTGTTTCAGTGGTCAAGCCGTCTAATCCAGTCTGCTCCGTGGCCAAAGCCCAGTATATCTGCAAAAGGAACCATTACAGTCAGTTCTGGTTCACAGAGTGGAAAGTCAAACGTCACTGCAATTATAAGATGATTGTGTGATAGTGTGTGAACGCTGTGTTCACTTTATGATATGCCATTTACGCTTACACTTCACTGTCAGATCATTAAAACAGTATGACACAACTGTTTTTGGGTATATTAAATTGTCATGGATGTCCTCAACATATCAAACAATATGTGTAGATATGTTGGCTCGAGCTAAATATTTATTTATTTTTGTGTGCCTGTGTGTGTGTGTGTGTGTGTGTAAAGGATGTGGAGGCAAACACTGTGCGTCTAAAGGAGCATGGTCAGGATGTTCTGGTGTTAGAGAAGAGCCTCTGCAGCAGTCGGACCTCGGTTCATGGAGCCTCATCCTCCCATTACAAGTAAATACACACTCTTTCACTGTATTTAGGAGATGTAGACAGCTGCACATCATACAGCATGTTTCCACGACAAGAGTTTGTTGTCTTTTATGAAGTCTCAACCAAAAAAAAAAGTTTCTAAGTGGGAAATCAAGTAAAGTAAATCTGTACTAATATGTTCCATTTAAAAGCTCCAAATACAAGGTTCAGTGTAAATACATCTAATTGGGAGACTGCAGATTGTAACAAAAGGAAGACTCCATGCAAAGCACACAAATACATCATGTGTCTCTCAGTACTTGCTCCAACTTCTCTGTGACACTTTTTGAATATATAGTAGCCTTTTTAACAATTAAAAAAGTATCCAGGGCTTTCTTGAAACACCTGGTAAGTGTATTTCTCAGCAAATATTGGTCAAACAAGAGTAAGTTGTATTTCCACCTGATTTCCAGATTGTGGCTTCTCTGCACTATATGTAAAAAAAGTCAAAGAATAGAAAACTGTATATATCATGAACCTACTCCTTGATTACATTATAAGTTCCAGCTGAATTCTGTCCATCAGAGTGACTGAACGCTTCCTCTTCATACAAGCAGCACAAGCACAGAGCAATCCGGTGAAATGACTGCACCCAACAAGTGTTATCCCTTTAGAGGAGTCTGTCACTGCACCATAATCGCTGTAATATGGAGAGACACATTAATGATAATGATGGCCCAACTCCTGGGGGTAAAAGCAGGCCTGGCAAGTCTCAATTACTTGTTCAGGGTTGCCCTCTAATCAGCTCCGCTCCTCACATGAGTGTCGAGATTGTGTTCTCTCCTGTGACAATTGCTTGTGTTGCTCACTCCTGCAATGCTGCTATCAAGTAATAAAAACAGTCCAGGCAAGATTGTGTTCATTGTCCTTCACAGAGAAGATGCCCCTACTTTTTTTTTTGTCTTCGGTGACAGCTCTTAGGCCATGTTCCCCTTAATCTTCAGTCAGGAAAGAAAGGTTATAAATAAGATTGTTATCAACTGAAGCAATCACAGACACAAAGTTCAAGTAATACAAATCCATGGAGGGTCATAGATATGTCATTAAGAATTAAGAGCCAGTGTTTCTTGATTAGTGAAGGGTGTGTTTTCCTCTGTGTTGCTGCAGATACAAGGTAATGTCGGGGACGCCGGAGAAGATTTTGGAGCACCTCCTTGAAATGATGCGATTGGATTCTCAGTTCACAGAGTCAGGTAGCACACTGCTCAGCATAAAACATTCAGAATTACGACAGATTAGAGGCATCTAATTAGGGTTCGAGCACAAGGTGTGAACGACCCTCTTGAAACCGAAAATTCTTCTTCTTTATTCCTCCTTCAAATAAATCACATTTTTGAGGCCCTGAACTTACCCCAAAACTCACCAATTTTTGCAACTGCATCAGACCTGGTGAAAAATTACGTCTATAATTGGTTCAGGGAATGAGTGTCAAAAAATTAAAGTGGGTGGAGCTAAAAACGTGGTCATCTGCAACATTTACAGTTTTTCATGCTGCTCTAACAGGGATCGTTGTATCCAACTAAAACTTGGTATGTGAGACCCCAGACCCGTCCTGAACATGTCTGAAAAGATGACCTCCCTACAGGAAGTACAACGCCCGAAACAGGAAGTAAAGTCTGACATTGTCCCATCTGCACGAAATTTGATATGTGAGTAAAGGGAACTTCCCTGAACATGTTTACGATATGCCTTTCACCCAACAAGAAGTCGGCCATTTTAAACAGGAAGTACCCTCTAACATTGCACAGGGACGCCGCTGAAAATAATTAGCACTGAAATTAACTAGTACCGCAAGCAGTGAATGAACGGGAGATGAGCAAGAGGCGCGCATGGCAACGTGGGCACACAGACTCGCAACAAAAATAATTGACTGGTGAATTGATTAGAATTTTTTTTTCACACAACCAAAATGTTGGTCACCTCTTTTTCCTGTCGAATTCATGATGCACTGGATGCTGAGACTGGAAGAATCGTCTCCTCCATTTTGGGTCACCAGTGTTTGCAGCTTGACACTGACTTCTTTGTCTACAGCTCGGTTGTCCCAAGTCTGATCTTTACTTTAGTGAACATCTTGTACATCTGTGCCTCACACTTTGGTCTTTTATTTAACTGTTAACATTTTCCTGCACTAATGTGTGGAGCGTTATCTGGCTGTGACACATCACATCACCTACCTGAGGCTGAAGACAGTCAGAAATAATAGCATTGCATGTGTAGCTGCTCATAATGCTGCTGGTGTTAGGTACCGCAACACTGTTCAAATAACTATTTGAATAGCAGTTTTCAAAAAAAACTCTACTGAGTGCTTTCGATAGTAAAAAAATAAAACCTTTAAGCGTAAAATGGTAAAGACAGAATTAAAAGATAAAATGAAAAGCCAGATGAAATAAAATAGTAAAAATACATCTGTAGTTAAAAGAAGGCATTTTAAAGCAAACTAGTCTAATGTTCAGTGGCATATTCTTATGCATTAGCCAAATTTAGTGTTAGTGGCTAGAAGTAAGGAAGTTGTGAGATGGGGGCAAGTAGCAGCATCACCATCCACTGTAGCATTCCCTGCTTTAGAGTCCAATTTATTATATTCCCTTTAAAACCTTGTACAAATCCATATAGGGTTTGAGTTTTCTGGTTAAGATCAACGAACACTTGGAGCTTTGTCAAAAGGTGCCATGTCTACAATAACAGATCAGTGCAATTTGTTTTAAAAGATTTCCACATCTTTAAGTTCAAAGCACTAACTTGTCAAAACAACAGAAAAAATACAAGTCAACCATAAAGTTAAGAACAAAAGTTTTACTTGATATAAAGAAGGCAATAAATACAAGTTTTCAATGTCAAACATTACAGGCTGAAAGTAGCAGTGTATGTACACCATCACCATCTACAAGTGAAGTGATTTACACTACAAACCTCTCCATTCCAATCCTTTGTTTCGGAGGAAAATAAATGCATATCACGACAGGCCGAGTCACAAAATCAGATGGATCCTTGTCTGATTTTGGAAACTGCACAGCCATGGTACGCCAATCAGTCAGGATCCGTGGCCAGATTTCCTCACACACAGAGAAGAAGGGGAAGGTCGAAATGCCTTACCATGTTACGAGTCGACTCAATTTACCTTGTTCTCTGTTGTGTGAAGAAGACCCAGCTCATAAAATCTTGACTGACTGAAAAATTAAGCAACTCACATGTACAGTGGTTTGTTATGTGTGGTTGTGTGTCAGTGGGGACAAGGGGGGTTAAAGTCCATTTAAAAAATATCGGTGACCATGTCCTGTTGGGCAGAGTGGCGTAGTAGCCATTGAGGCATGTGTACAGTTTGGCAAGGTCCAACATCTAACAAAAAAAATAAAATAAGAGTCAGCTCACTTTTGTTTAGTATTAAGTAAATATGGATTAATCATATTGAGTACCATCTAAAAGAACACACCTAAAGACATCCCGTGGAAAAGGTCGGTTCATCTTGGGCGAAGTCCTCGTCGTAGAAAGGTCGGTTCATCTTGGGCTAGGTCATTACTGCAGCCATCCAGGACGGGACTTCTCCAGGTTGCGCTGTCCAACATGGAGTCCTCTGATCCAGGAATGTGCTTCATCCTTCATCTCTTCAAAACAAGGAAGAATTGGATCGGTCACAAGGAAAAAAAAAGGGAGGTAAACAAATGACAAATCTTCAGGTAGCTCACCTGGTCAAGTGTGACAGGTCCTCACATCCAGTCAGAGCTCACCGATGGATGCCCTCCCTAACCTATACCTGCCTTTCTTGTCCTACACTGACAGTTACAAGCAATCTTTGCCAACCATTTGAGATGATGTTAACCCCAATGTCTTGGTTGGCTGCATGAAAAACTGTAAATCTCCCAGTTGCCCAGACAAACGTTCCTTCTGATTCCATAGCCTCGCCACAAAAAGATCCTCTGCTGAAACCCTCATTTTGCTAAGCATGAAATCAATTCCACTTTCCTGTCCTCAGATCTCATTTTCTCTCTCTGCAGCCTTTCAACAGCCATTGCTGTTGTAACATCTGCAAGAGACAGCAGTTTCACAATTCAGAGCTTCTTGTGTGTTTAGCAAGACGTGGCACCAGAGTTTTGACAAAGCAGACACCTGAAAATGCTTGACCCCAATTTAAACAAATGCTTCACCATCTAAAAGTGATGTGATTTACAAACCTGTCCATTCCAATCCTTTGTTTCAGAGGAAGATAAATGCATATCACGACAAGCCGAGTCACAAAATCAGATGGATCCTTGTCTGATTTTGGAAACTGCACAGCCATGGTATGCCACTCAGTCAGGATCCGTGGCCAAATTTCCTCACACACAGAGAAGAAGGGGAAAGACGAAATGCCTTACCATGTTACGAGTCGACTCAATTTACCTTGTTCTCTGTTGTGTGAAGAGGACCCAGCTCATAAAATCTTGACTGATTTGAAAACTGAGAAATTAAATAACTCAAACATCGATGCTGTTGGGTCATGCAGAGAGCTTGTGATCTTTTGCATGGTTTCCCAAACATTTAGAGGTCAGGTTACTGACCCCAAGAATGTCAAATTCGATGATTCTTTTGTCCTAAACTGATGAACCATTTGGGTAAATTAGATCAAGCATTTAAAAGGTGTTTACATTGTTAGTAGTCTAATGAAACTTCTAACTAAACACATGAAGATGCAGTGAATCAGGATACGACTACCTTCAGCAGATGCAACAGCAGCAGTGGGTGGTGGAAGGCTGCAGGGAGAAATAAAATTTGATATGGAGACAAGTTTGAGGAATCATTTAATGCATAGCTCAACAAGAGTTAAAGTGGAGAGAAACTTTATGGCAAGTCTACAAAAATCAAAGGAGGAAGTTCGACAAACAAATCTAAGAGATAGCAGTTTCTCATGCAACCAACCAAGACACTGGGATTAAGCATCTTCCTAATGACTCTACAAGCTCCCTAAATTGTGAAATTTAAAATAAAGTCATGGGTAATAACAGACTACAGTCACTTGTTCACTGAAATAGCTAGTGTATGGTGAGGTGTTAACCCTATGCTCTATCAAAAATCCCACTTTGGGCAAGCCATAAAGTCCTATCATTTCAACCAGCTGCCAGCTTCGCAAATAAGAGGCAAAAGACCACTTGTGTTTACACGTTTACATGATCACTGTAACCACAAAGCTCCAGACACCAAGTCAATACAAGAAACAAATCAAATAACAAAAAATAAATTAAAAGCTGCAGCTGCTCACTCCTGCTATAAGTGGGTACAACAGTCTTTAACATGAAGCCAAATTCTGTCTGAATTCAGCCCACAGAATAAAGATTTTATTTCAAGTCGTATCGAAACATAAAATGTTCGAACATTTGGCTCAACTTTCACTTAAATAGTTATCTCTCTGCCAGGTTTGTGTCCTCCTAAAGAAAATAAACGCACTCTAATCCTGCAACCTACAATCTAATTTTTGAAAGAAACTATGCAGGATAGCCCTGCATCCCTAAGGCGAGTAACGCATAGTTTTGCAGGGGAAGATAAAAATCCCCTGCTGGGAGGCCTCCCAACATGACGCGCAAAAAGACTATGAACACAAAGGTTCAACTCCTTTAGAGGGAAATAAACTTGGCAGAGTGAGACAGGTCAGCATTAATATTGAATTTGTTAGCGACTACAAAAGGCTTATGGCAGTGCGTACATTTTAAGAATTAAATGGATATCAAAAGTGTGCTAACAAATGCCAGATTTAAAGTATATCATAACATTATCCATGGGCTGAATAACACCTACAATCTAATGTGACTACACTTGCATATAAATCAAAAGTTTAGCGCCATAATCAAATCAGGAACCAGTTATCTTATCAAAGCAATTACCAGTTGAGAATAAAGGAAGACATGGTCTAGCTCATCATAATCAATTACTACATTTTTACAGCACATTGAAAGAACTTTAGACAAGCTACAGTAAACTTTGATGCATTTACTACATGATTCATCAGCTTCCACGTTTGTCAACAGTCCAAGTTGCAACTATGATAACTGAGATTCAAGACCAAAATTAGATTTTTAAATTAAAGCCATTTCAAAATAAGGTACCAGAATTTCCTGCAGAAATCAGATACCTCAAGACTAATCAACTTTAAAATCATCCATTTAAGTTGAGACAAAAAAAAGTAACTAAATCCAACACACCGGACAGACAGACGGATACCAGACACACAGGACAGACTGACAGAGATCAGACACACGAGACAGACAGACAGACGAGAGAGAGACAGTGACACATGCCATGATGGCAGTCTTGGCATGTGTCAGTGTGTAAATAAAGGCCTTTGCACTCAGTAACACAAAACAAAAAAAATCCATTACTGTAATGCCATTGTGTCAGGCATTGTAAATGTTTAGATGCAAATTAACTTTATAAATTGAGTGGACACGATTTACCAACAAAGATCATGTGGCAAAGGCCTTTAATACTTACCTGAAAGGTAAAAAAAATGTACCTGTTTTTGAAAGAATTTGAATTTGCTTGTTGTCTAATTGGTGCGCATCTTGCCAGTCTTGCAGCATAAATTTTGTTCACCTTTCTGGTGCAGTAAAGTCTATTGGAGTGTTAGTCTTGGTCCAAAGGTCAGATAAACGTCAGTCCAAGTCAGTTATCTCGCACGCACACACTCAGAGTCAGTCATCTCGCACGCACACACTCAGAGTCAGTCATCTCGCAGACACACTCAGTCATCAGCGAGTCAGTCATCTCAACACACTCAGTCAGTCGGCCATCTTTCAGTAGTCATCTCGCACGGCAGGCGCTGCACACACACGCACACACACACACACACACGCACATGAAAACTTAGTAGGAAAAACAGATCAGAAATGATAGACTGGCATGAGCCCCAAGCCCAAGTACAGTCATGACACAGTGGCCATGAAGAATCAAGATTCAGAGCAGGTACAGTAATGGCACAGCGGCCAAGCAAGAAAGAAAAACTGCACTTAACATTTGAAATTTTACCTAAACTTATCTAAAACGCAATCTAATTAAGATGGACATGCAGGGATGTCGGTGCTCCTCTTGACTGATGCTAGAAGAAAAGTACAGGTTAGTTCACTTACTGTGCATGGACGCGGAAGGCACCCATGTTTGCCTATGTAAAATGACTATACGCGCAAGGCCACACGTACAATAACACAAGTAGGCTACGAAGGCACGGGCACAGTTAGCGATCATGGCATACTTGCATTAAGGGACGTATGGCCATACAAAGGCAATGGCACGGCTGCCATCCAAAGCCAGGTACTATAGATCACAAGGATCTATTTTAAACGTCCTAGGGCTAGCGGTAGATTAATGGCCACGATGGAAAAGAAAGGGGGAAAAAAAAAGCACCATCTTAACTATTCAATCCAGGCATCTCAGAGAGATAATTCAAGAGAGTCAAACACTCCATCAGTCACCTCATTCTTTCAAATCACTCGCTCAGCAGTTCCACAAAAATATAACCAACAAGGACCAGATTTCAGACCACCCAATAAAGTGGACAGGAACATACAAAACCAACCTGTGGCAAATGCTCCATGTACAACCCTCAGCTATTTGACAGACGAAAAGCAGGAGAATAGAAAGAACGTGGCCATGTTGGACAATGCAGAGAGATGTAGGCACAGCGGCCAAGAAAGAGCGGGGACACAGCGGCCACCCAGAATTAAATCATGACACCTACTATTTGACAATCTTCATGAAGATCAATCTGGGGGGAAACAAAACAAACAAACAAGAAATGTTTGAGCCCAGTCTCCAGCCTTGACAATGTCCAAGTTCATATTGTTACAGGTGTAAAATAACTAGGTACATTGCTGCCAGCACAAATTCTAACAGTGAAACAAAGAAATTAACATAATTACAAGCGATGTAGAATAAAGTTGATTAAGATTTAAGGAATGCCTTTTAAGTTCAAGTATAGAAATGTCAGTAGAAACACTCTTTAAAAACACAAAAAAAACTTATATTATACATGTGTGATTCAATTAAAATGATATATTGCCATCAGTTAAATACATTATGAAAATTAGCCATAACATTTTCAATGATGTAGTAAATTATCTCTAAAGGTGTCACTCACCTTTTTTTGACAACCTCAGGCTTTTGTATATGGCGGGTCCGACCAGGTCTCTGTGAGCAGGAAGCAGGTTGTTCCTTTAAAAAAAAAAAGTGTTGTATTTTAATGACTACATTAAAAGTTTAGAATTATAAAATATATTTATAACCCTGAATCTGTTTTTAAACATTTAACATTAAAAATAACTCTTTCCAGTTAAAAAATGAATAGTAATGACCATGAGTGGAACAGTGAGTTAACATAGCACAGCAGCCCTTTTAACTTGTTTTTATGTCTTGTTTTGTCTATTTTGATAATGTTTGAGTTTTAGATTTTTTTTATTGTTAAATGTGAATATTTCCTCATTTCTTTGCTCCATTTAATTGCACTGAATCCAAATAATTTAAGAATATAACTGAATTTAGAAACAGTGAACAACATTTAACATTTTACGGACCAAACATGAAAATAAATCACAGGTTAATGAAAACAGAAATTAGTTACAGCCCCATTTAAACCAATGATTTAACTGCTGTAACCAGACAAAACGGCTGCCAATTCAGATAACTGGCTGACAATGAGGCAAAATATTGAGCTAAGTTTGAGCATAATGTAATCCCGACTTTAGGACAGGTAGCGCCAGGGCCGTGGGTTTTGCGGGTTACAAAGAGGAAGTTAATTCTTCAAATGAAAAGACACCGTTTCGGCAGGACAGCGAGACTTTATTTCTCTATTCACAGGTAAAACAGAACAACACGATCTCACGCGGAGCCGGTCCGTCCCATTACCTGGTCCCCCACCACAACAAAGAGGATGCGGAACCAACATTCCATTAGACTAAGAAAACAAAAGACTAAAAGTGATAATAAAACGTTATAGACTAAATAACATAGTTAATAAAATTAACAATACAACTTAAACACGTAATAAAACAATAACATGCAATATAATAAAAAATAATGCTAATGGTGACAACATAAATTCCATACTTAAAATAATAAACACATAATAAACTACACGGTTACAATGTAATTCGGCAAACAGCGTCACCATTAAGATGACTTGACAAAAGTTACTCACCATTCTGGACAGGCCACCAATCTGGACCAGGTCAAACACGCCATCCTTGCTGCGTTCTTATACAGGAGCTGATGCACGCGGCAACCTTTTCGGCGTCTGACGTCACGCCGTGGTAGTTTTCTCTTTCTCTTCTTTTTCCTCTTCTTTTTTAAAGTTCAGTCCTTTTTTGTGGTTTTATGGCGGTTGGTACACTACCGTCACAAGTTCCCTCCTCCCGGTTTCAGTAGTTAGACAGCGACACTTTTTCGCGTCTTTTTTTTTGTTTCACTGCTCGTGCAACTTCTCTTCAAAGTAATATCACGGAACTGTTGGCTGGAGAAAGACTAAATAAGACGAGGAGGAGGAAGCAATCAGCGGTCATCAGCTGATTGAAAAACACCTGCGTGAAGATGAGCAGGTGTGTCGCGTGTCACCAGTCTCCGCTTTATGCTTCTTTTCTGAGGTTCTATGGCGGTTAGCAAACAACGATTTGGTGCATTACCGCCACCATCTGGTATGGAGTGTGGATCGAAATGTTGATCGAACTGAACTAAAAGTTCACTTTACTTAAAAGTAAAAATAAATAAATAATAATTATATATATCTATCTATATATATCTATATATACATATATACATAGGCAAGGCAAGTTTATTTGTATAGTGCCATTCTTACAGAAGGCAATTTATAGTGCTTTACAGAAGCAAGTAAATACATTGGAAATTAAAACAAAATCAATTTAAAAAATCAAGTAACCTATAGAAATTAAAACAGTTTAAAACGTTAAAAAAAAAATCAAGCAGACAAGAATTTTTCTGCATACTACAAAACACAAAAAAACAACAACCTATATATGCATACATACATACACTTATTCATACACACACAAACACACATCCTATATCCTCCCAATCAACTTTATGGTTTTAAGAAACTGAAGTAATATCTTGTAACACTCACTCCGGTTCTTCCGCAATACATCTACCAACTCCAATTCCTCATCAATGTCTCTCAACATTTTAATCATTACTTCTCTCTCCTTTGGTATTTCTGACATTGTATTATATTGTTTTTGCCATCTCTCCTTTAGTGTTTGTTTAATGATGCTGTTCATTTCTGTTTTGCTTAATTTTATTGCTAAATCTATATTATTATGTCCTGTTGCTGCTTTTGCCACCTTTTCTGCTATTTTGTTCCCTTTAACTCAAATGTGTGCTGGTATCCATAAACATATTACTGTGAGTCCTATCATCTGAATTCTATATAATGTTTGTTGTATTTTTATTATGAGGTCTTGTCTGCTTTCAGAATGGCGAGACTGTAGGCTTGTGAGCAGTGTTGGGTAGTAACGCGTTATTAGTAACGCCGTTAAGTAACAGCGTTACTTTATTCAGTAACTAATAATGTAACGTTGTTTTTTTTTAATTCAGTAATTCCGTTTCCGCTACCAAAGGCTGCGTTACTCAGTTCCTTTTGGTGAGGTTTTACAACGGCACACAGTTCTCATAACATTTTAGCGATCAATAAAGTTTAATTGAATTGGAAAAAAAAGCCCTTGTCGCCCTCTAGCGTCCCACACGTAATCAAACGCACGGCATGAAGAAGGTATTCACATTATTTTCAACTGGAGAGCAGAGGGAAAAACAACATTTCGGTAACTTGTAGACTGTGTCCCGGTTCAAAAATACTGCGGCAACAGCAACAGCAATCTGCTGAAGCACCTGGAGAAGCGGCATGCTTCGACAAAGTTAGTTAGGTCATCTGCTGTTGGGTTTAACGTACATGAACGAAACCTGGTACACACGTTCATTAGATGGGGACGGTCAAAAAAGTCGGTGACGACTTTTCTGTGACTCCTACAGAAAGACTGCCATCTTGGATTGCAAAATCTGAGGTAATTTTGGCCATTTCGCACCAATGGTATTTGAACAAACTTGTCCTACAGCTTTTGTGTGATCACCTTCAAACTTGGTGCGGTCACTGTGGACCAGTTCAGGAGCTTACGATGCTTATAGTTAGTAAAATTAGTCACATGGCGTACAAGAACGGGGCTGGCAAAGTTGGCGGAAATTTCAAATTTCTCACAACACACAACAAAACTCTTATAAATTCGCAATGGAAGGTCCGATCTCAATCAAACTTGCAATGATCGATGATGGGCGATTGCTGCAAAAACTGTCAAGTTTGAAAACAACGCCTCCTGGTGGTGGCAGAAAATAAACAAAAAAGGTCCTTTATGATTCTGGGAATAACCTTTACAGAGATTATCGTATCGACTTCAAAATTGGTGGAAAGACTCAAAAAACATGGTAGATGGTGTGTGCTGAATATGATGGCACAACGTTTAACGGTGTTGCCATGGCAACGATGCAAAGTTAGATTTCTGTGACAAAAAAACAAACTGTCACAACTTTGCGAATCCTGGTCCGATCTAAACCAATCCTGCTAGGATTGATGATAGTCCGGCCCTGAAGACATCTATATGAAAATATTCAATTCCAAAAACAGCGACCCCTGGTAACGGCAGACAGAATTACACTTACAGTTTTTGATGCTGCTCTAACAGGGATTGTTGTATTCACTTGAAACTTGATATGTGACACCTCAGAACCATCCTGAACATGTCTGTAAAAGATAACCTCCCTACAGGAAGTAGAATGCCAGAAACAGGAAGTAAAGTCTAACATTGTCCAATCTGCACGAAACTTGATATGTGAGTCAAGGGAACTTCCCTGAACACGTTTACGGACACGCCTTTAACCCAACAGGTAGTTGGCCATTTTAAACAGGAAGTACCCTCTAACTTTGGGCAGGGACGCCGCTGAAAATAACTAGGACTGAAAATAACTAGTACCGCAAGTGGTGAGTGAACGGGAGATGAGCTAAAGGCGCGGGCAGCGATGTGGGCACACGGAGACTAGTTAATATTATGATCATAAGCATGGCTCAGCGTCTCTCTCCTCTGTCCTTCTTCTACTCTGCTCTGACCTGGTTGTTCTCATCCATAATTAGCCACACGTCACAGACCTGATCTAATTCCTCTTGCTTCTGTGGATATGTATGGTTTTAATTTACTTGCAAAGATGACAGACACGGGGCCATGTGGACCACGGCTGGATGGCTCTGGACCCTCTTTGATGTGCATTCTGTGTCACATGAGCTTCTCTCTCTTTCTGTCACAGACTCGGCCTTAGACGACTTTGTGCTCACCCACTGTGTCTTCATGCCAAACAATCAACTGTGTCCAGTGTTGATGGCTCAATATCCTTTCAGCACTTTGTTTTATAAGGGTCCTCTGATCTGAAAATAGAGGAACTATAAATCTATAGCTGCAGTTCTGATCTTTAACTGCTGTGCACCTACCATGCCCAGGCCGTGCAGGGCTCTGAGCAGGAAAAGCTGGATTACACACTCAACAACAAACGCAGGGTGATCCGCCTGGTAATGCAATGGGCAGACGTCCACGGATATCACCTGCAGGAGGAGGACGTCTCTATGACCTTCCTACGGGTCAGTCTATACTACTATACTGTATGTGGTAGCTGGAAGATAATAAGAAAAGATAATGCATACACAAAGACTTGAGGACAAACACTCACATTGTACGTTTTGACACATGACAGTTGATATAATACAGTTAACCACACTAAACAATCATAGCATAGCAGAGAGAAAAGTCAATTTCACCGTGCTGAATAAAGTGGTGACATTCAGTACTATTGATTTACTCTGTATGGCACATTTGGAAGATTAGTCACTCCGGCTATAGATACACAGACAGACAGAATATTATTTGATAATAAGAAAGGTAAATTTAACACTGCAGAGAGTCAATCCTGACATACAGTTGCATCATTGAGTTAGATTTATGTTTTTTCTTCATTTGGGAGTCATTTTTCTCTAACTACCGTGGTTTTCAGGAGTTTTTCATGGCAGTGTCTGATGATGCCAAAACGACTCCCTCTCTCAGTGATCAACTAACAGAGCTGGGGAGAATTGTAAAGCACAAGTAAGTATCATAGTGATTATACCTGGAAGTCACCATAATCTCCTTGTATCTCACCTGTAGTCCACATTGTATTGTTCTTCTCTTATTTTGTGATGTAGCACTGAAGATTCCAGAGTCGCACAGAAAAAGGTAAAGACTGACTCAATGTCACTTTCATATTAAAGGTCACTTGCTGATTTTTGTCGACACTTGTTGAATTTTTTCACAGCACAAAGTCATACTGCGGCAGTTTGGCATGGGGAATGAAAAGCTTCAGAAACGTCAGCCCATTAAGAGTAATGATGAAAGTGAGTAAAGGAAATGTTACACTGACAATGTGTCAGTGTAACATTACACAAAAATATGACAGTGGATATTTTCAGCTCAATCTCAATCTTTCACTTAGCTCCAGACAAAGTCCTAAATTCATTTGTCACTTCACACACTCTGTAAGTTGTATTTAATAATTGCTCACTCAGGCCTTTTACTGATTGGGCCACTGTTGTCTTAAACCTCTATTCCACACACATGTACATTTCTGCTGATATATGCTTCTTAACTAATGTCAGTTGTAGTTCAACACTGCAGGACAGAAGAAACAGTAATTCAGTGATTCCCAAATCTTTTTGGGACCCCTTAAACTAAGAATCTTATTCAGGGAAAACTATTAAAAACTAAAAGAAAACTTATTTTATAACATGTAGGGGGGCAAATATTCAAATTAATCCAATGAGTACTTGTTTGACTGCACCTTGGATCTTTTTTCTCTAGTTCTGTTTAAAGTCTACTGCTGTGACCATACATACACCACAATCAGGGTTCCTGTGGCCACATCAGTCAGGGAGGTCATCGGTGCCGTGGCCGACAAGCTGGGGTCAGCAGAGGACCTGCTCCTGGTCAGCCTCAGTTCGGCAGGAGGTGAGAGCAGTGGCAGCTACACGTTAACAAAGACGACACACGAGAGCTTGGTGTTACACTAATTAATCTGTGGCTGATTTAGAAATGAGCTGCCTGTTGCAGTGACTTTGCTGACTGTGACAGCAGGTGCTAAATTACGGCCTTTAAAACAGCTTGAGAAAAAAAATCTGAGACATTTTAGCATGAGGCTGTTGTTGCTGGTGGTGGCTTTTTACTGTCATGATATTGCTTTGTCTCTGTGGGAGAGGTCCAACACTTTTTCTTACACTCTTACTACACTTGATCTGCATTTAAGATTTTCAAGAAAACTCAAAATAGATTTCATATGAGTGCGAGTCTATGTTTGGTTCGTATCATGGCAGCTACACGTTAACAAAGATGACAAAAGATGTAAAAATACAATACAGAATAAGAATAGAATTAAAAACACTCACTCACTGACTAATTGTCTACTTCCTCCACATGAGGGACACGGGGGGCTGGAGCCAATCTCAGATAAACTAGGGCAAATGACGGGATACACCCTGGACAGGTGGTCATTCCATTGCAGGGTCAACACACAGAGATGACGCTTACATTGCACTGTGGGAGGAAACCAGAGAGCTCTGAGAAAACCCACACACACGGGGGAAACGTGAAAAAAAGAGAAAGTCGAAATTCTGTCCAACCGGAATTCAAACTACACAGTGACCCTCTTGCTGTGAGGCAACAATGCTAGCCACTAACCCAAATTTGATATACAATACGATAAAACAAGAATATCGAAATATAAGATAAAACGGCTGTCTTAGCCGTGACTTTCCTTCAGTTGCTTGAACTTAATTTTTTTTATATTAAATTGATGGTGCAGCATTTTCCATCAAAAAAAACCCACACAATTATGAATGTAAATCTTTTTTTGTGGTTTCATTTCACAGAGAAAGTGATCTTCAAATCCAATGATGTATCCGTGTTCTCCACTCTCAGCACAAACGGACGACTGTTTGCCTGCCAAAGGGACCAGCTGGATTCTTTGGTGTGTTGATGACTACACATGATATTGTAAACATGTATATGACTCCATATGTCTCTGATTTACCATATTTCTTCAATCAAAAAACACAAATTTCCTAAACAGCAAATGATATGATTTTTAAATAGTAAAAATACAATGTTTTCCCTGTTTTTCAGACCCCGTTACCTGAGCAGGAGGGTCCCTCCATAGGGTCACTGGCCACTTTTGAGTTGATGAGCTCTAAAGATGTGGCCTATCACATGACCTCCTATGACTGGGAGCTTTTCCACTGTGTACATGAGGTACAGTATGTAACTGAGAGGCCATTCACCTTTAGAAGATCACATTCAACGTCTGATATCCTTTCGGAGGTTAAAAGATGTAAATATAACTGTAAGAGTTTTATTGACATTTACTCCTGTATTTTTTTTTATCTTTTTCGATGTGACAGCTTGAACTCATCTACCACACATTTGGGAGACAGAACGTCAAGAAAACCACCGTGAACCTGGATCTGTTCCTGAGGAGGTTTAATGAAATTCAGTTTTGGGTGATCACGGAGGTGTGCCTGTGTTCTCAGCTCAGCAAGAGGGTTCAACTTCTCAAGAAGTTCATCAAGATCGCTGCCCAGTGAGTGGCCCCTGTGTCACTGTCAATTTGAAAACTGCATTCTGTTTGTCTCTGAATGCAGTATCGCTTATTTGCTACCTAATCTGACCTTTCATATTTTCTATCAAAGCTGCAAAGAGTACAAGAATCTAAATTCCTTCTTTGCTGTCATTATGGGGCTGAGTAACCCTGCAGTGAGCCGGCTGACTCAGACCTGGGAGGTGGGTATTCAGTATGTCCACTGTTTGTGTTTGTTCAGAATTATTACAATTTTTCATCCCATTCAGGCCTGGTTTTAACATTCATCCCGGTGAACTGATCAAATCAGGGCAGATTGTACAAAGAGCAGGTCTGAATGCTCTCAATCTATGACAATCATCAACGATGGTCAATGATTACTTAAACTTGTATTTCATGCTCGAGTGAATAAAAGCACTTACTTGTGCTTTTCTAGCACTAAATAATAGCTTAACCATTAGAAACATAAATAATGTGATAATCATTGATGATTGTCATAGATTTATAGCATTCAGACCTGTTCTTTGTACAATTTTGTTCTCATTAACAGGCGTGACATGCATGTGTATTTGAACACAGAGCAGGGATGCCAAATCAGATCATATGTGGTCACATCCCAAATGCATTTTAATTCCAGTTGTAAACAGTTAGGGCTGGATCACCAGATCTAAACAGTGCCTTAAACATGAGTAATCCTTCCTTCTCCAATGTGTTCACAGAAACTTCCCAGCAAATTCAAGAAGTTTTACAGTGAATTTGAAAACTTGATGGTAAGTGGAAACAATTCATTTCATGGTCTGAGTCATTTTCTTTCGCTTCAAAGTGCGTCCAACAAATACTAATAAGTAAATAAAACCCTAAGCGTTATTGCACTGTCAGCTGGTCACTGTGGGTTGGCAGCATCACCCATGTCCTGTATTGTGATGGATCTGTTCAACACACTGATGGGAGTTCTCAGAACAGTGTGACTGTTTCCACAGGACCCGTCCAGGAACCACCGAGCATATCGACTGACAGTTGCCAAACTGGAGCCTCCCATCATTCCCTTCATGCCACTGCTGATCAAAGGTTACACATGTTTATCTTCTGAGTGTTCTTTTTAATGTAATGTCAAACATAAACAACTATATTGTAGTTGTTTTTGTTTGCTTCTCCAGCTAAAGAACTGATGTTGCCTTTGCTATAAATGTATTTAATTAATTTTGTTTTATTCCAGACACAACCTTTACTCATGAGGGCAACAGAACCTTTATTGACACTTTGGTCAATTTTGAAAAGATGGTAAGAAGCTGAATATGCTGGTTAAACATTTGAATATTTTATTCTTCCTGTTGTTGATGATGTCTCTTTGTCTTTCAGCGGATGATCGCTAACACAGTGAAGATAATGAGACACTGTAGGAGCCAGCCATTCAGTAAGTCCCAAATAATCATCAACTTAGGTTTTAAATGGAAGGTGGGAATGTGAAGTTGGCATCTGGCAAACTTGCATTTAATAGTACAAAATAACTAGAATCTATTTAAAAACAGAAGTGAACTTGACTTGAAATGACTAAACTTACGTCAAAAAGCTAGTTAAACTACGATGAGATATAGCAAGTTATACATTATCATAAGTTTAACAACTTGACCTTATGAGTTGAAACAATGTGTATCAAGTTGAATTTACTTGCAATTTTTATGGCAGCAGGTGAACTTCTAAGATCAACCACATTGTAATTTGGTGCAGTGCAGGTATATAGAGCAATACTTAACCCTGAAATAACAATGAAGAAATACAAAGGCAGATTAGAAAAGTGGTGCAAGTGGAAATATGTTGGTGGAAATATTTAATAATAAAAGGTCTTTTTTTGAATAACAACGTTGAAATGTTTCCCTTTTTTCAGGTCCAGATTCACCTCTGGCCAGTAAAACACACCCAGAGGTTCAGACTTACGTTCGTCAGCTCAGCGTGATCGACAACCAACGGACACTAACTCAGCTCTCTCATGGACTTGAGCCTCCCAGGTCTTAAAATCCTCTCAGGGACAGAAATGTTAATGTCTGCTGCTTCATTATATGACGTTGTTTGTACAGTGGGATGAACTACGAGGACCTAATCATGGATCAAATGCTTTTGCCTGACTCGTTTAGCCTTTGATTTTCAATAACTTCCGATATTATTAGAGCTGTAATTGCTGGTGCTGCAGAACCTCTCATATCACTGTGCTGTAGAAAACACGATCATTCCCAACTCAAACAACAAGGATCATTGAAGGAACTAGAGAAGATTTCTGTGTTGAATTTCAGCTGATAATTGTACACTGTGTGATGTTTATGCTTTCAAAATGTTGTCACAATTATCTTCCTAATATCCAGCTATTTCATAACTTTTGTATGAGACACTATTTATATGTATATTTAAATTATTTTGTGTTTTTAAATTTATTTTGACATTCAGCATGCACAGGATTATGATAACTGTTTGACTTTGTATTGATGTGAGCACATTTTACTCGTCTGAATGTCTAAAAAAAACATGTGTCTGCTGTAAATATTAAATATTTTAGATGTATTTGTGTGGCATATTTTCATTGCACTTTTGTTTTGCCAACCCATTACGTCCATTTCTGTCTTGAGAACCAGTGTTATGATTTGGTAAAATCCACAGTTAAGTTTCCTTCAAGATTTAATTATACCATAATTATTTTGTTTATCAGTTACTGGCATGTGACAGATTAGCCCCTGCAGACTTTAGCTTAGTCATTTTCTTTTATACTTAAAACATAAGGAGTTGATTAGTTTTGAATCTTCAAATATCTCAAAAATTAAATAGAGGAATAAAAAAAAGTATGCCTAAATACGTGGCAATTTACAGCATATGATATGAATGATAAAAAACACATTTGACGAAATCAATCATTTTAAAAAATAACACTTGTCATAATACAATAATTAAAACATTTAGAAATGTAATTTTTAGGCTTTGAAGTGGAATTTCTAGGGTTGAAAATAGGTTTGACACTATATGATATAAATGATGAACATAAAATGTACCAAATCAAAGTTTAAATTTGTATTTAAATACATTTTTAAAAAGAGAATAAGTTTTTTGGCCTCAAATGGGAATTTGTAATGCTGAAAATAAATGTACTTAAATTTAAAAAATTATTAGTAGTTATATTACAATGAATTGAGATATCTATGTTTATTCTGGATTCAAATAAAGTGGTCCGCCAACCCCACGTTAAACCCCACTGTCCCAGGACATTAGAAAATAACAAAAACATGGAGGTATGTAGTACCACTTTGCTCCAGCGGGGATCGCTGTTGATCAGTATGGTGACTGTGCTGTTGTTGGCAACTGCTTGGGAGGAAGTTGTGCAACCAGTCAAACTAGTGGCGTGAGAAAGATTGGAGAAACCATCTCACTTGAGTCTTCCCGGAAACCTCTCCTGGTTTGAAGTGCTTATTTTCTCCAGCCTGGTTCTGCCTGCGCCGAAGAAGAGCCGCTGCGAGACCCTCAACTTCAAACTCAATGTCGGTATGTTTACACTGTTAGGGCGGGTGTAAGTACATGCTAGTGAGCGGGTGATATCGAGGCTGATACTAGTTTGTTTGTAAAATGCTGTTTAGTATTAAAATACAAATGTAGTACTGCGTTAGAATACGCAGTATAGTATTATAATGTGCAGTATATTGTTATAATATGCAGTAAAGGCCTTCAGGTTACTGCATGTACATGTTTACTGTTAATGGGAGTTGCTGAATGTGATACGTAAACGTAAGTGTAATGCAGGGATATTCATTTAGGTGGGTTTGTGGCCCACCTAAATATTTGTCTCACGAATAAATAAATAAATAAATACTGTATAGGGGCCACACGGTGATGTAGTGGTTAGCACTCTCGCCTTGCAGCGAGAAGACCCGGGTTCGAGCCCCGGTTGGAACAAGGGCCTTTCTGCATGGAGTTTGCATGTTCTCCCCGTGTGTGCGTGGGTTCTCTCCGGGTTCTCCGGCTTCCTCCCACAGTCCAAAAACATGCAATGTGGGGATTAGGTAAATTGAACACTCTAAATTGACCGTAGGAGTGAGTGTGAGAGTGAATGGTTGTTTGTCTCTAGTTGTGTGTGGCCCTGCGATGGACTGGCGAACTGTCCAGGGTGTACCCCGCCTATCGCCCGATGTAGCTGAGCTTGGCACAGCACCCCCCGCGACCCCCGCGACCCTCTGGTGGAGGATAAAGCGGTTAGATGATGACTGAAATACTGTATATAATTTGACTAATAATAACAGTATAATAGTATCCCTTGTAGCAAATATGTTTCAACAAGGGATACAATTAGCCAAACGTAATCGTTAACTTTAATCTGACATTATAATCAAATCCAGACATCGGCCAGTCCATTTTATAAGTAGGACATCCAAGAGAAGTGCAGAAGTTAAAGCCCATGCCATCAGATAAGAACATGAATGTAGTGAGTGTCCTTCAGAAATAGTAGAATCAGGCTTGTTTATAATATCCTGGGGCTTTTCAAACATACCCATAAATGCTCAATTTGAAATGAGTCAAATGATGCCATGTAGACCAACAATAAAAGGGCCTGTTCATAATGCTACTAAAACTATTTCAAACAAAGTGCTCACAGTTAAAGACATTTGAATCATCAACAACAACAATGATAATTGCATTTTAACATAGCATTACATCAAGAGCATTTACCCCCATGATAAAGGGAGGTATTGGGTGTTTTTGACAGGTCTGTATCATAAAATGTAGACAACCCGATAAATGTGGTAAAACAGAATTCATTATTAAAAACAATTGGAAACAGACATGAGATGCTTACAATGAGGGCACAAACTGTAATACGGTGATCATCACTAAGTGAACATTACATGTCTTCAAAACAACAGCTTTTCTTTTAAAGTAGGAATGGCTCAATACCACTTTTTCATGTCTGATACCAACATAAAAACCCCAAGTGTCTACTTTTGCCTAGCACCACGACTTCAAAAAATAAAATTAATGAATTAATCATGAATTAGCTTCAGAAGATCTAAATAACACTGAAATAATGCTGTTTCAAAGTTAAAAGGTTAGGGGACACTTACTTAATCCATTTTTCACCAGTTGGTACAGTTTGTTTCAGTTCAGTATGGAAATTATTTGTATTTCCATTGTCAAACTTGAGATGGGTACCAAAATAGTGTACCATCCCAGGTTTATTGGCACGCCTCTGTTAAGGTGGTCCGACTCTTAAACAATGAAGTTAAGCACACTGCAATCACCATCCTGCCCACACACACCCCGTGGTGGAAATGCAAGCCTGGGTGTAACGTTCCAAACAGCACTGTGGTGAGCTGAGCTGCACTAAACAGCGTGCTGGAAAAAGGCCAGCGGGGGCAGAGGGAAAATCAATCTTAGTCTGGTAACAAAAGACTCACTTAAAGCAATTGTATGCTACCTTATACACTACCTTAACAATATATTTGCCACAGTTAGACTGCGTTTTCTGTATAGAAGTTTGTTAACGACTCACTCTCCTGCATCAAAGTCCATGGGGGAAAAGGGAGGCAGCAGGAGACTAGAGCTGTAACAATGGAGAAGGATTTTTTTTCAGCCTCTTTTAAATTTAAATTTAATAATTTTTTAATATTGTTTTTTGCTCCATATAATTAAATATATAATTCAATATTTTTGGTTTGTGGAAAAAACATCAACAATCAACAACAATCATCATTCCAAGGTCTGGTAAACACTGAAGAACATTTTCTGACATTGTATATCCCAAACACCTAATCGATTAATCAGGAAAGTAATTGACAAAATGATTATTTGTACTCAGGTCCTGTACGGCTGACAACACAGATTTTGTGTGGAGAGAGAGTGGTGAGTGGTTCAGTTTCGAGTTGAAAAAGACTGCGATAAAGCAGTGAACATATTCTTAAGCTATCATAGCCTTGTTCAGCACGAGTAGATTTTATTAAGTGTGCCTTGTGTTAATTATTAAAGCTGTTTTCCTTTCTGCCCATCCCTGCTGACAGACATGGTTTCAGACAGAGCAAATGTCCGGGTCTTATGCTGGTAAATGAAAAAGGGCGGGACACACAGAAGTGTTTACATGTACTCATCAGTGTCAGTGAGGGGAGGTGCAACGACACAGCTGTTTGCAGCTGGCGTTTCTCTTTCTCTCTCTCTTTGACGTCATTTCCCTTTCTTGGTGATGAAAAGTTTTAACTTTTACAACCATTCTCCTGCACTGGGTGTCACTACGACAGCACGGTCCTGAAGTTATTTAGTTTTTTTTGCCCATCATTTTGTTTGATATACACTATATATATATTTACTCAGTTTTAATTGCTGATTTAGTTAACTGTGACACATGCTTTTCCAGGCAAGATGGATTGATTATAGAATATCATATATTTTTTTGTAAATTACCCCACTGGCCCATTTAGGCCTTTCTCTGTAAAATCAGATTGTAATGTCAACATGTATCTAACCTTGCTCCTGACTGTTATAATGTGAAATACAATCTAACTGGTTAGCATTGCCTGCAATTTTGACATATGGCTATTGGGCTATTGCGGTATTGTGTGCAGTGCTTAAAGCAATGTTTGCCACTTAGATATAAACTGGCTAGAATAAGTACAAGAGGGCTACCATACCCCAGTTACGCTGGCTTCTTGAGTGGACAGACAATACTGGGCGAGCAGTCCACTGAGCTGATTGCTGCAAAGCTAAGTAGCATTAATACAAGTAAATCAGCAGAAAGCTGAATGAAGCAGAATGGCTCCCCTCTGTGACAATGGAGGCATTTCCTGCTGCGATGGATAGCAATTCCAATGCAGACCCAGGTAACAGGCCTTTAAAAGCTGTAATTGCTTCGCTATAAATGGGAGAAACTATGAACAAAAACAGAGCTACAATTTCCTGTAATGAATTATTTCTTTACAAGATGCTTTTAAGCTCAGACACAGACACACAACATAATAATCTGTCTGTGTAGACTCCAGTTTAGGAGAATGATGCTCTTCCTGACCCCGGCTCACATAAATGCTCCATGTATGGCCTTTACACAGACAGGGGTGTAATTTTTTAGTTGACAGAATAAAGAGAATAAAGGACTAGGTTTTTGTCTTGAAACAGTCACATTTTTCCTCCCTCTTTCCTCTCCCTCTCACTCTCTCTCTCTCCTTACTTGAACCAAACACAGTAGCCCACACTGGAGTCTTCTATGACTTTGGCTGCATGATCACAGCATACCAAGCATGCCATTGTCCTTATACAAACAGAGTCTGGATCCTGAGCTCCTTTTTTGACCACTGATAATGAAGACTGTGTGGAAAAGAGAAAGAGACAGAGGGTGTGAAGTAAATCTTAATTCAGAGACGTTTCACTGACACTACATGCAGCATCAGCATACGGCACAGCGGCCTCTTCTGCGCCATGAGTTCGTCTAACCTGCAGTCAACTCACACTCACAGTCTGTGTGGTTCTGGGTCCAGCTTTTCTTTGAACTATCTTGTACTGGAGCAACAAGTTTGTTTTTGTTTAATGAACCACACTTCCTTCTCTTCCTGTGATCCTTCCTAGAAGCTGAGTTGGAGCTGAACGTCATTATGAGATGTTGTCTCCAAGTGCCTCCTTTGTGCAAGTCAAGTTTGATGACATTATTTTCTTTGAGAACTGCGGCGGCGGCAGCTTCGGGAGTGTGTACCGAGCCAGGTGGATCTCCCAGGAAAAAGAAGTGGCAGTGAAAAAACTGCTCAAGATTGAAAATGAGGTAGGAGTCATAATTACCTGGGACTTTTCATATACTTCTTAATTGTCAGTATCGTTTTAATTGCTACCCCACTTAGTGGCATGTGGTGCCTTCTGTACCTATCACTCATAGACATTATACTCCCTCACCCTAAAAACTTGCTGCAAAAGATTATTGCCAAATGAAGGAATGTATTTGGCCCAATTACAGAAGAGACGGGTCTTGAAATCCCTTTGAAAGCTCAGGCTCATTGTCCCAAAGACAAAAAAATATATATCTTTGAAATCTTTTCATAGAGATTGTATTACATTTACAGGCTCGAGATAGGATATTCAGAAAATTATTCATCACGTCTTTTATAAAAATGTACAAAGATCAAAGATATCCATTCAGTTTCACTCAAGAGTCGGAGAGATGATTGTTCAGTGAAAATAATAACTAATTCTTTCCTATTGAACCTATTGTTCCTCTAATTACAGTGTTGGACTACAATTAAATAAATTGGTTTTTGTCAAGTTTCTATTCATTCATTGAATCCTGACACATAAGGCTTCCTGGGCCAGTGTATTATATTAGCATGTCTTTATCCACTTACACTCTTTTATTCTAATCATGACAGCCACGTGTTGTTTGGTCAGTCCACACTTAAATGTATGGACAACCTTTTGTGACACTGACTTTCTCCCCCTCTCATATCACACCAGTTTCACCATTAAAACATATTTTGTTTCAGGCTGAATGATGTAGCCAAAGCAATCGGTACAATATTTTTTTTTCTATTTTTTAGTGGTAGGATGAAGTAAGGTGCTTTTGTAATTTAGATCTACTCCCCTTTTTTCTTTCTCTTTTTGACACTCTAAAAGTAAAATCGAAGCTTCTGAAACATTCATAACAACACAAGAGAAAGGAAACAATTGAAAAGAAAACAAGACAAAAAGTTACAGTGTATCAAATCACCACTCCACCAGTTTATACATCTTTTCTCATGGCAATCCTTTCATCTTTTCATCTAGAGCCATCATCAGGTTAAACTTTCCCACTTACATACTTTATGTGCTTTACATTATTATACTGTATTATTATACTTTATGCTAACTAACATCATACCCACCATCTAAAGCTGTGTTAGCTTTGTGTTACATGTTAATTAGCAAATGACTGTGAACTAAGATGCAGGACATGAACGTCTGCATTCTTAAGTCTTTAGAGTCAAACACGTTTAACTTTTACAAATATTTGTGAAGAATCTTTGATCATGATCTATAAAAAATGATGCCATTAATGTCTCCTCTTTGTGTGTCTCTGCTCAGGCTGAAATCCTCAGTGTCCTCAGCCATCGTAACATCATTCAGTTTTATGGTGCAATAGTTGAGCCTCCCAACTATGGAATCGTTACTGGTGAGTTGTTTTTAAATTAAAAAAAGCATTCATACTGACACAGTGATATGTACAGTGCAGCGTGTCTCAACCATAAGTGGTTATACAACAGTGATCGTGGACTACATCAGAGGAAATAAAGCACACAAGAAGTGCACACATAGATGCAGTATTTCTGTGCCTTTTGGTGTTTTTGTCTGATTTAGAGGCTGTGAAAAAGAATGCAGCCTTAGCTGTGGATTGTAAACAGGCCCTCTGTGCCTGTGTTGGGATGACAAGTGTTTTCAAACTGCAGAATGATGTACATATACTGATCCTAGAGGTCTGTAGTCCAATTCCTTTGTTGAGAGGTCAATGCAAAGGTGTAGTGTGTAAGGATGCATTCACACCAGCCCTTCTTAATGGAACCCTAGTTCATTTAAATGTGCATTTAAACTCTGTTGTTGACCAAAGAAGCAAACTCTGGTCCGCTTAAAACATAGGTCTCTGTTCGCTTGAAGTGAACCAAATGCAGGAAGCGGACTACAACATAGGGCATTGTGGTACCCAACTAAAACATATGTGCGTGTAGAACGATAGCTAGGAGAAATGGCTGAGCCCATTGTCGCAGCGCATATGTGTCGTATGTTTGCATGAAACAAAATAAAAAAGACTGATTATATGCAGCTCCATGTTTTGCTCTGATGTGGTGGAAACAGAAGTTGTCCTGCATTAACCAACAGATGAGCGAGTTTTCTTGTTCATTGTTTGTCTTGTCTTCTCCTTGAGTAATTCTTGATACAGCACCGCCTCAGGTGAGGAGGAGAATATGTTATTGAAAAGGTTTGGTTTGTTTAATGTGAAAGCAAACGTGTACCAGGTGAAACTCGAACCAACAGAGTCCCCAATTGAACCGAGTGTAGCAGACTATTAGGTGTGAAAACGACGTAAATTGGATTTATGGTCTGGATTTATTTAGATTTTTATGGCTTTTTATGTCAAATTGTCCAAAAATGTTCAATGAGTGAGTGATTCTGCCCTTTTGCCAAGATAACTTTCACTTTCAATATCTGGCAGTGATTCATACATTTAGGAATGACGGTACTGAGAAGCTGACATCACAAACATGTGACACGCTGGTGAATATTGTCTATGATTGGACGGTCGTTGTACGGGTTGCCGTAATGACAAGTATATAATGGGCGCAAAGCTCTATTTCTCTGCTTTCCAGTATCCATCCGTCTTCTACCACTTTATCTTCCACATGAAGGCTGCAGGGGTTGCTGTTCCAATCTCAGCTGACATATGGCGAAAGGCGGTTCACACCCTGGACAGATCGCCAGTCCATAGTTTTTTTTTACATTTTCTAGATATCACAAACGCTCTTGGTCGTTACGGTAATGAGAAGTACACATGCCAAATCCTGTCAGCCATTCAGTCAGAAAAATAAGGTTTTTTGATTACCTTGACATGAGGAAGACCACAGGAAGTGGTCAAAACATGTCAGGGTAATCCAAAAACCTTATTTTTCTGAGTACAATGTCAAATGAATTCACACATTGTTGATAAAGCTTATCAGCTCCCCACGGCTCTCTCTGTATTTCTCAGTGCCGCAGTGTTTTGTTTTCATGTTGACCGGCGACACCCATGAAAAGTTTCAGAAGATGGTTTTACAGCTAAAAATAAACCCGGGCTTCACAATCATATATTTATCACGATCAAAATGTTGGCCTGTCACAAAATGTGATTGTCTGATATTAAAAATTGTGCTCTGCCAACAGAACACAAACCAAATCAAGCGCTCCCTAAACCATGAACTGACTACATGCCTGCATATGTCAATCACAGCCATGCAGCTGTGAAAGGCAACTGTTTTGTTGTCAAGGAGCGGTTCGTTTGTCTTTATTTATCCAAGCAGAATCTAATTAGCACCAGATACATAAAAAAATCTTTATTGCCATCCTGCCAGTGCCATGTCAACATTCATCAGCTCAGTACTAAATTTCCTCTGTTAGTTGACATACAGCATCAGAGCGGGCATTTCTCTCCAACACCCAGAATCTAAAACCTGTTTGAGAGACCTGCTTGTTTCTGCTGATCTGTAGGAGATCAACATCGTTAATATATAATCAATGAACTGACATTAATAATTGTTTTGAAAGTGAAGGTGGAGTTCACGTCAGAGTCATACTGTGTTATCTATGGAATGTGAATGAATGTGTTTGAGTTCAAAGTGCAGGAGCAGGAGATTATTGTAGCCGCATGTGCCCATATATAAAAACATGCTCCTGAATCTCCATCTTATCAGATGCCCCAGTGAGTAAAATTGTTTTATGATTGTTAATTACACTCCTTTCTTGGTGGCTGTGCATGTTTACACCACTATGTTTGGATATGATTGGATTATTTTGCACAAACAGATGTTTCCTGCTGTGTTAGTTGTTATGACAGAGGCCTATTAATATTTATTGAAGAACTTTGTCACATGTCTACATAAAGGTCGATTTGCCTATTCTTACACATTTTTATGATCCCATGTTGGTAACAGCACTGTCCCATTCTTTTGGATATGAAATCTGAAGAACTCAGAAAACATAAAATGTAAATACAATATCACAGAAACACTTCAAAGGAAAGAGGTATGCTGATTTGGCACAAATGTCTATTGGACTCAAATTTTACTGATTTCATGAGTGGTCAAAAGTCAAGGTTGGGGGGTTATGATTAATTCAATGTACAATTAACACCAGTAACATGCACGGATGGAATTTCATACATTTTGAGGTGAAAGTTCAGAAATTAAGGCCTCTGTCACCTTGATATTAAGATGTTTATGGCCCAGGAATCCAAGGAATGGCTTGAGGGAAACCTCGGTTTGGCACAGACAGAGTAAATGACGCATTGCTTACAGTTGCATGATCAAAGGCAAACATCACCGTAACCATACAAACAGACATTATGGTGGTAATACTCATTATAAATATTTTTATTTTACAAATTTAATTTTGAAAAGCGTGATCAAAGCACAATCTTTTAAAACCAGAATACCTGAAAATGTCAGTGTTTCAACAGAGTGTTTTCACTTTCACCCTGCTAAATAAACAAGCTCATCTTTGGCCACAAGAACAACAAACAAGAAAGTGTTTGCGAGCCTCAAGGAGTTGTCTAACAGGATTTCAGTTATCCATTGTTGTTATCTCTCACACTGTACTAATAATACACATAATGTCAAATACCTCAAGAGACACTGTTACTATGAGATGTTTTCCCAGCTCAGATTTTCATTGGGCTTTCCCAATTTCTTTACAGACTATGCAAGCGGTGGTTCGTTGTATGATTATCTGTCCAGTGATGAGAGCGAGGACATAGACATGGGACAAATCATGACATGGGCTGCAGACATTGCCAGAGGTAAATGTGACAGTTATAAATCACTGCACTCATGCATGAAGTTATTTATAATTTACTGTTGTATTACAATGTACATAGCAGTTACAGTGCAACAAAGAGAAAAACATTTATTTTTATTTTTTCTAGGTGATAATGAAGGAAAAAGAGCCAGTATTGCTGGTGTTTGTAGGTTTTTTAAAAAATATAAATAAAACTGTGCCAATATACAAAGTGAAAATTGTTGTAGTTGGTAGAAATAAAGCTATTTTCAATTAATCTTCAGTGACACATTTTCTGTTCCATCACAAAACCAGTAGTTTAAGTCTCCATTACTCTTCCTCATTGTGACCCCAAAAGAGTTTGCTGGCCAGGAGCTACTCAAAATCATTGATACAGTGCATTCAATTTCACAGTGTGAATCTTTTTTATCATACAAATAATGTAGGAAAAAGAGGATTTAAAGAAATGCATAAACATTATCCACTCTAAACAAGTTTCACTTTACTGAGTAGCATTTGGATACAGAAAATTGTGAAAAAGGAAGTTGGTTGTGTCTACATTTGCCCACTATTTTGTCATCTGAGTAGAAGTGGAATAGAGTTGAACGATTGACATATAAAACCAAGAGTGTTAAAAGCTTTAGCTACAGCACCTATTTCTACATGTCACGATTAATTTAATCTCAACATTTTATATAATATCAAAGCCTGAGGGCAGATTAATAAACATAAGCATTATGATGATAGTGCAAACCAATGCTCTTATTGTGCTGTGTGAGATTAAAATTCACAATTAAAGTCAGAAATGTTGTTGAGATTTTGTTTAGCTGTTTTTTATATATATATAAAAACCCATATATTATATATATGTATATATACATATATATATGTATATATATATACATATATATATATTAAAAAGTTCAACAATTGATGTTTTACTGCTGGCTTCAGCTTTTTTTCATAATTTCACGAGTAAATACTTACCATGTGGTTTAGTGGCAGTGCACTCTGGATGTGCTGTACTTCTATTAGTATATATAAGCAATTCTTAGCAAGCAATATCATAATATTTATACTGAAAGCAGCACATGGTGTCCCTCGACTCTCCTTGAACCTGATGCTCTATGTCCCTTCTGTGACCTACTCATGGATAATGAGCAGCTGAAAGATGCATTACTTTCCCATGTGATTCATAAGATTATTTGATTATAGACCAGTGGTTTTAGGTTTAAAGGACTGACAGGTGTTGATTGTTGCAGTATCTCCCTCTGAAAATAATTTCAATTTTTCTCCCCAGGGATGCACTACTTACATTCAGAGGCACCAGTAAAGGTGATTCACAGGGACCTGAAGTCCAGGAATGGTAAAAAAAAAAAAGAAAAAGTATTAGTTAGCATAGTTTACCATATCCACAACAATTCTCTATTAATGTTTTACATTAATGCTGGATATACATGTGTTCACTGACTTTTAAAACCTTATTTTCCCTTTTAGTTGTTTTATCAGCAGAAAAAGTTCTCAAGGTAGGATGTTTTGTATCTGTTGAACATTGGAACAGTAGTATGTTATCTACCTACTGTATACAAATACAAGAAGACAGTAACTTAAGTTATTATGTACTGAGAATGTCCCTGCTCTGCCTTATTGCTAAGACTAACAATATTTATAAAAAAGCTGTACATGTTGAAGCCTCTCCAGAGACATTCTAGTTACCTGCTGTATCATAAAGCCACTTATTATGAATTCATGATTAGTGTAATGAACACACACACATAGTAGGAAAGCTATACTTATTGCATTTACAATTTACATTGACAACAGAAGGCAAGGAGTAGGAAAATCTTATTTTGCTGCACCTGTTTATGTTGATTCAGCTTTAGAATCACTTTGATTATGTTCTCATCTTCTTAGATTTGTGATTTTGGTGCATCGAAGTTCTTGACCCACACAACACACATGTCCTTGGTTGGCACGTTTCCCTGGATGGCTCCAGAAGTGATCCAGAGCCTGCCTGTGTCTGAGACTTGTGACACGTTTTCCTTTGGTGTGGTGAGTGAAGAGGAGGAGGAGGTTTTACACTCAATAAATAACTCTGATGCAGTGTTTATTTGAACTGCGACATCTGTAATCGAACTTAATGTTTTAACCCTTCATCAAGGTTATACATCTTAATATGTGCATTCTGATATATTAATAAAAGGAATTAATATATAATTATACTAACCCAGTAACCGAGAGCAAGAGTCACTTACCGTTTAACACTTACTTTTTATGTGGTTATTGTCGAGAATTTAGTTACCGGTTTGTATTCTGACCTGTACTGAATTGAATGTTGTTTTTTGAACATATTATTTTCTGTGCCATAGAAAATCGAATGACATGTGCCAAGCGTAAATGTGCTAATTATTGAAGATGACACTCACACAAGATGTTGAGTCACACCATAAGCCACAAAAACAATTATAAATATGGAAACCAGAGTATTTTTTTAGTATTTTTCTTTCCTTAAGTGGAAAGTAGCAGTGATGTTGACCTTTGGGACAGTCTCCAAGACATTTACTGTGACTTTTATTTGTGAAAGTTGTTGAGTGCTTAGAAATCATTACCATCTCCCCCCCCCAGGGTAACCCCACATTTAAACAAGAATAAATTGAAGAGTAAAATGTATACAAATCTCAGTGGCTGCTTTTTATTCCAGAGATGGCACATGACTTTGACAGACTTGGACATGCTTAAGAGGAATATATATGATGAAAATGCATATATATATATAATGAGAAGCAGCTGCAATGTGCAGAAATGAAAAAATAAGATTCACATGTACGGTAAAATCTATTAGTGTATGAAAAATGGCTATTTTTCGCTTTTTTAAAATCTTATTTTTGATGCAATGTAGTTATTCTTGCCTTTAAATAGAAGACTTCAATTATTTTTGTCAAATTTTTGTTTTTTTGTGCAGTACATGACGGCATATATACTATCCATTTTCTTCTGTTTTATCCTCCACATGAGGGTCACAGAGCGAGCTGGAGCTAATAAATAGATTATATTAACAGTCAAAACATGCAGTACAGCTACAGCATAATGTATGTGTTCTCTTTTACAATACTGTATATGTTTACTAATGCTGGCCCTTAATTTCTGTGACAGGTGCTTTGGGAGATGCTCACTCGTGAGATTCCCTTCAAAGGCTTGGAAGGTTTACAAGTGGCTTGGCTTGTGGTGGAGAAAAATGAGGTATGATTAAATGCTTAAATTCATATAAAATATGTGTAATACTGAAAATCTGGAATTATTGTATTTATAAATGAAGCCTCTGTAAGACTGAGTCACTATTTATATCCCATCAGTCTATGCTGGAATGACTTTGTATTGTATATTTTTATGTACCTTAATGAAGGGCTCCATCTAATAAATATTTTCACAATCTGTCCGTTATTTTTGTGATTAATCAGTTAGTTGTTTGGGGCATAAAATGTCAGAAAATAATAAAAAATGTTGACCCACACTTTGATATGATGATGTTTTCAAATGTCGTGTTCCACAAACCAAAAGTATCCAGTTGGCGATTAATTTACTAATCACTTAATAATTGATTAGTTGTTGCAGGCTTACTGTAATTGATTTGTCTGCTTCTTCACTTTGTTGTGATGAAGAAATGTGCATCCATCTGCCTTATCCAGGTGGCTGCACATTTGTGAGTCTAGTTCTTTTTACTGTTAAAAGAGTTTTTTTTTTTTTTTTTGTCTCACCAGTGACGCAGTGCACTTGCTAATTGTGTAAATAGTTTGGTTTCTCTTTCTGTATATTAAATATTGTAAGGTCTAAGCCATTGGTTTTCCAATGATCCAGCGTTGGCACCCACATATTTCCTTAATCATTAAGTCGCCACCCAAAATTCTTGCCCACTCAAATGTACTTCACAAAAATAGTGCAGCAATTCACAATGCATTCATGCACTATCAAAATTAAAAATGAGTGGGTGTAGTGCAACAAAAGGGCTCATTAGGCTAAAACCAAATGACTTGTTTTGTCATTCTGCCATTTTTTGCAAATGCTCGACTGCACACTGCAACTGAGATGATCAAAATTCTCACAACATACCATTTGAGAAAAACTGGTGTAGGCCTTACTACGTTAAGTGCCTTTAGATTTTAGATGTATTGTATATCGTAACACAGTGTTATACATATTAAAATTCATTTTATTTGATGTAGGCAAATCTAACTAACTGGTAACATAAACCAGGTTCCAAGTGGAAAATACTCGCTGTCAATCACACTGGTGTCCATTCCAATGTGCTGTACTTTATTGTCTATTTTTCTCTAAAGTGGAACATAATTTACAAATTTGATATTATCTTTTATTGAAGAAGATACAAAACTAGCAATTGAGACCATTAACTCCTCAGGAAAATGTTTTTATGTGTTATATATCAAGTGGGACGTGGGCTCTTATCACCGCACTGGCTGTTCTATATACTCTCACTTCCTGGTTGGCTTCAGAACTGACCCAGAGGACTATGTCCAAATTTTATATATTGTCTAATGCTTTACTTTCACATTACCAGACAGATTTGAGTGAAGTGAGTAAGCGTATTTTCCAAAATGTCCACCTATGTGGACAATGTGTCACACCTGATCTAAACCCTGATGTCATGGTGTGTGTTTCAGAGGTTAACCATTCCTAGTGCCTGTCCTGACAGCTTCGCTAAGCTCATGAGAAGCTGCTGGGCGACAGAGCCAAAAGTAAGTTATCCACAAAGTTACGTAAATATGAATGTATACGTGTGTTCATGAATCACATAAAGAATAACTGTTTTTATGTTCATTCAGGCAAGGCCGATATTCAAACAGATCATCTATACTTTGGAGTCCATGTCTAATGACAGCCAACTTCCTCAACAGTGCAACACTTTCCTTCACAATAAAGCTGAATGGAGGTAATGTGCTCATCCATTCTCCAGCCCCAGTAAATATATTTATAACTCTCCATTTTCCACCAATATACTGCCTCAGCCTAAGGAAATGTGCAACTATTTTCAAAGAATGATGTGGAAATGTAGCTGATGGGTGCCATGAAACACAAAAAGGACTTGAGATTGTGCATATAGATCTTTAATAATTACACTGATGGCTACATAAAGGCATGAAAACCTCCAAAGAATCATCCATCTGGATATACTTCCTCTCTTTACCCATAAGGCCCTAAAATAATCACCATCTTTTTCAAGTAGAAGTGTTTAATTAGCCTGTATGAGCAGCTGGAGGTTTGGTGATGTTCAGCACAGCCTGAGTCTCAGCTGTTACTTTATTCTCTGTCCGCCTCTCTGTGGGGTTTGTCTGTGCTCTGAGGTTTTTCCTCAGAAGTTGTGCTGGTGTTATTGTGTCCGGGCAGCCATCTGCAGGTGGAGCAGGTTGGAATGAATGTCAGTGATGGAAAACAGAAACAGAAAATGTTTGACCCAGTTACCGTGAAAGTGAAAGGAGAATCTTTTGTTTGATTGCAACAGAGGAATGTTAGAGATGTTTATTATGTTTAGTTGCACAGGTGGCTGATATAGGCTGAGAAGTAGACTTTGTAAAATACAGGTAACCGTTTTTGGATCAGTGCCTGTTTCTCACTGGACTTCAGCTCATTGGACACTAGATGAAAGAATGACTGTGAGGTTAAAGTGCTCACATTGTTTCATGCTTGAATGGTTTTCAGATCCATACTGACTGCTCACTGAGGGAATTGTAGCCTGTTTTTATGTGTGGCAGTGTGTAGAATAAATAGAAAGTGTAAAAAAAGAGACAAAAGAGGCGAATTTTGTTGCTGTCTGATATAATGATAATAATACATTTCTACTTGTATAGCACTTTTCTTAACAAATGTTACAAAAGTGCTTAACAGTCCAATCAAAAATTACAAGGCATCTTGCCAGGTAATGCAAGGAAAGAGAGAAGCCCACGGGACAGAATGGGGTGATAAAAAAAGAGAGGAGTAACAAGAAGAGATGAGAGAAAGAGACAACAAATCAATAATCAAACAATACAACAAGCCTGTTTAAATAAAGCCAAGAGAAAGAGGAACATGACACAAACAACAAGAACATTGACTAAGCCTCCACAATAAAACCAAAGAGGTAAAAATGGCACAAGAAAAGATGGGGGACAGATAAGATGCTGGGGACAAGAGAGGAGGAGAGAAGGCGTGAGAGGACAGAGGCGGGGGAGCGAAAGATCAGAAGCAATGTATAAGAGAGGGAGAGGAAAACAAATGGGGGATGTAATCATAGAACAGAAAAAGTTTTTTGAATTCCCAAAAGGTCTGGGCAGCTCTCACATGTAAAGAAGGCTGTTTCACGGCTTTGGAGCTGCCACAGAAAAGGCTTTATTGCCCCTGTTCTTTAGCCGTGATCTTGGCATGTGCAAGAGCAGCTGATCAGCTGACCTCAGAGCTCTGCCTGGAGTGATTGGCTTCAAGAGCTGTCAGGTACGCAGGTAGAAGGCCATTGAGGCATTTAAAAAAGCAAGTAATAACACTTTAAAATGGATCCTGAAATAGACGGGGAGCCAGTGTAAGGAGCACAGAAAAGGAATGATTGAAGTACGAAGTAGATTAAATTGCCTTTCTTTTCCAATCTGACGCTTGGTTTGAACTTCAGCAGGTTTTCTTGACCATGCCTACATGCAAAAAATCCATTTAGTTGCTTCTATGCGTTATTTGCATTGAGTTGTACATGTTCACCTAATACAGTTAGCATAAACGGAGCCCAACCCAACCTTGAAGAAGATGAAGAATTAAGTTATATTTATTTCCTTATCCTCCAAATATCTTTTAAAACAAATAATTTATCATGAGTTTGGATGTATTGGATAGAGCAGAAGCACATTTCTGAGATAGAGAAAAGAGTGTAGGATGCAGTGTAATGTGAAACTGAGTGAGTTTATCAATGTGGGAGGCAAGAAAACTGATTACTTAGGAAGTCGAGTATGAGTGGAAATTGTTGGAGGTTGTAAGCATCAGGGCGGAGTAAGGATTTGCCTTCCTGTTTGAGCAGCATGTATTTATAAAAATATGCTTTTTGAGGCTGAAGCTCAGCATGTGTTCAACAGCACAATGTGCAGCCCCACCTGCTGGGCAAAAAACAAACTTGATGCAGTGTTACATTAGCATGAGACGTTGTCCTGACGTTGGCATTCAAAGCATCAGACACAGTTTAATCAACTCAAGGGCAACAGTTGTCTGCTTACATAAGAATTTGTTTTTGTTTTTTTTTTGTTTTTAAGATTTGTAACTTCAGACTGTGTCTAACTGTGTCACATGTCTGGGGATATTACATTATTCTTAATGGGAGCAAAAAAACCTGATTATAAGAAGAACTTGTCTTCTTAGAAAATGACTGTGGGTTTTGGCCATATTTCATACCCACAATAACTTCATCTGAAATTCAAGTGGAGATCTCAGTGATGCCACATAATTACTTTTAATTGATTGATGCAGCCATTGAAAATAACTGCAGTCTGTACACAATATATTTATGCTGTATATGAAAAAAATCTAATAGTTGATTAACAACATTAATGGGTGATGGGTAATATGTGCTTTGGAAAAGTGGGGAACATGGCTTGTAATGGGAGGGTTGCTGGTTTCAACCCTGGGACAGGTCAGGGACCGAGGTGCCCAACCCCATTGCCCCCATAGTGCAGATATTTGCTGCCCATTGGTTTGTGTGTGTTTACTACTGGTATATAATAAGGATAGGTTAAATACAGAAGTACAATTCACTACATTGGTGTGTGTGCAAATATAGGAAATTCTATTTCTATATATTTGTTTAAAATAAATTGTAGCCTGCTGCTGAAAATTGATGGTAGAAGTGCACCAAAGGTGTATGTGACATTGTGTTTGTGAAAATGCACTTGGGGCACAGACTGAGCAAGGAAGCTGGGAGGTACAGAGAGACAGAATCAGCTCTGGTGTTTTCTGTTGTATACTGCAGGTGTGAGATTGAAGCTACACTTGAGAGACTTAAGAAACTGGAGCGAGACCTGAGCACTAAAGAACAGGAGCTGAAGGAGCGAGAGCGGCGGCTGAAGATGTGGGAGCGCAAACTCATTGAACAATCCAACAGCCCGGTGAGTTCCTCACTAGCCTCTCTTCACCTTGGTTTGTGTTGACCCTCTGGGTAGCAGCCCAGAGGGTCAAAAAGTGGTCAAAGCAGTGTCACCTCAGCGTTACATGGCACATGTTCACATGTTCTGGTCTCCTCGCTCACATCAAGAGCAGGATAGAATTGCCCTGATGTTTCTGCGGGCTGAAGTGAAAATGGGAAGGCAGTGAAATGAAATTAACAGGCGTGGAATGAGGAGGGGGAGGCACATTATGAGAACATAATGGGTCGCAGACACCACTGGCACTACTGCATTTATATACAGTGTAGTGCATGGTAGCTGATTTGCACCATGATGCACAGAATGAAAGCTACAGCCCAAGAATAGGTATCGGATTGTGAGCATCTAGTTTCTTCATGGCTTGATGGCAAAATGTTGATGTGCAACATCACATACAATACACTTACAATATAGACTGTAATATAATGGATTACAGTTAGAAAGCAGTAAGATGTCAATGCAGATGAAACTTAAATTGAGTAAAACCAACAGATGTATACTTTTTGTTGAAAATACACAACTATTTTTGATCAAAATATTTGGAAATATTTGCATTTCTGTCAGTGGAGTAACTGACACTGTTCTGTTGATCTGTCTTTTCACTGGTGTATGTCCAAATCTCAAACTGCCTGGTGTACAGTTATATTGGTCAGCCAATAACACAAAGTGTCTATAGGTAGGATTTGAAATAGCAAGAAAAAACATCCTGTTTCCTTTCATGTTGTCGCCCACCTTTACCCGACTCCGCTGCTCTCTTAACTTTCCCTTTACCAACCTGTTTTCCAAATCACATCTTGTGGTGACCTTGCAATTGTCCACTTTTCTTTATTTACACTTTTTGTGAATTGAAACTGACAACTTCCTTTATTTTCCTTCCTTTTTTTTCTGCCCCTTCTTTTTTTTTTCCCTCCCTCTGTCTCTGTTACCCTTCTGTCCCTGCTCTGTACTTGTCTCTCCCCTTCAGCTCTGCTTGCCTGTTGCAACAAAGATAAGCGCTAAGTCTTTCTATCAGTCAAAGACGGAGGAAACAAACAGGTCTCAGGTGATGTGCAAGATCAAAACCTTGAGTAATGAGGGGGTGAACCTGCAGTCTGCGGTGAAAGGCTTTAAGGACATGTTTTCCTTGGACTTCGGCTGGCCTGTCCTGCCCTCTGGCATACAGGTCAACATGCAGGCCAAACAGAACTCCTCGAGGTCGAGCTGTGTCAGAGAAGGACACAAGATCAACATGACCCTGGGTGCTGGACGCTTCACTTGGTCAAACAATAATGAATAATGCTCTGCCTCTCCCTCACTACATTATTAGCATTGTGGAAGCATCATCTCTTTAACTAAGGATGGCATGATACTACTTTTTTGTGTCTTATTTGATACCAAAATGAACAGCCTTGAGTATCTGCAGACACCAGTATCAGTCCTATACTGTTGTTTTTACATCTTTTAAACTACCAAGCCGTTATCACCACGTTTGTGCTGATGCATTTGTCACTGAGGCATAAACATTTAAAGCCATTGAAAAATGTATGTTAATAATGTTATACTTTTTAAGGAACAAATCAATTTCTCATATCTTGACCAATACAGTATTGTATGAAGTTATGTCCAAACTCATACCTCAGCGTAGCACCGAGGTATATTATAGAATATGTATGAAACCTTCCACCTATGTATATTGTGGATGTCATTTACCGTATGCCTAATGTACTGGTTGTATAGAGCCGTGCTGTGAAGAAAGAGCCACACGAGCCAGTTGCTTAGAGAAGGCCCGGCTTTTATGATGAAGTGACATTTTGCTGACATTAAGATTGGCCAATTTGTTCTGGATGTGGTGGAGTGCAGTTGTTGACATGCACTCTCTTACCAGGATGAGAAAGTAGGTGTTTTTTTCCTCCGACTGACCTCAGTTCAAAACAGCAGGAGAGGGACTGCACTGTGCAACTGTCAGTTTCATTTTCTTATTTTCACATTTTACTTTTTTAGACAGACTCTGTCCTCAGGCTACAAAGGACATGACAAATATACATTTGAAATTATTTATAACAATGACAATGTTTCTGCATTACTCAGATATTTCAGTCTATACCGAAGAGCACTATTCAATTTAACACCCTATAGACACTTTTTATACAGTAAACTATAATGCAAGTAATATAAAGTAATGCTAGCCTCAAGAGTTTACAGTAGAGCACATTGCATTCGTGCTCAGTTTGTATTATGCTTCGTCTGGGGAAAGGAGATGCTTCCATGAGCGCAGCCCATTAATTTGTCCCCTTCACTTGTTATCATCAGTCAGTCTCTTGAGGACGTAATCCTCTGTACTCCTGCGTTGTTGCTTGTTACCTCGCTGCCATGAGCTAACGTTACTATTCAGACATCGCCTGCACTCGTAGGCCATCAGGCCGTAGACGTGTAATTAACACAGATTTTCACCAATATTTACATTTCCTTGTGTGAAATCCAGCTGCTCGAGGCTTACACACACACACACACACACACACACTTACAGCGTCATGATATGATTTGTTTTCCTGCATCCTTCATCAATTTGTCAATAAATCATTTTTCTTCCACTTTCCTTTGTTGTCAATTATTGGCTTCATTACTGACCCAGGGTTACTACGAGCTCTTGAAATCCTTTATTGTTTTCCTGATTTGAGAAATTAGATATGGTTCATTGAAAAAAACAGTCAATTCATGTTGTGAATAGCCTGTGCCACTCTTTGTGTGTCTCTACTGTTCTGTTCTTTCACTCCAAAATATCTCATGTCAATTTACACAATATGTTCTGTAGTTTTTATTTTAAAAACACCTTTAAACTCGATTTTGGACATGGATTCAATCTTGAATTTGAGGGACATGGGGCCTGAGGTGTCATTGAAAAGTCCTTGAATGTGATGTTTAAGTGTGCGAGGGAACCCTGGGTTATTACCAATGTGAAGAGAAGGAGGTGTTTTTAGAAGATAAAGGTTTTCCTTTTGTGATTCACACTGGGACTTCCAGTGTTTATGGCCCAGTTACCCATTATCCATTAGTCCACATGGGGGCAGAATTGTGTGTGGACTAAACCAAATTCCACGTCTGACATGTCTCAGTTTTCTTCTGAACTGCAGCCGTGAAGGAGGAGGAAAAGGCTGCAGGGCTGAGGCGTTTTATGAGGTGCTGCGCTGCACTGAAATGTATGGCAATGACTTTCTATTGAGACTAACATTCAGTGCATATAGTCTGAGCTGCTCTCATATATTGCAGGAAGAGGACAGTGAATGGGTGATTACTCATTCATTTAGTCGTTTTTCCTGCAATTTTCCTTTGCGTTATTTCTGTCTTTACACACCAGTCTTGTGATTTCACTGATGGAATTTTTATTTTGCCTGGTAGATTACTTTCTGCCTGGTTACATTTAATGAGAAATAAATAAGTTATCATTCAGAGAGATAACTATAGATCAGTTAGGTGGACTTTTCAGTTTAGTATAGACCATTAGAAGTATTTAATCATATTTCTGAAGATTAGTGATGCTTTTAAGGTCATATGTCATAAACACATGCACGATATTTGCATCCGCCCTTATCCTATTGCAGTTACATGTATTTGGTTTGTTTTTTCTGTAGCTGCTGCCCACCCTTGACATCTTTGGCTGGACTGAGGAGCATGTGGTCAGTATTGGTCTATTTTTTTGTAAATATTATATTCACGTCTCTGTATCACTGTGATTTAAAACTAATCTGTGACCATTTTTTATTTATCATTTAGTATTTCTGGATGCAGCAAATCTTTTGTGCAGGTTTGTGTATTTACTTCGTAATGTTCTACTACTGAAAAATAATATTTCATATGAGCCCTGTTGTTCAAACACTGGTTGTTTTGATTGTCTATCTCAGAGGAAGGGAAGTGTGACATGCAGCTATACGCTGACCTGTTCAAAGAAAATCACATTACTGGAAAGAGGTTGCTACTGCTCACAGAAAACGACATGCGGGACATGGGGGTCAAGTCCAAAGGTCATATCATACACCTTAAGGCAAGGCACAGTTAACCATTAACCACCACTGTCAAATTATTTTTTTAACCTGTATATGATTTGCAAAGTTCTGTGCTCATTGAATCAAAGAAAATATTCCTTTTTTTTTCTTTTGTAGGAGGAAATCGAAAAGCTGACTCATGACTACCTTGGATTCGTCCACTTTCCACCACTATTTAAGGTGCAGAGTTTCTTCTTCTTTTTGTTGACCTTAAAGCTTTTATTTTTATAAACCTAATTACCCAATATTTTCTACTGTATCACATGCTATAAACTTGTATATACTGTATATATTTTGAACCTTATCCTCAAATCCTGTAACATATCTATTTACTTATTTATCTTTGAGACTTACATCTTTATTCTCCTTTCACCTCTTTTAACATCATCTTTTAAAACTTTTATTTCCTTTCTCCCCTCGTTTTTAATAATTAACCCTAAGTGCTGTGTAAATAAAACTGCCTTGTCTGTATCGTCAGGTGACAGTTTCTGTTTTAAAGTGCATATTTCAGCGTGCACCTTTTCCTTATAGGATGAGCTGGAAGAGGAGGTGTTAAAAAATAAAACTGTAAACCTGGAGCTGGTGTTTGGATATCACTGGAGATCAGGAACTGGTCCATCTGTGAGTCTGCACATACACACTGACTGCATCAACATGCACTGCATCTGTGAAAAGAATACAAAATATCTATTCACTTTCAACAGGGTTGCTATTAAATGTTAACATTTTGAATACATTTGCGAATAATCACTGCTTTGTAAATAGATGTGAAGAAAACAAATTATTGATTTGTCCTCCTTTTTGTGAGGCTGTTTGTTCTGTGGAAGCTGCGATGAAGGATATTAAACTGACCACTGAAGGCATCACTACACAAGTATAAAACCAGACAAACAAACATTTCATTCTCAGCCATGTACCGCATCCACCACAACTTGCTCAGAGCCCTTTGTTAGTGTCTCAAACTGTGGAGAAAGGGTGGCTCTTCACTTGCTGTTTGAATCTAATCAAAAATAGCCCATTTAGCCAGAAGTCATTTTCTTTTTAAAAGGCAAACGTTATTTAATCTTTCAGCTGTTCATTGTCCCATCATAAATAGTCCTCTTTCAGTGTGTTCGGCAGGGCTGAAACGAGCCTGCTAATTGCCTCCCATTTCTTCTGACATGTGGTGGTTTAGTGGGTAGAAAACACAGCAGGGAGAAGGAAACAGGAGGTTGAGAAAATGAGAGCTAATTATTTTCCCCTGCCTGGTGTCAGGTTCTGTGTCAGCCTTGTTTTTACAAACTGGAAGGTTTTTGCACTAAATAAAACAAACCAGCACTGCATTTTTTTTTCTTTGCCCCTCTTTGCTGGCGATGTCATGGAAGCAGCTGCACTTCTCAAAGACAAAATGAGGGCCTGCGATTGTGTGGCCACCATCTGACAGCCACTGAGGGTCCCCTACTAATGAGGATATCACCGTGCAGCCAAGTGAAAGGTGCTGAATTATGTATGAGTTGTCATTAGACACACTCGGGTCCTAGGCATCATTACCAGACATTGTTTCTGTTGGAGTGATTAGACTAGCATGGACCTGGGAGCCCCAGTGCGACTGTCCAGGGCCGACACCAGGCCAGCGCGGGGCCAGTGGTGTGTTTCTGAGCCAGAGGCTTCCTGAAGCTTCGTCTTTTGAGCCATTGCCAGTCCCCAGGGACGATGCAGGAGAGGGCGAAGGCTCCTCAGACGAGTGTGTTGGTGCCACTCCTCTGATGTCTTTCTCTGTGATCACTACACAATGGATTGGCCTGTGCCGTGAACCCTGGGTGGTTAAGCAGTGACCTGTGGCTTTGCAGACGGCTTTCGGGGGATTGTCAAAATCATTACTGCTTCGTCAGCTTTGGTTATGCAGGAGAAGAGGAATGGGGGAATTGTTCAGATTTATGCCTCCTAGAGAGGATTTGATGTGTGCAGCATGTAGCAACTCACCCTTAAAAAAACCCATCTCAAAAAATGTATTGCTGACCCGATGAGATTACTAAATAAATACACATCAAATATTCAACAAGGAAAATTAATTAATTTTTGTCATTTGTTTCTTTCTCTGCGTCAAAAAAAACACTGTTGTTTTCTCAAGAAAAATAAATTAGTATTCAATACAAATTCTATTTAAAATAACAATATGTAGAGACTATATATACACATACATATATATTTCTATGACCTATTAAATGTCTTTACATTATAATGTCTTCTTCACAGTGTAAATGTCAGACTCTGTTAACTTGCCACTGCCAGTAAACTACCTCTAGGCTGTGCTGTTGGTTTGTGTACACGAGTTACCAAGTTCTCCACACACAGTGGTGCAGTTATTCACTTTTCCTTGTAATCCGTTGTTTTTTTTTCTGAAATCACCAGTTTCCACATAATGACTCCTTTCCTTTAAGGACTGCAAATGGAAAATGTACATGGAACTTGATGGAGATGACGTCGCAGTCACCTACATCAAAGACGTGATCTTTAATGCCAACCAACAGGATGTGGAAGTCCTGCGGATGACTAAGGTGTCGTCAGAAAATGATTTATCCCTCATGTTTTAATCAGTGTTTCGCCAGTTTTGTCTGATTTTACCCACAGGATTGTTCTAGAAGTTTCTAATGAAATATAATGCTATTCCAATGCAGCCACCGTTTGTGATGGACAAATGGATTGTTGGAATAAAACAAAACCAGAAAGTGGACTATATAGTCAATTATGAAGTGAGTCAATTTATCTGAAGCTCACAAACCAATATAAATCTACCTCTTCTCAAATTTATGACCATAATCTTACCTTTTTATGTCACACTACAGAGTGATGTCAAGTCACCAAGGTGTACCCGACACAGCTGCCCGGTGACATGGACTCTCGGTAGTGGACAAGACGAAATAAAGAACGTGGAGCTGGTTATCGAGAGAGCACCAGTTAACATCGATTGGAACCTCAAGGACAAGTCATGCTCTGGTAATTCACGTCTTTGTTGACTGTCAACAGTTTTCACTGTATGGGAAAATAAATTCTCCATAGATTAAGGTCATTTTATTTACATAGCACTTTAAATATTGTTTGTGTTGTTCAATTCAGAGTTAATGTGCTTTAAGATAAAAATCTAATAGAAATGGCCAAAACCTTTTCACGGTGAAAACATATTAAGTATAAATATGTGCTGTGTAACAATTAGGGAAAAAGACACAAATGCATCATTATTGTTAAAAAAGGAATAAATGATGCAAAATACTTTCGACCTAACTCAAAATTCAAGATTAGTAGTTGTGTGTTAAGACTAAGAAATTTAGACTAAGATGAGTAGAAGCACTTAAATTTTATTTTAGGTACCATAAGTTATTAGTTATTTATTGGTACAAAACAAAATCTGTACACATATTTTCACTAAGACCTGTCCTCTTTTTTTCAGATATTGATCCTGTGTGGATGCACAACGTCAGGTTAAAGCAGATGATGGCCCACAAATCCCCGACGCGGGCTCCTCCTCAGACTGCCTTCACCAGCTCTGAAGCTCTAACACTGCCTCAATTTCTGTCTGCACACCAACGCCACGAGTTCTCTTATGCTGCAGCTGTGCGTCGCTCTCCAAACCACCTCCATGTGTCTCCCTGGACTGACTCACGCAGCAGCTCGCCAACTGCGGGCATGTCGTCCAAACTGTCACAGCTCCATTTAGGTTCAAAGGGCAGCAGTCCCTCAAGCACCACGTCAGAAAGCGCCTCAGAAAGGGACCGAGAGCGCCCGCTCAGTGCTAGTGCACTGAATGACCATCGCAGAAACTGCTACTTTGGCATCACATCAACTGTGGGAGTGGGACAGGGAAGGGGGCAAGCATGGACCAATAGCAGAGGTTATGCTCATAATAAAACCAGCAAAACCCCCCGACAGCCAGGGAGGCCACGCTCCAACAGTTACAGCGCCACATCCATGATTCCAGGTATATTGTCTGTGACAGGAAACCCCAGTGAGGATAAAGAAGGGGCCAAAGCCAGCGACGGAGGGTGGATCAAAGTGGAGCGGCAGAAAAGATTACCACGTCAGGACAATAAACAAGCCAGAGGTCGACAGAGGAGAGGTGGCAGGGGAGGGCGTGGTGCTGGTGGGAGAACTTAATGTGGGTCGCACGTGTACTGACACCTTCTTGTTCGCTAAACATGTCATGCACTGAAATGTTTTTGCATATGAATTCATACATGCTCATACTGATCAAACTGAGGCTTATGGTATGCATAAGTTGCTCTTTTATGGTTAATATAATGAGCCTCATTTTAAGTCAAGTTTCTTACATGTAACTACATAAAGTGTTTTAATACCTCGACACAAGGATAAATAAAATTTTCCTTCTCATTTTGACCAAACCCTTTTTCCTGGTTTTCCTTTTAATTGTGTTTCATGCAGTAGAGTGCATTTGGCACTGGGTATATGACAGGATGTGCTGATCCAGCTGTTTGGACATTGCTGTGAATGAACATTTTTATCTGATCTTGTAGATCTCTTTTAAGTCCACTTACTGTTCTTAACAAATACAAGAAACATGTTGTCATCTGACTTTTTGGACATTTATCATGAGAATGTTACACCCTATAAACCACAAAAATATAACTCATTCATTCAGTCATTCATTCATTCATTCATTCATCCATTCATTCCTCCTGAAGTATTAATATTTTGCCTGAGTAAAATCTACTAATTCCACTTTGATGTTTTCATCTACTTCTTCAGGAAGTCTCATATTTTCACTTGTTGGACAGGATTCAACATTTTACCCGCCTTGTATGCAAATTGACAACTACAAATTCGCGCCACGGAACAGGAACATGGAAGACTCATAAACGCAGCTGCACATTAATTAATTCATTTATCAAGTTTGATCACTTAAAAAACTCTTAACGCGTTGGAAATAGTTACTCGTGAGTTGCTGCTACTAATCGGATCTCTCTTTACTCACAGAACAGATACTGCGTAGTCGAATGACCTGATTTGTTTTATGTATCTTCCAGGACTTTCCGTTGGCGCGGGAAATGAACAGAGCGCGGCAGGACCTGGATCTGCTGCTGCTGCTGCTTCATTGTTTCTGCAGAGCTGCTGCACACAGTCTGATCTCGACTGATTCTGTCTGTGCAGGAGGATTTTAACAAGAAAAATGACTCTCACCCGCTCTAAGGTAAGAAAATTGGCCTTATTAAAAAAAAGATGCATTTATTAAAAGTATTTTGTGATCATGGTCTTGATAACATCCAGTTATAACCACTTTACAATACTTTAGATACCATACATCACACTTGTCCTTTCTGTAGAGCTAAAACAGTTTCAGCATGTAGTAGAAAAGTAATCGATTTAAATATCAGAATAGTTACATCAACTTTTGCATGACCCAGTTAACTTAATTCGGGCTGTTTAGTCACAGATAGGGGTGTGTCCCTTAGGTTAACACTGAAACTTAGTCTGTTAGCAGAGGAGTTACATTAACATTATATTGATTATAAGCAATAATAAACTGTTCCTTTAAATTATATTGGCTTGGCATTTCTGTGAAAGAGAGCTCTTTAGGTGGTTTTGTATTTAAGTCACTGTTTGTGAATTTGTTCATGAGGCTTCTGCCATTTTATTAGTCACATGGTAGAGACATTTCCAGATTATTGATCATAAAGAAAAGCATTGCATTCTACCCTGTCGCAAATCATTGAATGCCAGTTTTTTAATTGTTGATTTTAGAAGTTTGCGTCCACACAACCTCACCCGCACACTCCTTGTTGGACTGAGGTCCTTCATGACCATGTGACTATGGAGTTTGATTAAAAACTTCCTGCTTCCATGATTACGGGTTAAAGACCTTCCCAACTCTACACTTTTATCTATGGTTGTAATAAAAAAACAACTAATGTTTCTGTTTATCATTTACAGAAACTTGCAGTCATTCCACCTCCATCCAGCAGGATGAGTTTGAGGAGCTTTCGCAGTGTCCGACTGGTTCCCATGGAAACTTCTTCATCTGATGACAGCTGCGATAGCTTTGGCTCAGATGGAGGCTTCGCAAATACGGTAACAAAAATGATCAATTTGTAAATATTGTATAATCTTATATCATATAGTGGTGCATGTGTCTTCTTGGCAGCACAATCTCAGTGCTTGTGTCTGTTTTTAGAGGAGCAGCTTAAGACCGCAGAGGAGGTCGGCACAGAAACCTGTGGTGTGTGCGGCCACGTCAGAGGAGGACACATGCAGCGGCTTTGAGGAAATTTCAATCTACAGGCAGATGAAATCCATGGTACGCTTATTTTCATGTTGAAAACCACAACTGAAATGTGTTAGGACAAAAAAACTATATTTAAATAATGTTTTCTTTTCAGAAAGTAGACTCTGAAACTCCACGACGTGGACGCAGGTCCAACGTGCTGAAAGTTGCCATGACGTTCCCCACCAAGAAGCAAGGAAAGAAGAGGCCTGTGTCTGAACCTCTCCCTCAACCTAAAGTACCCGAGTGTGACTCTGAGGAGGACGAGGACAACGTCATGGACAAGAGAGCGCTGAATATAAAGGAGAACAAAGAAATGGTAAAAATGTGTTATGCAGCTGTTTCATATTCACATTTATATGATTTGAATTGATGGGATTATTTATGCCGTTCATTTATCCACTAATTCATGTTTGATTATAGCTCGCAAAGCTCATGGCAGAGCTGAACAAAGTATCTGGACTTCTCCCGAGACGAATGGCACTGTCAGCCTCCTCTACGGTAATTGCACCTAAAGACAAACTATTGTGAACCTTCACACACAACGTGTCTCACTGGTGCTGATCGTAGTTTTTTCTTTTTCTTTCTTTAACTCTTCAGCCCAGACAGGCACCGCGGCGGTCCATGGGAACGCCAGGGCATTGCAGGAGAAACCCAGAGCGTTTGTCTCGACCCCACACGCGATCCCGCACGCTGGTGGATGGACCTCCGAGCCCGACTCCAGAGGAGGAGGAGCCCGAGGACAAGTTCAGCTTGGTTCGCAAAGGTCGCTACTTCGAGGAAGTCGATGAGCCAGTGAGTCATCAAGGCGTGCGTGTTGTAAATTGTAACATACCAGCGTTAATAACGTTTTAATTAACTGTATTTTATTTCTCGCACAGCCCCGTCGCCGTTTCTGCAACGGCATCAGATCCCTCCCCCACGTGGTGCGGCCTGTGGAGGACGTGACAGAGGCCGAGCTGCAGGGTATCTGCGACAATGTGCGGGAGAAAGTTTACAACAGTTCCACTGTACGTCCCACGTTCTCTGAAACTCTTGAGAAGCAGCTGCTTTTTATCTGTTTGTGAAGCTCTTGTGACTCAACATGGTGACTCTTTCGTTCTCTCAGGGATCCACTTGTCACCAGTGCCGTCAGAAAACAATCGACACCAAAACAAACTGCCGTAATCCGGAGTGTGTGGGGGTGAGAGGTCAGTTCTGTGGCCCCTGTCTCCGTAATCGCTACGGAGAGGAGGTCCGAGATGCTCTGTTGAATCCGGTGAGTTCTTAGACGTGTAGGTTTCTGTTTATATTTGATCATGATTGTAACGCACATGATGGGTCTGACTGATTTTATTCTCTTTGCTCTGCACAGGTGTGGCATTGCCCGCCCTGCAGAGGCATCTGTAACTGCAGCTTCTGTCGCGCCCGCGAAGGTCGCTGTGCTACTGGAGTTTTGGTTTACCTGGCCAAATACCACGGCTTCGATAATGTGCACGCGTATCTGAAAAGGTGACTAAGGTTTTTTTTTTTTTTTTAAATAGATTTTTGTATTGTATATGAACTGATAAACACATAACGTTTTCCTTTTGCTCCTCCCCCCTGCAGCTTGAAAAAGGAGCTGGAAGAAAGCAGCCAGTGAAGTGTGGAGGAGGAACCAGCTCGTGGACCAACCTGACCGAAGACCGAAAATCAGTGCATCTCTAACTGATATGATTATGACCACTTTGGCAAACGCACAGTTCGAATGTTGTTTCGTGTTTCAAGTTTTCTTCCACGAATACTTGGCAAAGTTTGTTGATGCTTCATACTGATTGTGACATTTGACCTTTTTTGTAGTTTGAGTATTGCTACTCATCCAGGTCTCTCTACTGTAAACTGTACGCTTGCCTTCGCTGTAGATTTTTCCTGAGCCCTTGTATCAGGACTGGATGCTTGTAAAACAGGGATGTCCCGATGTTGAGCTCAAGTATCGGGTCAAAGCTCGATCTGGACATTTTCTAACTAATCACCCTCTCGATCACATGTCCCCAATCTTTTACTCCAGCTGAGTTTTCCCTCCCACATGTGCTGCCTGTTGGCTACGTTAGTGAGCAAGTCCTTCATGTGGCTCAGTTGTAACTCTAGTTTGTATCTAATTGGACATATTTTATATACATATACATATTTTCTTTTCTTCTTTCCCTCTCGACGTCTACCAGGAATATTGTAAATTTTACTGACGGGGACCATTTAAAAAAATTGTACTGTACTGTACTGTATTGGCAGATACTCCAAAGTATAATCATACTAGGGATGGGATTGAAATCGCAGGCTGAAAAGGCTCATTGGGACGTCCCTATTTTGAATTAAGATGCAACAGGAAACTTCTTAACCTCAAATTTTGTTGACTTGACAAGTCCACACTGTCTGTCGCTGTAAATGCTTAACGCGGTTGCATTGTTCTAAGATGTAAATATTCCCCACCTGCTCTTTTCACAGCTGAATCATCCTAGCTGCTGCGAACAAAGAGAACATTCCAGCTTTTTTGTTGTTGTTGAATCATCTACTGTATTTTACATTGTTTTAAATGTATCACGTTTACCCAACTGACATGCAAGTGCATTATCCCCCAAAGAGATCAATTTTATTAAAAATAAGCTTGTGTTTTTGACAAGATTTTATCCCTTTTTTTTTCCCTTTTTTTTGATGAAACGTAAATGTGCACTAAATGGTGTGTCCTGTAGAAATGACCCAATGATCTACTGCTGCTGCTGCGGTGCGGGTGGAAAGGGCACAGACTGGGTCCACTTCCTCTTAATTCTAATCCACAAAGAGCTGTGTGATATACTACAGCGCCTGGTTAAATATCCTTCATTAGATAACTGTCACTAATGGTGTGGAAACAATTAGCACACTCTAATGGGACCCATACCTGTAAATCATTTTATCCAGTTAAAGCACGTTCTTGCTCTGCTTCAGTCTCTTTGCCTCGTTCTCTGCCTTGCACTGTTAAGTAGCAGCGGTTGTGAAGGTGCCACCAGTGAGTGGCAACAGAGCTATGGCTGTGTGTGTGTGTGTGTTCCCCGTTCACAAGTTCAAAGCTCTACAGGAAATCACACGGAATTAACCGCTGCATTGTTTATCGTCCGCATGTGCTTCATACCTGTAGCAGGTCACACTGCTGAGAGTTTTCTATGTTACTGTATTAGCATGTGCAGGTTGTCTTACTGTGTCTCACAGAAAAGACTGGTGCTGAACTATTGATGGTAATATCTGTCACACTGATGCCTGCTTTGTGCTTATCGGGTTAACTGTACATTTTCATTAAAGCGTTAATCACTGCCCAATCATGCTATCACTTCTCTTTGAATTGACCATCGCTCTGTCCCGAACAGTGGCAGCTGTAATTACTGTTATTGGAACGTGGAGGAGAAATCATGAATGCTGCTGGTGATTGAAGATCTTAAGGACTCTGGAGGTTGGAGGTTTATTAAGGTTTCTATGACTGTTGAGCAGCGGCGGTCTGCTTGTAGTGAGTTAATATTCCTTCACAGAGTGAAATTTTGACTTTGGCTGAAAGTTGGCTTACAGGTGCACCCATGGTTAATTACTGTGGGAATAATACACAACTCCTTATATGGACATCCTGAGGGTGTGTGTTTATAGGTAGCAATTATTGTGCAGAAGTCACAAAATAGACCATTTTTCTTTTTGTCGATTAAAACGAGCCATGCAAACTTTGAACTGTGACGTATTTCACAAATTTGATCTGAGTTTTTTTTTATTATTTTTAGTACTTTTTGCTCAGGTGTGTTTGTGAAAATGAGAGATCAGATTGCCTAAAGGTTGTGCTGAAGAAAAGGAGATAAGACACTCAAAAGCAGCCAAAATGCTCTGTTTTCTAAGAGTTAAACTAAAATGCGAGATAGTTACGATCTGATCCAAGCTGCAAAAGCTGCTGCACAAATAAAGTGCGATGAAGGGAAACATCCAGTGTCACACGTGCACACTGTCCTTCCACAGCGTGGATGTTATTCCAGTCGATTCAAAAATCAATGCTACAGCTCACATTTACCTAATTATACACTCATTATAATAAAAATCTTGTCATTAATACAGATAGCGTCTTTAGATTCAGTGCTGTTTATATCTTACCCTCGTTTTGTATCATAGAGGTCCAAAATGGCTTAATTGATTATCAATATAATTTTGACTAATTAATCAATTTACTTAAATCTCCAAAATTAGGGATAAATATTGAATTAGCATCTAAATGACAGTTCAGAAGGCAAAACTCTTTTTATGAGCGCTGACTGTGCTGGTGTGGTCTTTGGTTTAAAGTGGTTCGGGAAGGTTTATTTCCTGTCTGACTCCCATTCAGCATCACAGTAGTAGTCAGACATGTTTGCAGTGATAGAGGAAGATGACTCCCAGCCTTTCACTAATATTACTGTCGTAATGGCTCAGCGCTGTGACGACTGACCCACTGAAACGTGGGGGATTTTACACATGAAATACTATGATCTCATTAAAATAATCTTGTAACTGCTACCCTGCTCTTCTTTAAGCACACTGATTTATCTGTGCTACACCTCCACGTTGACTTGCTACGTTGTCAAGTGTGTGGATAGATTTTTTGCACATGCAAATTGATTGCAATATTTCAATTCCCTTTTTTGTCTGCATGCAATTGTAGAACCAATCAATTGTGCTGGCACACATACAGTATATGCATTTATTGGCCTTATATCATTACTGTACAACAGTGATTGAGTCTGTACATTTATTAATTGTACGTACATTAATGAAACATATGAAATGCTGACACAGCAGGGACCAACAATCACAACATGTCTATTAATATATTGGAGAAAAAACATCGGTTAAACAATTTATTAGACACATTTGATAGAGATGTGAGACCAACAGAATGTTAGGGAAACCTCAGACACAACAACGTCACAGTTAAAGCTGGAATTTTTTATTTCTATGGCTCTTTTTTTTTTAAACCAACTCAACAGTTAAAATTATGACATTACACATTCTGAGATATAAAAACACCAACATAGAAAACACATTAGTCATAAATAAACTGCAGTTTAAAATAAGCGAAAGAAAAATATCCTTATCCTCTTATTGTCATTGTGTTTTGGGTCACGTCGGTGAAACTATAACTTCCAATACAACATCCCCGTTTTCTTGTTTTTACCTCCTAAAGGAACATTTCAAAAACAATTATTAGTATAATAAAGATGCACTTGAAAATGCTAGTCCTGTATTAAATACCAATGATCATCCACTTTGGGGTGATGAATATTTAGGGAAGTAATTGTTTACAACGCTCAAGCATTGAGCTGATCTGGTAATCAGGCTATGAAATACAATATTTATTCATTAGAGCAGATTTAATGAGGCCTTGCGGCGCTAATTATGAAAACCAGTGTAGCAGTAAATGAGTAGCGCACGGTGGCGGCTGCGGGGCACCTGTAAGGAGGGACTGGGGGTTGAAGTGCCCTGAGTGCAATGGCACACTGAGCAGCAACACACAGCCATGACTGTGGCTGTCCAGCCCACAGCAATACATCACTGCAAGTGCAGACAGGTCGCAGATGGCCACCCACTTCCCAGCATGCCTTGCTCTCCCACCTCTTGGAATCAGGGCTGGATTTCCCCAAAGAATCTTTAAATCCAGATTATCTGTTTTATCGCACGTCAACAATGAGCACAGTGGAGAATCTCAACACGCCGGCGCGAGGCTTTTTAAATACCAACTCACGTATACAGTCTATATACTGTCACCCATAAAGCTCCTATTCTTTTCATCTGTGTTTGTATGCATGTGTGCAGATATTCGGTAGGATTTCACAGCATAGTATGGGTTTTGATTGACTGATATTTTCATTATGGCTGCATGGTGGCATGAAGACTGTTAATTTGCTCAAGAGTCCTGCAGGTCTACGGTGATTGTAGTAGAGCCAGAAGAAAAGCTGAATAAATGAAACTCACAGGGCACAATCACAATCTGTGGGTCAAAATCAACTGATTAATTATAATTTAGACTCAGCCTGTCAAAGCCTGGGTAATAAACAGCCTTTCAGGCTCGCAGCTTATTAACCAGCTTTAAATGGTACAAATGAAATGTGCGACACTGTGGCTCACCGTGTGGGTCTCCAGTTATTATATGTAACAGTTAAAGGTGCAATATGGAAGAATATGAAATGACCATGGTGGAAATACGTTACATTTAGATTCTGGCTTTATTCAGCCATTTTATTCACAAAGTGAATTTTCATATGTGAGCCACAACTGCTGTTTATGTTTTGGTTTGGAGTTTTGATCTGTTGCACACACACACACACACACACACACACAGGATGCCAGCAGAGCGAACAGAGAGCAGCTAAATGTGTTGGAAATACTGAGTATCACAGGATCTAAGAAGCCTCACTATGCTACTGTGAAAAATCGTCTCAACCAGAGGAGAAGGAAAAACAAGGGTCTGCAGTGGCGACGCATTAAAATATAGAGAGGAACTTGATTACAGATGTGCCGGTGTGGACCACAACAAGGAAGCAAAACAGGAAACATCACCCAACGTTCTCTCTCTCTTACTCTGTCTCGATGTATAGAATTTATTTCACGGTTTGTTATTATTGCCTTGTCGTCGGCAGTGCAGGAACACTTTCACTCTCAATGTCCACCTGTTGCTGACACTGAAAATTCACCAAACGAGTTCAACTTTATTAAAAATAAAACGGATAGTGGGACAGTTGTGTAGAGTGTATGTTTGTGTTTGTGCTTTAAAACAGCGTAAGTGCAGTGTATTATTTACATTTTTCAACAGAAATGGTTTGAATTGGGATTATTTAATTCATGTTTGTGGTGATTAACGTAAGAGGAAACATTAAAGGTCCAGTGTGTAAGAATTTGTGTAAGCAAATGGTGAGACGGCAACTCGCCCCTATCTGTCCATGCACGTCAGGGAACTACAGTGGTCGTACTTTTCCAGCTGTGCAGTGAGCTTTTGCTTCAAAATGCAAACGCACGCTCAGTCTGGTTTGTCCATTCAGGCTCCTGTAGAAACATGTTGATCGCAACCTCTGTAAAGCACAAATACTTATTCTAATGCAAGAAAACCAAATACATTTTAAGTGAAAATGATTTTCAATATTCCTTACAATGAACCCACTTAAATGTTACACACTGGACCTTTAAGACAAAAACTATTGATCGGTTCTAATTTTTGTTGCAGTGTAAAGACAACTTTCCACTCAGACACATTTCTCACAGGCTGTGACCTCCACTTCCTGGAAAGTGTGCCGGGAGAGTGTTGTTAAATGCACAGTGAGTGACTGGGTGGCAGGAGGCTTATGACATGTTCCTTTCCTCCTGTTCTAGGCTGCAAAGTGATGGAAACAGCAGTCTGGTCCAGGTGTCAGGGACATTATCAAAGAAAAGAGGCTGCCTGCAGTAGCTCCATCTCACAGGAAATTGCCAACTCACCCTAACAAAGGAAGGCATAAGTGCACTTGCTGCTGCCTTCAAGGGGAGCGTGATAAGATGACATTATAAATACAGAATTGTTCATGGAGGGGTAGGTGGGGTAGAGGCACATCCACCAGCCTGAACTTGACAACCCAGTTTTCCCTGTGCACATCTCAACGCTGTATAGGTTTATCTCAAACAAAATCTGTTTCTTTTCCACTTGGGTTTCATTCATCTCATAAATGTGTAAAAGTGTGATTGTGGACATTTGACTTTGAACTACTTGGGACAGCAGCTCCACGCGGTTTCACAGCATCAACTCCAGGACAAACAAAATCAGAAGAAGAAGAAGAGGACAAATATACACTGATGATTCAGAGCAAATGGAATTTATGCAAATAACATCCTGCACACTTAGTGGGTGTGCAGTACATAATAAGTATAAAGCCGGCAGTACATAATTCATACATGGGTGAGGAATGCTCCTACAAAACATTTAGCATAATAAATGACACACTAAGAGTCATTTGGGGGATTTTAATTGTATTGTTGTGTTGGGCACAACATATTTACTTTGTGTTTGTCAGCATGACACTTGCCACAGTTATGGTCAAAAACGATCTTCTGATAAATATGTGATAATATCTGATCGGTATACAATCTCATCATGTGGGGGACTTGTATCTCCTGACACAGTGTTCAGTGATACCTGAAGGGGGAGCTCTAATACAGGCATCTTCCTCCAACTTATCTTGCTTTAACTTTCAGCAAGTCCTCAGGAGTGGATAAGAAAGTGACGGACTTTTTACATTTCCTGCACATTTTAAAAATAAAATTAAAAAAAATCAAAAATGACACAGAGCACAAAGACGCTTGCACTGTGCTTTCAGGGCGTCGGCCTGTTGTGTTTCACTTTGTGCTTTCAAAGCAGGGATCACTTCAGATGATCCTGAGCAGTCCAGCAGCACACTTTGACTGTAAGGGAGAGAGAGAGGGGTGAGGTGGTGAGTGGAGTGGAGAGTGTGTGTGGGGTCGAGGGGGTGGGGTGTAATTATGACCAGGGGAACACAGGGCTGTAATCTGTAAATCTATTCTTACCCTAAGTGAGAACTGGTACATTGGATTGATTTTATTGAGATCATACATTATAAATGGGGCATGGAGGAGCTTACAGCCTTGAGATGGCGGTGCTCACGTGCTTCATTAATTTTTACTTCATTAACTCTCTCCTTCAGACCCTTTAACATACAATTCATCGCCACCGGCCGTGAATCCAGGCTACAGGCAAATGGACAAGCCCCGCGTACGTACGACTTTCAGTGGAGTGGATACACTGAGTAACACTGTCCAAACAAATCAGTAGCACATGAAATATACATAACCTCACATCAATCAGCCGTCACGCACAAGGTCACTTCTGGCAAACTTGTGGACGCGATCATGATCGGAATAAAAGTAGTGGTTCCACTCAAAATAAGATGAAGTGTTGCATTCAATTTAGCAGCTTGAATCCTTCTGAGCCACAGAAGCAAACGTTTTGTTCTGGAGGTCGACGAAGAAGAGGACACCATGTAGTGTGTCTTGTGAAGTCCTCTCAAAAACTTTGCTATTGAAAACTGCAGTTACATGTCCACATTGTGCATCCCTGCACTGTTTCTTCTCACATTTTGTTTCACAGCAAGGAATTTCAAAAAAAAAAAATCCCCCTGGGCCCTTTAGAACGGGCCATTTGTTTAATATTACTGCCTTAAACCCAACAATATCAATCAGTCATGAAAGCATCTGTGCACGCTTCTCTGCCCTGTGTCACCATTAACTCCAGAAAAGTGATGGCCTCCGCTGGTCTGCAAGGCGAAAGAAGGGAGGGTTTCTGAAGGTGAGGTGGGAGAAACGGATGCTGTGGAAGGGGAGGTTTTTTTTGTTTTTTTTTTACTCAACCAAGTTAGAATAAGTGTGTGCTTTGAACCATGGTGAAAAATCAATAGATTAAAACTCATGAGAGAAGTTGATAAGTGTTTGGTGTTGTTAATGGAAGTGTAGGAGACAAAGTCTGTGTTCGAATAAAGAATATTACATTACATTACATGTCATTTAGCAGACGCTTTTATCCAAAACGACTTACAAAAGTGCATTTAAACATTTGGGTACAAAGAATACTTAAAAGTATTCAAAGGGAAAGATCTATGTATGTTTCAAGTCATTTAAATTTCAATTGTGTATTCAAATAAGTACAATACATTCATTACACATGTGTGCAATGAGCAATATAATATACAGTACACACAACACTGTGTCCACTGTGTCCTGCTGTTAAATAGGTGAAGGAAAGACAAATGCAGAATCAGGGTTTCCATCATTGAACATCTTGACAACATTTATCTTTGAAGTTAAATTCTATTGTTTAGTTTATTTTGCAAGTGAAATCGTACACATGTACTTGTGTTTTTCCTACTCCACAAATGAGAAGTCTATTGTTGGCGTACGTGTGTTACAAGGTTTTAAATTCCCCCATCACTTTGTACATGTACATGTGAGCACAGGGAAAACTTCCCATATTCAGCGGCTCGGTGTTACAGAATCTTAAAGCAGCATAATTCCCATTATTTTTTTTGCTCATAAGATAAACAGTGTTCTGTGGATCACATGCGCCAACCACCATAAAAACATTAAAAAAAACATAAGAACACAACATGTCAGACATCCATGACATCACAGCCACAACACAAAATGACTGCGAATGTTGAAGTGGAGTTCTTCTTCCTTCTTTTGTGTGAAAAACATCATTTGAATATCGTCAACTGCATCTGTCTTGCATCTCGCATGGAAGCTGCTTCAAACCTGTTGTCAGACTCTTCCCTCCCCAATGAGCATTAGAAGAAAACACAGCAGTGAGCAGGAGCTAAGTGTTTTTCCTCTGAGGCAGCGTAAACTTCTTAACATTTCAAATCTGTTACGACAGCTGTCCTGGCAAACATTTGCGAGGTCTGTCTCACCACACATGTTGAAATGATAATTCCCTCATTACATTTGCCATCAAACAGTGTCTCCAAAGCTAACAGTTCACAAAATCCAGTTTAAAACATTTGGGGCAATCTCTTAAAGCAAGAATTAATGGGAGAAAAAGAAAAACAGCTCTTAGACAATTAGCACCAAAGACCACTCTATAATCTTACGATTATTTTCACCACTTAAAAGCAGCACACATGGTTTGTATTGTGGTAGGGCAGAATGAACAACACTTAAGTGGATTTGATTTGGTCTCCCTAATCTGCATTTGCTTTAACATGCCTTTCTTCTGTTCCAAAATGTCACTGTTGATCAACTCCAGCTGGAACAGGCCAAACTGCATCATACCAGTTGCAAAAGATGACGTTTCCCAAGAGGATAAAATGAAAGCATTTGATCTGAGGCTCGAGCTGTTGCCTGTGATATTATGCAAATTAAATATTCAGTCATGTTTTGTGAGCAAATCCTCTTGAAATAAACATGTGGCAAATGACTCAAAAATATTATTATCTCCGTTATTTTTCCCAAGAAAATGTGTAAAATGTTAAATGCTTCGGTATAAGATATAGAGTTGTCTTGTTGATGACCCAAAAAAACAGTCACTGTATGAAAACTGTGAGTTAGAGTAGAGTGAAATTAATCTACAATTCATTTTTCCAGGGAGGCACTCCACTGGGCCCACAGGGGTTCCCAGACCTCACTTTGAGAACCAATATATTGGATCTGGTTAACAGAAACATCCCAAAGCTATGCTCATTTAAATAACACTTTGGTTTTTGGTGGATTTAAAAAAAAAAAGAAAAAAAAGAAAAAAAAAAGCTGTAATTGCAAAATGTGAAATTTTAACCCTGGGGCCGGTTGCTTAACCAAACATGCTTTGGCTGGTTAGGCTTAGTCACAGAGGAAATGTCTGGCACGCAGATTGAATTTGCTCTCTCTGAAGTCAAAGGCAGGAAAACAATTAAGTGCGCGCCGCACATTTCACTGTGTACCACTTGACACAGTTTTTCACATCACAGGGGCAATTGTCTTCAGAGAGTGACGAGACAAAGCCATTACTTCCAGTGTCTCAAAAAGATGGCATTGTTATTTTAGGATTCTGAAACATTTCAATTAGGCCGCTGATGGAGATAATAAATACAATGACGTTGGAGTTGCACTGTTTTCTTTTGTGCTGTCAAGTCCATTTCACCATTTTCACTGCCATTACACCGGAGGTGCATCTGGTCCCAGAGGTAGGTACAGTGTGCGTGTGTGCGTGTGTGTGTGTGTGTTATCCTCCAGAGCCCCACAGCCTACTCAACCTCCGTCTCTTTCATGCAACGTCGAGCCCTTTCAAAACAAGGTGAAGTTCAGCAAAGTTTCTCTGCAGAGATGATCAAACAGTCACATCACTAATGGCGACGGGTGACAGAGCCAGTGAATACAGATCAGCTTTAATTGTGGTGGGTCTTACTGCCACTGTCTGTCAATCTGAGCCTTTGAATTGGTGAAAATTTGCTCTGTTCATTCTGTTAAATGATGTATCCAATTAAATGCTTTAGAATTCATGATCTTCAGTCAAGGTTAAATGAAAGCAGTTACTCCTGTCAGTAAGGTGATTAAAAGCTGCCGACATCAGGCACATTTTTTTTTTTTTTTTTTGCAAAAATTTAAATTTGAACCTAAAGTATGAATCTTTATTCATTACGTGCAGTGCTGCTATATAAATGTCCGGCACGGTCGCTCTTAATCACCTTGTTCATTTTAAATCTCACTTTAGTTCTTTTTTACTAAAAAGGCATCATGGTTGTCAAATTATAGTGTTTAACATATCTACATTAAACTGTGGCCAATTTCATGTATTTAACATTCCTTTAAACAGCACATTTGATTTTGGTGTTATACTCTAAACTCACACAGAAAAAAAGCAGGTTTGTGACATTTTAAAAACGCGTGTCGTGGATTTCTGTCCAGTTTGTGAGATAATAAAGCAAAATCCTTTTTATCCCATTGACTGTGATTGTGGAATCTTTTAAAGCAAAAGAACGAATGCTGTCGTTGACAATTGGATCAAATGAACAAGTGCACAAGAGTAAGGAAATTCATTTCCCTCCAGCAAAGATGAATGTTGTACCAGGTTATTAATGAGCATATAATACTCTTGTGCACGTAGGTTTTCTGTGTCGATGTGATGAATGTGACGATGGAGGTGAAGAGCATGTTGACTAATGAGTATTGTCCAGGGATCTGATCTCAGTGTCCTCTGGGGAGAAAAGCCACCGTCTGGATTTCACACATCGCATGATGTTAATAGCTCGAGGTTCAACAGTCAAGCAGCGTGTTTAAAGAATCTGCTCCATCATTTTCACACATTCAGCTTCAGGTAACTGAAAGTCATGTCCTCACAGCTTATTACACATTTGCTCTGAAACAATATTAAATTGAAAAATGTAGAGTCAGCAACAAATCCATCGTCCTTGTCAATGGAGTAATAGAACCTGTCATAATCAGAAAACTAACATTCCAACTGAAGGGCCCACGATTTGTGACATTAATGACAATTTTTAAAAGTATTTGGCACATTTATTTACATCACACTAACAGGTTTCATTTTTGAAACCCTTATAGGATGTCCACATGAACTGTCTATTGACTGAAAGTACAAATATGGAACAGACATTAAAACATTTCAGGTTAGTATTCCCCTCTAACACTCCACATAAGGTTATTACGTTTACATGTTTTAAGCATATGTCAAATGTAAATCCATCCATCTATCTTTAACTCCGGCCTCCTCTCACAGAGTACTGAATCATTTAAATCCATCATGACGTCAATATTCCAGTATATATGTATTTATATTTTAATGTGAAAATAAAATAGTAGCAGAAATAGTAACAGTGACCATCAAAAATACACCCAACCAACACATATAAACATAGACATAATGCTATGTCTATATCCTAGCACCTGTCCCTAACATAACCTTAACCATCACAACTAGATACACAACCCTTAACCTAATTTTAAACCTAAAACTAATACTTAATTCTCAAAAAGCTTGTTTCAGTTGTGAGGACCAACCATTAATGTCCTCACAGCCTACCAGAGACATGTACACACACACACACACACACACACGTTTGCGCTTCATTCATAGTGAGGACCCTCATAGACATAATGTATTCCCTAGCCCCTCACCTCGACTTTAACCATCACAACTACGTGCCTAACCCTACCCTTTACCTTAAACCTAACCTAAACCCAATTCTAACCCTTACCTTAAAACCAGGTCTTGACCCTCCAAAAGCCCTTTAAAGAAGTGAGAACCAGCCAAAATGTCCTCACTCCTTTATATACAATGTTTGGTCCTCACAAAGGCACAAATATAAGAACACGCACACACAATTTTGAAATGGCTGCCGGATGTATGATATCTTCACGTGTGAAGCTGGTTTATGCATCTTGTCGTAAAAAGTTATTAGGTAGAAGGAATGCAGCGGCGGCGGCGGCAGCAGCAGCAGCAGCAGCAGCACACAAACATTACAGTAACAAAATGAAACCTTTACTCTACATAGATACATAATGGGACACAGGCCCGAGGGCCAAGATGTGCATTTGAATGACTGCCAAATACATAAACTAGGCTCACTCAGGGGTGCATGGTGAATAAATAAGGCTGTGGATTACATCAAATCTCTTCTCAAACCACTACTCCTGCGCGCCACTCCCAGTGTAGAGACCATTTAAACTCTAGAAGGGGCCAAACATCAGCAGTTGGTCTCCTTTAAACAAGTCTGACTAAAGTAGAAAAATAAATAAAGCCTCCGGCGCTCTACTTTAATGTATTCAATTAACTGGGGTCCCTCTAGAGAACTCCAGCCCACACTTGGATAAAGAGACAGCATATCGCCTGAAGATGAATACGCTGAATGCACTCATTCTGAAGACCATGATTGGAAATCTTCCTCAACAGGTTCTTACTTAATTAAACTTCCCTTCATCTGACTTTTCTGCTGCTTTCAAGGGAAAATCGTCAGAGGCTTATTGAAAGCCGAGGGAAACTTTGTGCACTTTTGCATGTTGTTTACGGGGGGAAAACGTGGGGGCTTGTAGGGCCTGTGATAACCTCCACCATCGCCCTGGAAAGTCAACTCAGCCTGAAAGAAGGGAAAAGTATATAAAAATCTCCAATTCAATCATAGACAATTATGTGGTGAAATGAGAGAAATTCAGCAGCCGTCAAGTCTGAGTGGGAGGGATAATTATCTGGCAGTCATTACTGCTCCCATAATAGCATTTAACGACATTCATATACTGTATGAACATATTGCGCTTGTTGGAAACATGTAAGTTGGAAATAATTAGTCCAACCGTTTCTTGTATGTACTGTATCTATGAAATCCTCTGTATGCCGAGGAGTGTAACATGTTCATCATGTCCTTGAGTGAATGATCTATGTTAGTGTGAAATTTATCTAATTATCTCAAACATGTCTCATGAGAATCCTTTCAGCACAGCATCCCTTTGTACCTTATTTTCCCTCTGTAGCCCCATTGTGCAGCAAAGCCCCAACAGAGTTTCCTATCTATTAAAATCAACCTCTCATCACATCGCCTACATCCACCATTTGCGGCACTTTTTCCAGAACAAATCAACTTAATCAAGCTCATTAAGTCTCATTATTAGCTATTTATTGTTATCTTCCTCAATGTGGCGCTGACAGGTCCACCCGCCTGCGTCTGTCCCCCTTGATACTGGGACCTTTGCTTGTCACGACGGCTCTGCACTCAGTCCTAATTGGCCTCAATTGTGTTGCTCACGCGAGGAAGAGGGATAATGTCGCGCCACGTCTACATCACGCACAGCATCTTCTTTCTTGTGAAGTTGCCAAAAACAAATCCTGTGAGGAAATGCATTAAAATGAGGGGATATTCTTCTTTTAAACAGCTGGGATTTTGGCAGATGGATGTTTAAAAAACATGAACAGAGACAGAGAGAAAAAGACAAGGTGCCCCAAATTCCTTTTGTGTGGAAGTGTGGTGTTAAATAGTGTGGAGGCTCCTTAATGCAGCATGGCGAATGTATTTCCACAGCTGTCAGGGTGATGGACAGAGGGGCGAGTCTCTGTGTTGCAGCCGTGTGCTTCTACCTGCGCACAATAGACCTGCATGATAGGAGAGTATAAATGGATGAGAGAGAGGGAGAAAGAAGGGTGGATATGTGTGTTTGTTGTTGTGGAGGAGGAGGTGTGAGTGGAGGGTGGTGGGGAAGTTTGTCCCGTCGCAGGAGTTATTAAGTTTGTCTCTTGGACACACTTGGTTTCACCAGGATGCTCATCCCTCATTCATAATAGATGCTAATCTGCTCAGGGCTGACTGATGACAGAGCTTCCTGCCCTTCATAGAATTAGTCCTTAGTTTTATCAAAGGACCCAAACTGCCTGCTAATTAGGCTCATTTCCTCCAGCATGAATTATTTATTTCCATTGTAACTGATCAGAGGCGATTGTGACGCATCACGCTGCCGCCAGTTTTCATACAGATGTGCTTACACGCCAGCACATAATATTCTCACAACAAAGTGTTTGCTCGGTCTTGTGCGTTTAATGGGAAGGAAGACTGGTTCAGGGACGGTGTTGTTTCAAAATGTACAATAGCAAAAGATGCATGACTTAAAATGTACTATTTCACGCTATTCTATTATTTCTTGTGTGTATTGCTTCATGAAAATAATCAGATAATCAAAAATTCTATGTGATTTCTATTAAAAAAAAGTAGCAGTGGGTTTGGAAAAAGTGCATCCACAATGACTTTGTGTGGATTTTTAAAGCAAAAAGACAAAATAAAAACAAACATGTAATATTTTTTGTGGAAATAGGCATAAAGTGCATGTATCATTAACACGTGTGTTGGATTCTTTTTCAACTGTTTCAAGTTTCACAAGTCAAACGTGAGGGACAGACACACACTCGCATGTATAAATTATCATCGTGCACTTGCTATGGTTGATTCTGTTTGTCAGTAATTGCGGCACGGAAATGCAAAACTCAAAATGGACAAGTATTTGATTAAAATAGAAATATGAATCCATCATCTTTGAGCAAAAACAACAAACAAACGTTTTCTATATAGCGACTGTGTGATCATCTACACGGAAGGTTTAGGGATATATATTCCATAAGTTCCGTTCACTTCATCAAATCATTCACTCACTAATTACATCTACTTAAGCAATTTTGTGGAGGGGGGGAAAAAAAAATTGTTTTGCTTAATTGCATTACTATCTGGAAGGCAGAAATATGCAGAGCTGAAAAAAAAAATGTATAGCAACGTGAGGGAATTGTCAATTAGTCAGATATTTGGTTTGCATTAGCAAATAGCATATCATGCCCCAGCGCAGATAGGACGCTAAAGGAGTGAGGCTTCTGTTCTAGAAACTGTAATCAAACAAAGACAGATGTACAGATAAACACTAGAGGGAACATTTTGAATAATTATTCATCTGCTCTCTCTGTTCAAAGAGCTTCTCCTTCTCCTTCTTCTTGTTCATCAGATTAGTGACTGTATACCACTTTCCTCTCTGTGATTTCTCATCAAGTGCCAGGTATCAGTCAGTGTACGGCTGGAAAAAAAAAGAAAAAAAAAAAGCCCACATCTCCAAGCACAACACAATACCCACTGATAAGGATAATAAAAACAGTTCAAGTATCACTGCCGAAATATTCATGATGGACCATTGTGCTGCATTTCAAAAACTTCTATTTACAAATCAGTCCAATACAATGTGCTCCAGAAGCCTAACCCTGCCATTTTCTCTCACAGTGAGGGTCAGTGCACAATGCCGGTCCATTTCTATCACACCATTTTGAAATTTAATTCAGACCTTGAAAAATCATAACCTTGTCTCGACAGTAACACTTCAACCGTTCTTTTGGTTGCAATTTCCACACGAACAATGGGAAATTATGTTGAGGCAAGAAAGAAAAAAAGAATCTTTTATAATGAATAGCACCTTTAGTGATTGCAAATAATTGTGTTAAGTGGCTTATTTGCCTTAGGTCGGGGAGGGTGACTCCTGTGTAACCAATGTAAGGATCTGAACCCTCACCCTCACTGATGAGGCCTATTCACAACTCGGCTGCCCTGTGCCCCCTCCCAGCTTCTTACACTGCAATGCGATGAGGAGTGTGTTTAAAGTTTCACCGGGGAACGGTTCTACACAATGATATTCATCTCTTTGTTGTGCAGCAGGAAGTAATAAAGCAAAGATGTTTCTTTTCTCACTGCGGTGGACGATAATGTCCTGTATAACAATGGCATTAAGCAGTGAACTTCATGTTCTGTGATTATCAGCATAGTACAGCTGTTGTTTTATATCCCTTGTGAACATATTTACAATATTTATATGATTAAATATCCCGTTGTCATGCTATATTTCCTTCTTTCTTCGATGACTAACACAGCAGATATAACAGATATTTCACTTTATTTCTTCATTAGAATGTGAATTCAGTTGAGCATGGCCAATAATACCAACAGCTGTGATGTACTTGCATTTATAACGTTTTAATTTTCAACATTATTCTTATTTATATTTCGGTCAATTTGGTCTGCCTGAAGAAAACATCAAGCATCCTAAAGAGCGTATGTCGGCCTCACCATTATCTGCTCTCAGGCAGACGTTACAGCTCCATAAAAACTTGCACCACCAGTCCCTTTTTAATCGTACAGCCATCACCTCTAGCTGTGCATTTCTTGAGTAAATATTATACTTTTCATTCCACAGTTTCACTCCTTTAACCCCTAACCCTCAAAATGTCATTAATCTTATTTTAACCATAAAAGGACCAGAAAATGTCCTTAAACTAAGTTCTTTTACCCATTTTTTTCCAGAACAGTGTTCAATAACTGGCAGTTATTTACAATTTTCTGCATGTTAATACTGTTTTAACAATGTAAAATGAAGTAAACAAAAAGATTTATGTAGAACAAAACAGCCTCTCAAAGTTTCTTTGTCTCTCAACGTGCAAAAATAGGCCAAAAAATGGAAACTATGTACAGACATTTATCCAACTCTCTCCTCTCTGGTGACAAAGGCTTCCTGCAACAGTGCGAGCAAAATGACCATAATAACCACATATTTGTTTTGACCTCAGCTTTCAGAAACCATTGGATTTTTTCTGATAGCACAAACCTTCGCATAAATGCAGTAACGCAAAGTATGTGATACGTTCAGTATTAAAGGGTTAATTTGACAATTTCACAGTTGGGATAACACAAGTAACTTTACAAAAAAAAATGGTAATGCACACTGATAATATTTCATTAATGTTCAAAAATGGGTGATTTTGCACACATTTTCAGCACAGGTATTTGTGCCCTCTGATGTTACAAATGTATGTGGCGAGTGTAAGGAGGAAACCAAACTAAGTGATGTAATATTATTAAAGTTAAGAGCTAATAGGACATACATACAACGCTACGTTGGGACTTTCACCAAAAGATTTATTTTACCCCCAATTGAAGGACACGCAAGTAAATTCCACTCAAGACACAAGACGTGGTTCAAAATGTTAACAGAATGCACACTTTAATACGTCTTTTAAAAGCAAAATGTGTTCATTCAAACCAAAAAATAAATTTGTTCAGGCTAAGGCTTGTGGTGAAATGAAGCTAGTGAGGGGAGGAGTCTAAATTAAAAATACTCAAATCACCAGGTCATGCGACCCTAACCCATGCCCTAAAAATGTATATAACACTGCAATTGATTAAATCAAAAATAAATCTCAGAAATCAAAACAAACAGAAGGGGCAGGTGGAATAACACAATCAAATTAATATACAAAATCGAAATAACCCTAAACTAAGACATCAACAATAAAATGGCAAGCGAACACATGGCCGCGGAACAGAATCAGGCCGAGACAAAGCAGCAGGGGACAGCTGATCGTGACGTCATCCAAGTCACAGTTTTCTCAACATTTATCTAAAAAAGATGCAAATTAGCACTCTTATTATGGAGCTAAAACAATATTTTGACCTCACTGCCGAGTATGATGCCCGCACAACCACAGGGGGAGATAGCGAGACTCGCGCTACTACCGCCATTCACCTGCAACCACACCAAGCAGTATGATGCAGAGAGGGGGAGGACACAGCCAAACATTCCGACCGGAGGTGACCATTGGACAGGAGCGCAAAGAACGAGACACGGTCAAATCTGCCACATGTATAGTCCCTTCCACCTACAATGCGTAGCTACCATTGATGTTCAAATGAGGGCCGTCATACTGCATGGGATGGAACATATCCATGCTGCTTCGTGTACATTGTCTCTTTTTACTGCTCACAAACTCATAGAAACAAACACCTCTTTTGTATTTCTCTTAGATTAATCATAAAGAGGTGGATGCAACAGCAAGAAGGTTTTCCACATTCAGTCTACATCTGTTTAGCTCATTCGCGCAGTCCAGCAAGATCTTGAAGCAATCTTTGAAAAAAACATATTGTGCTTTTAATGGAAAGGTACCATGCAACACGAAGCCCATTGTAAACACAGTTTCAAGACAAAAAAACGTGCTCTGTTTTGGTTCAGTGCTGACCCTTCCTATTCGGCTGGCCTCATTTATAGTTCACCTTTCAGAAAAAAGAGGCCTTCATGGATTATTAGCAGTATTCTGGCGCACAATGGAAAACAAAAATAGAGAAATGATTGCGCACATTGTCCTCCATTTGAAAAGAGACACCCAGGGAAATCATCAAGAGAACAAAACACAAAAAATCAGGTACGCTGCAATAATTACTTTAGGGTATCCAGTACTCTCTCATGGAATATATCAGTGGCCACCATGTCTGAGGTTTGACCCCGAGTTGCTGCGGAAATATCAAGCAAACAAGGGACAAGAAATTGAACCTCCCATTATGGATGACTGCAACACTGCCTGGATAAGAAAAGAAAAGCCACCTGGACGAGGACCATGACTACCACGTGCCACCAAACTGTACATTTTTACAGTAACGTGCATGTGCAGAAGACATTCCAGCTTCAAGCCACAGCACAGAGAAATACTTACATTGAATCACACACATCACTAACAGTATCTTCTCCAAAGGGTGAGCAGATTGTGCGCAGTGTTTTTGTTTTGTTTTGTTTGTTGTTGTTGTTTTTTTTTTAAATGTTAGAAGTGGAATGAAATCATTTATACATTTTAAAAACCATCCAACTCCAACACCGTTGATGGGGATATTTGTGACAAGGGTCTGCTTTAATCTGTCAATTAACACAAACTTTACATGATGAGAGAGTGTGATTTCTTATATGATTACAATAATGAGAGGTTGGGGGTCACAAGAGGGAGGGATATTTTGCAGTTCATATACAGCTCAGGTAGTCACTGTAGGAGCCAGCACTTAGCCTATTAGGACTAGTGCCTTAGCAGCACACAATTAAATGTCTCCATGCAAAATGAGCACTCAGGTCATGTTTAATGGGCAGAGAGCTAATAAAGGTCTGGCTGAGTGGTGGAAGAGGTGACTCACCCAGCAGTAGCAGCACAAAAGTGTTGCAAAGATAAAGAAAGAAAGAAAAAAAAGGGCTGTTTGTGAGGAACAACATCAGCCTCTGTAAACAGCTCCCACTCACTAATGTAGGAGGAGATGTGAACACATGGATCTAGCTGTGCATGCAGGTGTTCTGGTGCTGACACGTCCACTGTTGGTGTTGCACATCAGCCCGGATGCTCATCAGCCGCGCTCTCGTGGATGTGCAGCGGTGTAGCTCATATATTCCCTTTAACAGTGTGGACAAAAGGCAACATGACACAAAACATAAACCTTTGAGTCGATACTTTGCTTTTAATGGAGAAAGATGAAAATATCAATACCAGCTCATTTACAAATGCATTTTGTTGCCCAGTTACTTATAGTTAATTGATTTTAACAGCCCGCACGAGAGACATAGCGAGAAATCAATTGCAGGGCCAAGTTAAGTGACTGCGTGACAGCTCATATTGTGGCCAATCCAACATGGTCTAATCTAAAAGGACAATAATCCAAAGAGGACGGGCAGGAGGAGTTTGACACACCACCTCCCTCCACAACAGCAACACCAAGCTGTTGGTCAAGAAAACATGAGACGAAGTAGAATAAATTCTCTTGGTAAATGTTATTACAAACAATATGCCCTCATGAAAAAGAAAGATGGGAGAGCACTCTGTGCAGACTGACCATTCTGCCAACCGTTTATCAAACTTGAAATGTTATTTCATGCATTAATACTTCACAAACTGCATTCCCCGCGGCACTTGCCGTACGAAAGCCCTCCGATTTATGATTACCAGTCAACTAAGCAATAGTCGGAGGCCCCCGCCGACACGCCACTTCCTTTCTACTTCCTTCAGTGCAAGCTTGTCTCGGGGCCCCTGCAGGTTCAGAGACAAGGCTGTCAGGATAATGTGATCAAGGTAGATGCAGGCTGAGAGAAGCTTAATCGTGGCTGGGGGGGGATGACATTCTTTGATTTTTAACCATTACAGAGTTTTCACAGAGCTGCAGTCAATTTATTTTATTTATTCTAATGAAGAGCATTAGGAGTGCCATAGTGTGCTGCACTGCACATTGATCGCCTCGTTAATCACACTTTGCAGACACTCGCAAATCAAGTTCTAACAGCAAGCACTGAATCAAGTGCAATGAAGCATAAGCTCCTTCACAATTTATGATCTTTCAAATTGCATCTTTTCAACCATTAAATTGCAAGATACCATAAATTTTTATCCTCTCTTCTTCAGTCGTGGCATTGATTCTGTCGTGTGAAAAATAGAACTGTAGTAAATTCAGGCAGTTAGACAAAATTTAAGTCTTGTCTTCAGAAAGGAAACTGAATGGCACAAGGAAGGCTGTTAATTTGCCATCGAGAACAAATATCAGGAGAGATAAAAATTTAAAAGTCCAACAGGGGCTTCAAAGACGTGGCTCGGAAGGGTTTCAGTCCTCTGCAACCTTGAGCTCCTTTACTTCACTACCTCTCAAATGCCAGTGCACATTCAGGGTCTTTTATCGACCATTTTTTAAGATTAGTTATCTGATTTGCTGCAGAATTAGAATGAAGTTCTCACCGTCTATGATGGGTCGCCTTTCCGTGTGCCAGACACTCACATAACCGGCTGTATTTAAAGAAGTAAAGACATAACAAACCACAATTCATGTAGCATATTATACAATATAAATACCGTATAATATGTCCATAGTGAAAGTATTCCACTTTCTTTTCTCACCCTGACAAACAGCAGTCAGGTATTTATTTATTTAAAAAATAAATAAAAAAATCCTTCTGTAAACTCAGAAACTCAGCACTTTAAGTGGCCATTACATTTAACCTGTGCAAATCTAAAATTGTTGTTACCTGCACCATACTGTTCCTAGAAAATGGCATAATTGTTCTTAGATTGCATCTCATTCACACCAAGCTGTAAAAAAAAACACTTGTCAAACAATACAGTCAAATTAGTTCTCTGTGATTGAGCGTGTTGAGGATCTATCCAGCACATTACATATCTATGAAAAGAACAGAAGTGCAACGGAAAAGTCTCAATTACTGTGATAAAGTAAAGGAGAAGCAGGGGAAGCAGTCAGTGGCTTCCAAAAGTGAAGGGTTAACCTCTTCACATCTGGAACCAAACTCTTAAATTATGATTGGAAAGTGGGCCTGCTGTTATACATGGCAGGGAAATAAGAATACCCTCAGTGTAAGATTGTGTAAGTTAAGTTGAAATCCACCTACGGCAATTCTGTGTTCATTTTAAAGTCGAGTAGCAACTTCACAATGCAGGTATATGAAGATCTTAATGTGGGGTGAGGGAAGGGAGCATGGGCCCATTCCTGTAGAATTCAGCTATATGAGAGTTAAATAAAAATGACATTTCAAAACATCTTCAACCTCTTCCTCACGTGCACCCTGCACAGAGGACAGCATTAATCACATAGCGCTGTGTCAGACAACTGCTTCGAGTGAAACCGCATCAGCGTGGCCGACAGGCACCGAAGATAATGCTGCTCCAGTCACTTTCATGGGAGGAGTGGCCCAGACTAAGGCTGCACACAGTATTATAACTCCACATCCTCTGGAAAGTAACGGTGGCCAGACAGCAAGAGTGTTTTTGACACAGACCGTTCCCGAGGGAAGACAAATCAGTGGGTGAAATAGCATGTAAGACAAACAAACCATAATAAAAGGCATAAAAGCTGGCAAACATTGGATTGATCAGACAATTACAAACCATCTGGCTTGTTAAATGCAATCTGCTATCACACGCAGGCCTGGCAGTTTGGTGGTGGTGCAGTTGATCCGTTCCCAGACTCACTGACAATGGAAACTTAAAGAGTGAGTCTGGTGATCATTTATACTTTTCATTTTAGTAAACACATTTCAATGAAGAGCCCAAAAACCAGTGATCAAGCGAGAAAAGATGACACAAATGAGTGAAAAAGAAAAAGAAATCAACTGGAGACGGCAGTGAATAAAGTCATCTGGTGTCTGTCTCAGTCAAATGTGTATTTTTCATCTTTTAAAGACATTTAATGGCTTCTGCTTTGGTCACATGCAGTTTCCAGGTGGAGCATGATGAAGTTTTTATTCATCCCACATTAAATGAGAGCTTTTAGCTCATCACCATACATTCTTAACACTTCCTTCTAGTTTTGGTTTGCTTTATGCAAATGTTAATGTGTCGTGTACCTGCCTTGTAAATGAGTTCAATTCTTTCTTTATTGTGTACATTATCAACATCAATCCAAACTGAACTCCTAACAATATCGTCTTTGTAGCAAAAGTCTGATTGTGCAGAGATCCTCTGCTGTATATCCACACAGACGGTTTCATGAAGATTGTGTTCTTTATTTTGAGTTGATCCCACCATGATCCCATCCCACTGGTCTTTGGCCTTTCAAGAAACATTTGAGAATGAAAAAAAGCATAGAATATCTCAGGTTGTGTATTCTGCACTGCAAGAAGATTAAACATTTAAATCAGACTTGGAGGTCACAGCGCACGGAACGTCTCTCACATCGCAACAAAACAAGCATTGGTTGAGATTTTAATTTGATAATGCACGACCGTGTCGATCCGTACCCTCGTCTGAATTGTACAAACTCCGCCACATTGCACTTTCCTGTTGTGACGACTCAAACATATCTGGACCAAAACACTGTTTGACTCTAGTGTCTCTGCGAGCACATATCAACAAGCACACAATAGTGCACTCAAAAAGACACTTTCACCGGCCCAACAAAGGCAGATGCTTTGGGGTATGACAACTTCTTGTGAACGACAAAATGCCGCCTGACAAGCTTTCAAGGGATGGTTGAGCTCTGGCAGATTACAGAGATCTTTATCTTTTCATAAAACGGAGTGCGGCATTTAAGTGCCAATGACTGAGAATACAATCTGAATTGTAAAGTGTGTCACAGTCATTACATGGAGATGTAGGGCCAGTAATGGTGAGAGTAATTGTGTGATGACAGTTTCACTGCACAGTGACATTCTCTAGGGCATTGTCATCGTCCCTGACAGGTAATATGGGTCCACTGGGAATTGGGTATGTCTTACAGTTGGAGTCTCTTCTTCGTAAACACCCGCCAACCCCGCCAACGCTCCGAGCCCGTCTTTACTTACAGCTTTGTCAAACCCCAGAACTTGCAGTGGCTTTTCAATATAGCTGCGGGTCTGGGTGAGGTAATTAAATGTTAATGTGAAATAATGGAATCATGGCGGGTTGTAACATAGGCAGAAATGCAGACCTGGGTGAGATCTTGGAGTGAAAAGCACAATTGCTTAAAAATCAAAACATGCTGTCAGGGGCTCACCTAAGCAGCAGAAAATGCCCCGACTTTAGAATACATTACAATGGTAATTGCTCTGACAAAATTACCTTGTCTAAGATGAGCTCAACCAGACATCTGAGATATGCATGTAGATTGGCTCAATTTCATGATCATTGGGAGGCTGAAATCACGGCCTTTATGTGAGAGAAAAATCAACAGGGAAATTGACATAAACATCTCACCGGAGACATTACACTGAAGGGAAGAAACGGCTTCATTTCGCTCAGTATTGTTGCAAATCCATTCAACCTGAAGCTGTTCTTTAAAGGAGCCATTCTTCAGGTGGAAACTGTTACTCCCACTGCAAAATGTAAATAAACGGTCTGTGAAAATGAACAATGTTGGGTTAAAATCAGTAATTTGACATTGTTGATGAGAAATCAGTGTGTGTTTCTTCCTCTGGTGGTTTACTCACTCGTTGTTTATGTCTATTGGAAAGTTGACTTTGTGTAGCTGGATGTCATATATGCATGATCTACCGTTTCAGCTCAAACATGTATCTCATTTCACCGCCGTGCTTGCTCAACAACCCTGAGCTTTTGCATCTTTAGAGTGACAAAAAAAGGTTGAACATCAGCCAAGAGGATTGTTGTGTGGGCTGTTCCTCACATGTTTGAGGATGAGGATAGTTAAAATGCCTCGCATGTCGGTGATCTGATGAGGATCACCTTCATCCATTTGAAAGGTGATTTCTGAGCAAAATTGTTTCCCCGAACACATGCTGCTTGAGCCGAGAGCACATTTTTTTCAGCATGTTAACAAACATGTAATTTCCATAAACACGTCCAGTAATTGACAGCTTGATTTGGGCTCTGCCAGGAAGCTGACAGACAGTTCTTGGCTGCTTTAATGCAGGCAGACACAGGCTTAAGGCCTCACCAGGCTGTAATGAGCTTCTCCAGGCTTTGTCTGGATTATACTACCAAACACAGACAAAATCTCACACAAATCCCATGCAAAGACCTTTATCTTATTAGATCACATAATGTGCTGTAATGCACAGTAACTGGTGAACAAATTAGTTTAAAAAAAACCAAAAAAAAAAATTGCATTTTTACATTTAAATATAAATCATATAAATGTAATGCTTTTAGAACCCTGCTATGACTAATTGTAAATTAATGTATTGAATATGTAATGAATTTAAGGCAAATCATGCAAAAAATGGTTTTAATACAGAATGCACGTGAGGGTCAGTGCAAAGGTGAAAATGAGGTAAATGGAAAAATATCACACACTTTTAAAAAAGAAAAGAAAAACTGCTAAATTCATAAGCATTTGTTTATGTCGTGAAATATTATTCATTTATCTTGAAATGTTTGTTATTTTCTGTAGTCCTGAATTTAGGAACTGGAAAAAAACCAAAACTAAAATGTCACTACGCTCATGGCAAAATGATAATAATCATCAAGTTTCCCCTCATACTAGATTAGTTACAGTTCACAAAAAAGGTAATATTCCTTTTCCATAGGTAATGAAAAATGCATTTGAACAAATGAATGCTAAACTATGATGGATTTGGTCAGCAGGGTGTGTATACTGAACAGTCCTGCAGTATCTCCAGGCAAAGGTCTGCTGCCTGAACATCAGCAGCACATTCAGGTCTATTCTTCTGGTAAAAAGCTGTGGTTGAAGAGCAGCACAGAGAAGATGGTGAGCACAAGAGGAAAACTAGAGTCTGATAAATCTGTATTGAACACTGTGTGAAGGATGTTAATACATATTAATGGTGACAGGAATATTTGCAAGTGAATACACTGGCAAAGGGGATTAAACATAACTCTCCATAGAAGGGGAGGTATCATCACTCCCATTCTGGCGTGGGACTCGGCCGTATCAGATTCATCCCCATGCACACTGCCAGCAAACACTAAGCCCTTATCTGTCCACTGGGCCTCTCCGGAGAGTTTACAATTTCTCGCTTCGTTGGAGCCTGAGCTGAGCTTGTTACCGGCACAAAGGCTGAGAGGTGGCCTGGTTGAGAGCACAAAGCCGCCCTCACCTCTGGACAGACACACATTTCCCTCAGATAACGGACGACTTGTTGGACAGCTGCACCGGGGTCCCCCTATGCACCAGTATGATAGCTACACATCCCAAAAAACGGTGACAAACACAACAAAGTTAAAGTTGAAAAGAACAACAACCAATGTATATGACACTCTGACACAGCTCCAGTATAATAATGAAGTGTGTTTGGAGGTGGCAGAGGGACATGGACCCAGCAGATGTGATCTGGCTCCTGGGAGACTGAGATTTAACTGTCCCACCATGAACACTATTCTCTGAGTGCACAAACGTTTGTTACGCTGCTGATTACATTAACTCCCGAGGGAATAAACGGTAGAAACCTAGACATGAAATGGAGGCTGAATGTACTTTTTAACCAAAATAATATCTTTGTTTTCTTTGGAGACAGGCTATCCTGTTTATGTATGTGTTGGTTGATATTTATTTATTTATTAAACTAAACTTATTTAAACATCCCTGCACTCTGACACGTCTTAATTCTGTTGAAAACCAGATACACTGTTACAAACATCTGTGAGCTGTCAATTCTACAGACGAGACACTGTGTTTTTGAAAATGGTCAATGAAAGGACCTATTTAAATCAATCAACAAACAACTCCTGACTGGATTAAAAAAACAGTTGTCATTTATGATTTCATCTCATCAGTGGTGAAGAAAACGTGTCTGATTTTAGTGATGAAATAAGTGATGGAGTTTAAAGTCAAACAAGCTTGTGAATTTAATTAGGAGATAATGTGGTTATCTACACTACACTAGCCTGTTTTATGAAGTCATGTGTGTGTGTTCTCCCTGTGGAAATAAACCTGTTTCTATGAAGACTCCCATAGCAAATGGACTGATGTGGAAAAGGTTGGATTATACATTGCAAAAGAAAAGTGTGTGACTGATTTACACAGCAAACATAATCTGGACATTCTTTTATTTTATTCAACGGTTTATTTTTTACTAGTACGGGAGACCATTAGGGCCACATGTGAAAAATATTTTTGAAAGGAAGTGAAAAAAATAAAATAAAATGACATAAATTAAAGTGAAAATTCAGAGAAAAAAGTGTGAATTCTGAGATTAAAGTCAGAAAGTCCGAATTCTGATATTTAAGTTGGAATTCTAGGGGTTAAAGTGAGAAAGTCATAATTCTGAAATCTCATAATTCAAGCTATTTTATTTATTTTTCTTTCTTTCAAAAAAATGTTTTATATTTTTATATACTTTTTACTTACACTCTGAGAGAGATGTCAGATGTGTTTCCCAAACCTGGTGCTCTGGGACCCTTGATTCCCTGACACACTTGATTCAAACAGTCAGCTCGTCATCAAGCTCTGCAAAAAGACAGACAACAACGCATTCATTTGAATTAGGTGTTTTGGAGCAGAGAAACAGCTAAAACATACAGGACAGGGTTCCCCGAGGACCAGGATTGGGAAACACTTTAATCATGTGATCAGTCTCACTGGTTTAAACAGGTTTAAAAGTTCCAATGTTGATAGTGTCATTTCAGACAGGAGATTTATGCTGATTAAAAATGAATAAAAGTAGATGCGTTTCTTAATGACAGCACATGCAGTGGCCCATTAAAGAAAATCCCAGCACCACAAAGCTGTTCTACGGCTCTGAGAGCTTTAATGAATGTGTGAGGCCTCGCTTTGCTGCGGAAACAACAATGACAACATGAACATCATGATGAGAATATGCCACTATGGTTTCAGTAGGTTTTAATTTGACATGTAATACTGGATTGCTCCTTGTCTTACAGTAAGTCTCCTGGGCACAACACTCTGAGCAGACATGTTGCTGAGACAGCTATGCCATTGTTTTCCAGCACACAGTGAAATTCTATTTTCAGTTTTTACTTGGTGCAGTAATTATCTGCATTGTTGGTGAGAATAAAGAAAATAAAGTGCATGAATATGTGCCGGTCAATTGGATTCTGTCAGTTCAAGCAGAATTGGGTACACAAGCGAGCGGCTTGCCAGCTTGTAATAACCATGGTGTTTGCGTGGAACAATTTCCCCTCTAAAACAGCTCATCAGCAGCAGAGAGTCTGTCACCCAGGGTACGGAGTGACAAGTCTTCTGCGTCTTCGTCTGTTATTAACATGTCTCTTACGACAAGCTCAATTATCTGACACTGCCCGTAATTTCCATTCCTTTTTCTGGCACAATGTAAAGTTCCTCTCCTTCATTTTCAAAGCTGGTCCTTTTGGATCCGGCAAAAACTGATATAAGACATGTGTGGGAGGACGATGTGAAAATTGAGGGAAAAACATCTGCAAGTCACAGCAAAGTTGCTGCTGCAGCCTTGCTCTGCCGAGGCCTTGATCATTTCTGATTGGCTTCTATTTGAGAATGGCCGTTACATACTGAGCGAGTGGGCTTGGATCGTTTAAAGGCAGCATAATTCAAATAAATATTATAATGTAATGCGAGGCATTCTGTTGTTACTTTTTTTTAGCAGATTTCATGCTCAACCTGTTGTGACACGAGTTGATATCAAACCAGCTCAGTAAAAGTTTGAAAATTCAACAACTATGTATATGTAGGTGTGTATATACTGTATATTCAATTATTAATTGTCTTTCAAGACCACTTTATTATTATTTGTATATATTAACCATAAATGTATTCTATTATTGTATGTGTATGTAGGTGTGTGTTTTGTCACATTACTGAAAGAGCTAAATAAAAATGCAATGATCAAATGCAGTGTGCAGGTGACGCTCATGACGGAAACGTTTACAACAGCTACAAAAAACTGACTTCATGTTGATATTATTTAAGAACGTATTTTTGATTTGTTAGGTCAGTATAATACAGTCAATCATTGGTCATTACAGCACACAAGACTGCTAGTATGTTAAATGGGCTTTGTTACCAGTGTGCTGTACGTGTGTGATGTGTGTGACCTTCACAGAACTGACTCCTGACCTGTGTGTCGTGGAATATTCAGTTATTTCCTTAAGTGAGGGATGAAAAACTATAAGGTTCTTCCTAACAGCTCTTCTTAATTAACTAACACGTAGAAGCATGATCACATGATCTTTTTTGATCTATTTTAATGAAGAATTTAAAAGGTTTTTTTTTCAAACAGATCTGCCTAATGATTATTTTCTGAGTGCACAATCTTATAATCATTTATATATAACTAACATTCAAATGACTGAACTCATACTCTTTACATTTTGACCTTTAAAGATCTTAAATTGTTCCGATTTTTTTTCTGCTCTCTTTGGGAAACAAAGCTCTTAATTTGAAAAGTTCAAAGCAGAAAGACCCCAAAGGCCTGTTAGAGGTTACCTTACTACTTACTACCTTACTCAAACCTTAGATCCAGACTGCCTCCAATCCAGAACGGAGCGATGCATGATAAAAAAGTGAAAGTCTTCTACCAAAGTGAAATATCTCTGTGAGTGGGAGTGTCTGGGTTTCAGCGGGTGAACGTTAGAGGAAGTGGTAATGATGACAGCTCTAACACAGTGCAGGTGCAGTTAAGCATGGCAGGTTGGTCAATTGCCCAGAACCCATTACTTCTCCCCTGAGACCAACCTTGTAATGTGCTGGGTACCTTTTTGCAAAGGATTGACCTATTGTCAACAGAGAAATCTTGCAGGTTTTACATATAGACACAAGTGCATCTCACAAGGTTACACCTGCAGGTTAAAAGCAAGTTAAATGTCAGCTAACATTTTGCATGCTACACACGGGGGCGAGAAATGGAAACACCAGGTTGCTAGTCATACTAGTGGAACAGTGTTTGTATCACATTCTCTGTCTGCATTTCATGGCTAGTCTTCTTGGACAGGTTTAGTTTTGGCATATTGAGCCTGTTTAGGAGACGATTTGTATTTTGTGAGAGAACACAAAGCTGTATCTGTAATTCATGTTACCGTTTTCCTCTTTTCAAAGGCCTTCACAGGAGCTCTAAAGATTCACTGCTGTGCTGGAGATGGGAATAGGATGACCTTGGGTGCCAGATACATCTCTGTTCCTGTCATCATCAGACAGCCACTGTTTGACCACCATCTGCCAGATGCATTCTATCCGACACTTGTAACAATAGTGTAAATGGGACAAAAATTGAGCTCACCTTAAAGGCAGACTTCAGTCCTCTTGAAGGCTGAAAGCCATGGATGAGCCTGGTGCCCAGTGTCGGTGCAGAGTCCTTGTTTTGCTCCCTGAGACGTGTGTAATCAGAGAGAAAGTCCAGCACAGATTACAGTCTTCAATCAGTCAGCGAGGAAAATGATATGTACATCATTGTCTCTGCAACACATCCCAGGCACTGTCAGCCTGCATGCATATTACCTGTGTCAAAGCTGCCAGGGACATGACGAGAGAAAGTGAGAGCCATCACCGAGCCGCCACTCAGGGGGTGGTGAATCTCCGAGCGCAGCAGGCACATTCAGCATGGGGACTCTTCTCTGACCTCCAGGATGTTGTTGACACCATTTAATGTACATTTTCAAACACAAAACATCCCCTTTCATATCTGAAATCGTTTTCAATGGGTTGGGTAACACTGAGGGCCAGCTCTTGTCACCAAAAGAAAATATCGAGCGAGCAGTTTTTTTTTTCTCCCAACTTGAGTCCGGGGAGCACTTGTCATTTTTGACCTTGAGCTTGCACAATAAAGACGGAGTTATTTTGGGGGTAGACTATATGACTGCTGTAAGGAATGATCCAAACTAATCTTCTCATAGATCTCCAACATAATTATACACTATTTGTATCCTTGCTAAAAACAGTCACATACTGTGCATGAGGGCAAAGGGACAGCATCATATGGAAATTGTGATGGCTTTGTCTCATTGTGGGCGATTCAATTTTCACAGTTTGTTCTGGGAAACAAAGCATTCATAATATAAATGCAAAACAGCGGGAGAGAAACATTTTACAATAAAGACAGAAAAGAATGATTGCCTCTGAAATAGAACACAGAAAGGCCATAATTTCCCTGAAAAAAATGGATTTTAATTTGAATCCCATAACAGATAGAAGATGATTTGTGGCCACGGCATATATAAATGGACCATATTTCTTTCTCTACCCGGTGTAAAGCTTCAAATTCTATCACTTGACCTGACACCATCAATAACATCAAAGAGCACATGACAAACTAATTCCACATGCAACAGCTTGCCGTGGATATCAGGTTTGCATTATAGCCTCCCGTCTCACACCAGGTATCTGTTCACCTTGAGAAGTCCAAACCGCAACGCAATGTCAACACAAGCACTTTCTTGCTCAATGATTCTGTGTGTCTCCTCTGGTCCTGCTGGGGCTCCAGAGGGAGGTCACCAAATTGTTTCAGGAATAAAAGAAAGGCACTGACCTTTGTTAAATTGGCCACATTCAGTAAACAGTGAATATCAGGTTATTGAGTTGATCCATGCTGTGTTTCCTTGCCATGGGAAAAATGATCTGAGCTGTGGTCTGCCTTCTGTGTTTGATCGAGGGTGAGAATGTGTGAGAGAATTTGTGTAGAAACACAAATTGCTTCTTTTTTCTTTTTTTTAAAGATGTTGTCAGAAATATCCTAATGGGATAAGAGTAAGAACACCAATAGTAAATACTCTGCTGTAAACCCAATATTAAAGAGGGATGTGAGTGCTTTTCACTTATAAAAACACTTGCAGTTTATGTCCAAAAGAAAATTAAGTAAAGGCTTTACGCTCTGGATTCTGCTGTGAGATGTTTCATGAAAAAAAAACCAAAATGCATATCATAAATGAAATGCAGCTGCAGAATCCCAACAATTCATTGCACTGTACTTTCAAGTTGTTGATTCCTTGAGAAAGGCAAATAATAGTCATTTTGCAAAATTGCAGGCCTATCCTTCAACAACTGAGGAAAACAGTTAAAATTGGGCAGGGATAGGGAAGAAGCAGCCGGCTCACTCAAGTATTTTGTATATTTGGGACAGTATAATGCAATAAGTCATTTCTGCCCGCAGTTCACATTACCTCCCAATGGTTAAGAACCATAATCCCAATAGCATTTGGAATTCTATCACACATACAGTCAGAAATGTTATTGCATGATTATAGTCTTCCTCTCCCTCTGCAGAGTTATTGTATTTATGCATTTTGCACATGAATTGGAAGAAAAGTTGAGCACCATGTACAATTACACTGCTATTCAAACTGAGATAGAAGAACCAAAGCTATGCGGTACATTAAAAACACACAAACAACTCGTAGGCTGTTTGAAACGATGCCTGTCCATCAAAGAGAGCACCATATTAAAAAGAAGATTCCCTTTTACTCTCCGAAATAAGACTCGAGTCAAATTGTTGGTGAATTTGTGTAGCATTATGTTCAAACCACATAAGTAATGACAAGGAACCAAGTCAGAGCTGCACAGACGTGTTTGCATCAGCAAATCAAAGCCACAGGAAGCTTCACTTGTCAGTGTCGGCGCATTTCTATTGAATTTAGCAGCCATATACTGACACTTCCTTTCCTCTGCTCATTCTAATCTGAGACAATGCTGACACTAAAGCACAAACACAAGAGCGTTGACAGTTTGTTGACAAAGTTGGCCCCTAATCAAGGTGGTCAGTTGAAATGACACAGTGGACACACTCTGCAGCAGCTGCACCATCTCTCTCTTCTTCTTTAACCCGCTGAGCTGCCGGGGAGTGTTGCCCACCGATGGCAGCTTTTATCTGCAGTGGCCAGAAGAACCAAGCCTCCCCCCTGTTATGAGGTAATGGCACTTCGTCGAGCAAGACAAAGTTATCCTGCCTCTGACACCAGACAATCGCTCTCTGTTTCTCAATACATCTGTGGGTGTGATTTGCATCATAAAAGCCTTAAGGCGAGACATAAAGAATGACTGAATAAAAAACAAAAAACATAATGCTGCAGAAACATTTTTAAATCTCAAGTAAAAAATATTTGAAGCCACTCACAAATCTGCCACGTTTTGAAGGTGGAAAACCCCCGATTCTCGACGCAGACTGTCCCAGAGGTCTGCGTTTCATAGATTTTGTTCCTGCAGGGAGGCAAAGATTATTACAATATTCAGATTACCAAGCACGGGAAATTAATTGGACTAATTAACATACAAGTAAATGATGATACCGTTAACACATTTCATTAACTCAAACTGTCATTCTATGTTCCTGGTGCACTTGGTATTGCATTACAATGAATTGGATTCATTATATTATGCAAATGAAAGGAGTGACAAAATGGACGAGTGCTTCTTTTTTTAACATCGCAGATCACAGTTTTCTGTCTCATTTTCGCAAACAGACAAAGACTTAAAAACTATGTGTTTTTCATTCTGATGCATCAGATAAAGCTCTTCAAAGATGACCATCTTAATTAGATTCACAGGTAGTAAATGCTGATAAGCTATGATACAGTTCAAGTCCTCATGCGGCTGTCTTCATTCTTCTAAAAAAAGAAAACAAATAGCAACAGCTCCCAATTAGTATAATTTGGGGGCATGTGATCACTCATATTGGCTGTTATAAGGGAAAAATATAAGGGAATTCATTCATTTTTCCGAAGTATTGTTAAGTGTCCAATTACTTAGTATGTAAGATTATGCATTTTTATTCTCTTAAGCTTAATAAATGCTGCTACGTCACCAAAAACCTTTTTTATTCAAAAGTTAATTTTGACAGTTTTAGGAGGACTTCTTTCATGGATTTAATATTTAGTTTATGCATTATTTAAAATATATAAGTGCACTTCAGTGTCGACACAACAGGCAGATTGGGGGAAAGAAATTGGCCAATTATGTCGTCCAAAACAAATCAGCATCATACATTGCCGTCAGCTGGATTGATTTCCAAAGATCAGCATTTGCATTAGAAAAGGTTTCTCCTTCCGTTTTACTCAAACATACACGATGAGCTGTTGCCTTTACGGGGTTTGTTCAAAGTCGCGAGACAGTACTTTGATCTCTGGCAGCAGAACATGTTCCTGACATGTCTGTGTGACTTCTGTAAGGTGTGGTTAATTGAGGGCCCACACCTCCTGTTGCCCTCACTGACTTCTGTCTTCACCTAAGCAGCGCAGCATGGAGAAGGTCAAGGGGTCAAACATACCTCTCGCCCTGGTCCCTTGGCTGCAGTGACATCTACTGGACTATACCAACGCACTCTGTTTGGGGGGAGAGACATGCTCCTGCATGGCTGAACAACATTTCATGTGAAACTGAAAAAAAAAGAACCCTCAAGTATAAGGAAAGATGAAAACGTGAGACAGGAACAGGCGCAGAACAACCAAGACATATCAACAAAGCATCAAAACATGTGACAAAAAGGTTTATAATGAAGTTGAATGGACACATCTATACAGAGAATTAAACTGATAACACTTCAGTGTTTATAATATGAAGTTTGTGAAGGTTTTTCTGTGCAACTTCTTGCTTTCTCGCCTTAAGGCTCAACGTATAATCCCCTAAAAAACGAGGACCCTGTGGCGATACATAAAAATGAAAAGAAATAGCATAACAAAAGGGATGTTAAATGCCACCGTTCATTGTACATATTCACTCTTGAAACAGTTGAAGGGGTAAAAAAAAAAAGAAAAGACAATTAAAACTGTACACAGAATAATGCAACCACACACCACACCTCAGTTGCATTTTCTGCCCCCTTTTCTTCAGCATCATACATCTATAAAACAAAGTTTTAGAGCAACAAATTATTGGATGAGATTAATGTGACTTTAAGTCCGATTGAAGGAGACAGGACAGAGGAGAGTCAAACAGCTACTTCTATGTGCCTCCCTTACTGATCTTAAGTGAAGGTCATTCATAAATACAAAACAATATGAAGTGACGCTTTGTTTTTTTTTGTAAGATTATCTTCCAATTTCTTTCTGACTTTCAAACAGTAACTTTTCTGTGGTGAAATAAATCCCATATCACAAAAGCTCCTGCACAATTTTAAAAGCATCCTCAGCCACATCCTGGTGCCAGGCCGGAATGCAACATTCAGTAAATAAACAGAATCAACAAAGACAGAAACAGCAGTACATTTACTGACAATGGATATAAAGATGATCCTTGGGAAATGTACAAAACATATTTTTTTATACCAAAGGATTATAACAGACAAAAGTGATGTGAAAAGTGCTGTAAAAAAAGAAAAAAGAAAGAAAAAATTACAACGTACCGCTCTACGTGACGGACTGATTTTCCACCTGCATGACAAGAGCCAGATACTGGAGAATTATGCAAAGCTTTTTCCACAAGGGCTGTCCTTAGTGTTGAGGGAAGAAAACTAAGAAAGATTGAACAAGCACAGGTAACATGGTGACAAATTAATTCACCCCAGCTTTTGGTCCATCAAATTACATTTCTTCACAACACCCACCTTTGTCCAAGAAGCGAGAGGGGGTGATGAACTTTAATCATATCACACAGTCACAAGTCACCCTGAGTTTCTCGTCAAATTTGGCAATTACCTTCTAAAAATGGCTTTTTCTCGTTATATTACAATGCATGTTTCTTTTGTTTTAAATTGACAGTCCTCCAAAGCTTTTAACGAAAACACATTTCAATTACACACAATGGAACTGTATGAAATATTTGACTTTTATATCACAAATTAATCTCTTTTTTTGTTTTCTGTAAAGCCTAGTATAAATAGTGGTTCAAAATATTTAATTAGCAAATAAAGTATCATACGAACAGAACAGTACTTCAAGAGGAATTATAATAGAAAACTTTGATTGTTTCGTCATTTTCGCCTGCAAAATGTAGTTGGCGAACACAGTTTAGAAAATAAACGGAGGAATCGGGCTAGTTTGCGAGCAGATCCACACATAACGTAAAAAATTTGCAAGGACATAAGCAATAATATTTTGGCTGGATAAAATGATTTCTGCTGTGAGATTCTTTGCTGAGAGAATTAAGGAACATACTTATTAGCAAGGACATCGTCAGAATAATAGTAACCACCAGTAATAGAATAGAATCAACAGAAGGAGGGGAAAAAAACGCTCAACTTACCAACAACTTCTCATTAAAAACCCATTAACAAATAAGTAGATTCAAAACAAAATGGCATCCTACATTTGCAACGACACAATATTGTACAAAATAAGGCATTTCCTTGTGTGTTTACTGCAATGCATTTCTCCACCTTTATCTTCTGTTATTCACCAACACTTGTTATTCCTCAGTAAAAACAGAGCATGGACATGGATTGACTATTTTTGTGTTAAAATATTTGTATATATATTTATAATTTCAGTTTTTCTTCAAAACGTGAATACAAATGCAAGGTAGGAGTACACAGTAAGACAGAGTTTGTACAAGTTCATAAATGGAGTGCAGGTCACTCCATGACTTCGCTGGCTGGTACTGTGGTGACGAGCTGGAGCGGGATCTCGGCATTGGCCAGGATGTCCTGGGCCGTGCTGGAGCCCTGCTGGATGTTGGTGAGGATGAGTGTGGTCCCGCCCGCCGTCGTGATGATACTGTCCGAGGACCCCGCGGACTCCATCGAGACCACCACCGAGGTGCCAGAGTTCACACCTTTTTTGTTCTGATGAGTTTTAATGTGCTTTGCCAGGTGGTCGCTCCGCATGAAGCGCTTGGAACATTCTGGGCAGACAAACTTCTTCTCTCCTGTCAGAGAGAAAATACAGTTTGAAACCGGAGAAGTTCAAGGCGGAATACATTTAAAACGCATCTTGTGAGGGGGTTATGTTTTCAAGATGGGAAGAGAAGTTTTAGATAGAGGCATTCAAGTTCTGTTTGCTTTTTGAGATTAACATGGAGGAAAGATGCAACACAAGATCATAAAAAAGTGTCACTGAATGAAATGCAGCCAACGTTTAATCACTGCATTATTGTCGAGTGGCAACCTGTCTCCACAAAAACAATAAACAAACATGCTGTGCATTTCACCCCATGGCTAATGGTTGTAATTACAAAGGAATATTCTATAAAATTCAAAACAGATCAGGCAAGCTGCTCGGAGGCTGTGTCCAGACTGAATAAAGAGCCATGCGATGAAAATAAAAGCCAGAGCAACAGCTCATTACAAGCATCCCTTGAAACGTTTTTGTTATATAAAGTGATGTTCACAAATCTTGTAAATTACAGTGTAGAACAGACTATTTAAACATTCTGAACTGGGACATTACCATTAAGTCTGTGACATCTGGCTACACGCTTCACAATGGTCTACAGTCCTAACCAGACAGTTAATTCCAGGAAAGTGGGGGGACAAATCCTGTTTTTTTTTTTTTTTACTTGACTCACACTTTACAAAGTAGAAACAAACACATCAAACTGGTTTTCCCTAATGTTTTCCTGATGTGAAAACACAGAGGGATCAAAAAAAGGGCACCTGTGTGTGTTCTCCTGTGTCTCTGCAGCTCATCACTGCGTGTGAACCTCTTCCCACAGAACATCCAGCTGCAAACAAAAGGTCTCTCCCCTGAATGCCAGCGCAGGTGTGCTCGCAGGTGCGATGTTTTTCCATATACTTTCCCACAGCCCGCGATGTGGCAGATGTGCTGCTTCTTTTTCCCGATGCCGGATCCTCTGACAAACACATGCACAGACAGTTAGCAGGGTATATGCAGATTTAAGACTTTGTTAGACTTTCAAGGCCACTTTGATTGAAGACCCTAACATTAACAAAATAAATCAGTTAGCATGTTCTTAGTACACAAAGCAATTTTTTTGTGAAACCTGAATCATGTTGACACAATCAAATATCTTCCAAGTTAAAACAGTCAAGTGCAAAGAGAATTTCCAAAAAGAGAGAGCAGATGCACTGTCGAACCAAAGTAAATGTGAGCAGACTGACATGTCACAGTGACCTTCATATTTGTGCTCAATCAAATATGCTCATAATAACGCATTCTCCACATTATTGTGAACCCCTCGGCTTGTTTTTACGCTCCCCGTTCCTGTATTTGTGCTTGTTTATGTTTCGTGTACACTCTCATAAATAATAGACAGCTAACTAATACCACAGACCCACTTATTAGTTTATTGTGTCTGGTTTCTTTAAGACTTTTCAATGCAGAACTGAAGGATTAATTGCATTTTTTAGAATAATTAAGGTCTTCATATTGGGACAATCAGATTTAAGAGTTTTTAAGGGTGCACAGACACCGAGACTTAGGGTCCCTGTGTGTATTATTTCCAACAGAGGTGAGAAACCAATTACGACACACAAAGATTTTAAGAGAAAACAAACAGACTTACTCACCTCCCACCTGACTCTTTACAGTTGGGGCAAGTACACGCCACTCTGCGCAGCCTCTTGCCCTCTTGAACTTGCTGATCCTCCTCATCCACCAGCCTGACACGAAGGTGGGACAGATCACTCGTGTTCAGGGTGGAGTCAGTGCTCAGCTGCCAGTCTCCAGAGTCTGGCTCTTCCTTTATCTGAATGTCTGAAATGAACGTGCGTTAGCGTCAACACACACTCTGGTAATAACATGGCCAAAAAAATCTCAGAGGATTTTTTTTTTTAAATAATTGTGTGTTCCTGACAGCGTGGCAGCAAACTGAACAAGTAAGCATTTATATTACGCACAGTGATAAAATAATTACTTGATTGACAAATTAATTATTAAAGTCGTCACTGTCAATCTCTTATACCCTGTGGACTTTAACCGCTACACGAGATGCATAAAATGGATACAATCAAAAACTTCATTACGATGTTTTGACAACTACATTCAACACAAAATGGCTTTGAAATATTCACACAATGAAATTTGTCAAGATGCTGAATGCAAATAAACTATGTTGACAGTACAAAGACTTATTATATATTTATATATAATATAAAATATGATGTCTGTTCAGCGTGTATTTTGAAAATGTGCTTGGTTTTTGAATGCTGAAGTGTCCTTACTTTATAGTATTAACCATAGACAGTTTTCACTCATCACAGTAAGTAAAGAACAGGTGTAATGATAATGACATTATGGATGTTAATCAGACAGTAAGTCACCATTAACAGTTGGGGCAAGTACCAGGACCACTGAAACTGGAGCAGATAAATGGAAATTGCCCATTATCAATTGTATTATTCACACAAATAATAGATGGGATTATGAAGACAAATACACTCTAACTGTAGATGGTGCACTGTGAGCGACACAAATTAATTTCCTTGCACTTTTTTGTATTAGTGTAATACCTGCTATGATCAACTGCAAAAGTGTGTTTTTAAAGTCAGATGCTGAAGATGGAGCCTTTTGGGATACACAGCATTGGTAAATGGGAATACGACAAAGGAGTTTATCTAGACCTTTATCTAGACCTTCATTATCTAGAATAATGAAGGTCTAATTTGTCCAGCAAAGTATAGACTTGTGATGTTCACTATGAACACAACCACAAATTCCTGAGCAAGCAAGTGAGCAAGTGAGTGAGTGAGTGAGATAATGACATGTATTATAATACAAACAAGACACCATACCTCCAGGGTTGTCTAGATCTCCTTCCTGTTGGGCCACAGAGTTGACTGTCACTGTCTGCAGGTTGGGGATATGTCCTGTGCTGATGCTGACCGGGTTGGAGCCCAGTGACAGGGTCTGGACTGGAGCCAGTGTAATCTGTTGGGGTGGTGTTGTGGGCAGCTGGAGGTTCTGCAGGTTCTGCACTCCCTGCACCTGAAAGGTCTGCCACTGTATCTGACCTGATGGCGTAACTGTCTGGGCTTGGATGATGAAGGTTCCCGGATTAATCAGCTGTACGTTCTGCAGGCCCTGTCCTCCTGACTGCATCACCTGACCGTTGGTGGTCTGAACCTGCTGTAACTGAAGGATGGGTGCGGCTGAGGACACCTGGATGCCCTGCTCTTGGTTGTGTTGGATAAAGCCTTCTTGGAGACCAGAACTTGAGTCGACGTGTTCCGTCACCACTGATGACAAAGAAGAATCTTGCGTCAGCAGACCTGATTCATTTGCTGGAACGTGTAGGTCAGAGGAAGACGTTGGCACAAAAACATCAGGATTTGCATTTGACTCACTCCCTGGTATTGTCTGTGAGAGGTGAATGTCTGTCTTCATCTGGTTCTCTGAGCCATCCACAGGCTGACTTGCCATAATTAGCTGGCCATCGGCAGTGACTCCTGTTGCTATAGTTTGAGCTCCAGACAGGCCCAAGGAGTCCAAGTCCACGCTGTTAATAGGAACAAAAGTAATATTCCCGGGCAAACCCACAGGCACATTAGTAACAACCTGACCCTGGTTGTTGAAGGTAGAGCTGCCAATAGAAACCCCCTGGATCTGGTGGACATTACCAGTCTGTGATATGAGGTTTTGGTTGTTATTAAGGATGTTAGCAGTTGATGTAACATTGAGACTCTGGCTACCATCAGTCAAAATCTGAATCTGCCCCGTGGCATCCTGAGTCAGAGTCGCTCCATCTATGCTGGATGTGGAGAAGCTTAGCTGTCCGTCTGCTGTCTGAATCTGAGGAATTACTTGGTACTGAATGTTAGGCACTGCATTGGCATTAGAGGAGGCTGTTCCCGACGTCACAAAGATTGGCTGACTTTGCAAGTTTTGGAGAGGAAGAACATACTGTCCATTTGATGTGAATATTCCTTGACTTTGGATCTGCATCATTCCAGATTCGTCCTTTGCTGCTGATGTAGGTGTTAACACTTCCCATTTATCAGTCCCGGTGAGCTGAGAAGAAAAATCAGACGTCTGTAAAAATGTTTGACATAATAAAAAAATATTACTATCTGTTGTAAACGCAACAGCTGAGTTTGCAAATGTCCAAATACACTTAATATAAAAAGGTGCCAGGGGTTAACAAAATGGGCGTCAGAAACATTAGGAGGCAAAATTTGCAAAATTCTTTAGTTCATAAAGTTGTAGGTTGCTTGACTAGCAATGATTTCTTACAATTTATAAACCCAAAGTTTAATGTTTTATCTCCTGATTTTCAAAATCATCTAAACAAGCATTTAGGCTTCGATCCACACCAGCTATAACCACAGCTATAAATAAGTGGTAATTGTGCTGCAAGAAATTATAAACATGCAGTTTTCTATGCAATTCTGAAACATATCACTCACAGAGCATCTTATCAACAAAGACGCAAGACATAAGAGACTTAAAACCCCCACAGAAAACTGATCTTTGAGCGCCACATAAAAAAAAACATGCACATAGTCACTGATCGATATTGTGTCCCAATTAAAAAACGTGGAAAGAACAATCAACATAAACCAGCCAATCAACCTGCCTGTATTCATTGAAGAGTTTAATTTCCCCTGACGTAACCATGGTTTGTGGTTAATGTAGCTGTATTTCATGAGCTCCAATTTAAGCCTCAAGCATCTTGTGTTACAAGCAGTAAAGAAAGTATGGAATGTCTGGTTTGACTGCATTTCCAGGGATAAGTGGGTCTGCTTTTAGTCTATTGGTTTTACACCTTTAAAATACAGTCTACCAAGGACTAATTAAGATATTACCTGAGGGATATAGGTGCTCTTACTGACTCTTTTAAAATCATTAAAATGGCAAGTACGGTACAATTGTAGTAATAAACAAATTCTCCAGTACTGATGCCAAATTGTAGTGGCTTTAATTCCACAAAACCAAGTGCAAGCTATGCTTCACTACCACCACCAGTTTTGTTCAGCTGTGAAATAAGGTCTCACCTCTGCTTTAGCTGTGTTGGATCTAGCAGGTGCCAACTAACACATCAGAGGCAGCACCTCTGTTCACCTCTAACAACAATGACCCAACCTTAGTGCAGCTGGTTGCTAGCAGATCAAGGGGTGATGGCTGAGCTCCCTACCCATAATGGAATAAATTGGGTTGCAACAGTGTAGTCAGTTTCACAGACCTGTGATGGTATCAAATGACAGGCCATTCGGGCAAAAACTGCTTTGTTTTAGCCATAGCGGAGCAGAGTGGAGGGAGGTGAGAACTACAGAGACCATCATCCCATGCCTGCAAAGGATCACCCCAAAATAAGAAGGTGAGGAATAAAAACCAGCCAAAGAACTCGGAAAACATCAAAAACACTATTCCTCACATGAGAGCGAGAGCTCAAGAGATTAACAGTTTTATCTGTGACTATACAATGACCTACCATAGGGGCCAAATAATGAGCATTCATTTTTTTTTTAAATGCCATACTTTCATATTGATAAACATACTTAAAACAACACTGTTTCAGACACAAGTATCATATAAAACAGCATCTTTTTACCTGTGATGTCATAAAAAGATACCCAGACCCAAGCAATTATTACCAAAATGTCACAATAAATATCATACTGTGGATGATATCATAATATCGAACATGTAGTACCATGGACTTGTTACCACTGTATTATCGTACTGTATGAATCCGGTGTCATTACATGTCCATGAGTGGGCATTAGTCTGAGCTACACAAAAAGTGTCACTCGTCGCTCAAGAGCAAAGTTCAGAGTTCGGAGGTTGATCCCCTAAAACAGCAGCCGCTGTTAAGGATTGGCTTGTCACCTCCATCCCAGCAAAGGAGGCGGGATCTGAAAGCTGCATGAGACGAAGTGTCTCCTGAGAGGTTCAAACCAGGGTACAATACCCACCTCCAAGTTTGAAATGTGTGTAACTCAGTAAGCGCCAGTCGGCGACCGAAAACGCAACATCGTATGTTGCTGCTCGAATGAAAACTTACCTGGCTGCCCCTGACTTCCTCCTGCTGCTGCAGAAAGTCGCTTTGACTACTGTCCCCGTCCGAGGCAGCCATATCCTCTGGTTTCATTGGCTGTTCTGGGGCTGTGTGATAAAAGCATCTGAGGTTAAAGAGTGGTAGCAGCCGAAGCTAACGATAGCTAAATACACCACATTCAATGCACAACATGTGCATCGTTCTGATAGCGTCGATTCAGTAGCTAACGATGCACTCGCAACCCCACTGCTCCTCACGTCCACACAAAAACACCGCGTAGTGAGGATTAGCCCAGAAGAGCGGGCGTTTTGTGCCGTGTTCTGGGCAAGTCAAGCTAGTTAGCTGCTAATGCTAGCTTAGCCGGCGCTGATTAGCATTATCACTACCAGACATCACTGCTAGCGAGCTAATGTAACCAGAGGGTGCCTGAGGTAGCTTGTTAGCTTTCCGTGGGTGAGGAGTGAGACAGATATTACGTACCAGTCATTGCGTGACCTGTCGTGAAACGGAGTCCTGATAGTCACAAGCCGCCGGACATGATCAGCGAATTATATTGATTGCATTCGCGTAAAATTCAGGTGATAACTGTCAGATTTCTTTGTATTTGATTGACGTACGATGGGCAACACAAAGGGTGGGGCCTCTACTGTTGACTGGGAGTGCTTGCGTCACAAACAGGAAATCCCGCCTTTCTTTAGCAAGGTGATTGGCCACATGTTTTACTCGCCATATTATGCTTGGCCACTTGATATGTCACTTATCTGTTGTTTGACTTCCTGTTTATTATGCGTTTTAAATTTTTACACTACCGTCGTAGATGAAAGTGGAGGTTGTAGTTACATCGTGTACTTTTAGTCGCATTTGTTGTAAGTAAATCAGATCTTCGCCATGAGAAAGCAGCTTTAAACCTTTGAATTGTTCAAAATATTAAGTAGAGCTGGCATGTGTTGGAAATTTAGAAACAAAGGTGGATACTTTTCCAAATACACCAACTTCACCAGCATTTAACAAAATAACATTGTCAAGTTATTTGCAGGTCGATTTGCTTTGCAATTTTAAGACAGGCATTCTGTGATAAACGTTTTGCAGGCAGTGCAGACCATACCATAGACCAAGTGTAATAAAACATGAGATTGAAACATTATAAAATAAGTGCAAGAGGAAAAAAGAAGAAGTAATGGATGATTAAATCCAGAAGAAGGCAGTAATGCAACATTATGGATGCCGACTGCTGTTAGATGCCAACACCAACTAGCCCAAGTGAAATAATTAAATAAAAGTGCTCCAGACACCTTTAAACAAGACTTAAAATACATAACCAATAACAGAACCACTCCACCATAACTAGGGTAAATGAATATGGCAAGCATTTAATTGAAATAAATATATCACTTTCATTGTGACCAATATTATGAATCACTCATCTGACTGATGTCCTGTCAGGTGCCACATATTGACTTTTGTATAGAGATACTTTTCAGTCCCAGAGCTTTAACATCAGCAGTTAACCTGCAAACTCATGCCCAGCTCTGCATCTACGTACACCACATTTTACCATATAGGCTTACCTGTGTATGCCTTCAAACCAGGGGGTGTCAAATGTATGGCCTGTGGGCCAGAACCAGCCCACCAGAGGGTCCAATCCAGCCAGCAGGATGAATTGTGAACATTTCACATTATGAGTACAATCTAATCATAATGTGGAGTACTATAATTTTTTCAGTAAATGTTTTGTGCCTTTGTAGATCCACTGTGATCTGTAAGTTGTAATGCACATGTGTAAATGGTAAACTTAGGCATAATATTGTTGAAATTGCACTTGTTTTTCTCAAGAAAGTACAGATTTTTCACAATATGTTTTGTAAAAACATACTTCATTAATGTAAAACAAAGGGAACATTTTGGAGTTTGTGTTGTTTATAGGTTATTATACTATTATTTTACTGGTCCGGACCACTTGAGATGAAATTGCGCTGTATATGGCCCTTGAACTAAAATTAAATTGACACCCCTGCTTTAAACCTAAGCACACTTTTGTATTTATTGGAATATTGTTAAACATAAATATTGCATACAACTGCAAATGTAAAAAAAACATGGGAAATTCAAGTATTGCGAACTAATTGCTACAACACCTGTTACAAACATCATATTGTGGCTGAAAGTAAAATATAACACAAGGCAGTTTGACAGGTGGTAAATAATTATATTAACAAAACCTCAAGCCTATAACGTAGTACTCCCTTTTTCAGAAGGGTTTATACCTCACTTTATTAAATAATAAAAGTATTCAAGTCATTTGTAAAGTAACATATGATATGGGATCACTGGCTTTAAAACTGCATTGGTGATCTGAATGTGGCTGGAGAAAACTACATGTTTTAGAACAACACTGATGCAGAAATGAATGGATTCATTGTGGATCAATCAAGTTGTGGTCAATATCAATTTGGTGGTTAGATCAGTGCATCACTGCTGTAAAGTTTACAAAGCATCTTTACTCTTTTGATGACACTGATGTGTGAAAAACATCAGACTTCTGCCACGATGCCATTTATCCTCACTGTCATGTGTTTCTGAAAGCTGCCAGTGGTATTGTCTTACGCATGAATTTGAGAGTGAGCAGCAATTGACTTTTAAGATGATTACTCGGACAAAAACAAACAATCAGGGCAAAATCGGAGTTTGCATTTGACTGGATGTCTTCCCCTCCATCTGATTGTGCACATTACAGCATTGTGAAAGTGCATTGAAATGAGAACCTGCATGCTATTGTACCTGATCTGTGCCTGTGATGCTATCAGGAGCCCACTTTGAAGTATTATTTGTGGTGTGTCAGTTCCTCACAGTGAGCGACTGCAGTGAGGCTATTTCTCTCAACCTTCAATTCAAACTTGGCCCATTACAGCCAGACTACAAAAGCACTTTCTGTGCACTCAGGAGCTCATGGCAGTGAATGGTGGATATTTCCAATCACTCTGCTGTCAATCCAAGTGTCAGGTAAACACAGGCCAATGGAAACAGCTTTAGAAAAACCTTGCAGCTATGTCTGTCTTGCTCCAGGAGTCCTTGGAAACATATCAACAATTCTACAAAGACCTCCAAGTTAAAGGGAAAAGTCAAATGTCTTAAAAACAACAACTTGCAGCGGTGGCCTACAGGAGGCATGGCGCTGCTGTGGTGTTTGTCTTCAGACCTGGGAGTGTTGTCTCCAGCTGCAGCAGCAGCAAATGGAGGAAATGCGATTGCACTGACAGACCTTGTATTCACCTCATGAGAGGAATCTGTGAAGTCTGTAGAGCAATTACCCCATGGATGTGTCATCACATAAGGATGAAGTGATATATATAACTGTAAATGGGGCATCCATGACCATCTCACTGCTTGTGCACAAACCTCGCTTTCATTTTGTTTCTCTCTTTGGATTGTGGTGGGGGAATGCGATATGCTTTAATTAGAAATCTGCTAGGAATTATAGATGAAATTCGTATAAAAAAACACTTATTATTGAATACAAAAACCTCAGGAGTGGCCATTGTTGTTGTGACACAGTGCAGAATGTGAAGGTTTAGAGAAGCGAGTCCACAATGGCTCTGAGTGTTTTTTACATTAACATATTGACAGTTGTTTTCATGATGGCCAGTCCAAGAGTGAGTGACCCCACGGAGAGAAACTGCCCTGCTGGAGGCACCATGTGGTACACTGTAAATGGGACCTGAGAGAGAAAATTGAAACTAGTGCATAGAGTAGTGTGGATGGAATATAAAAAATGTGTTTTATAGACAACATGAAATGGGAATGATCATGCAGTTCTTTCTCTAAGGCACCAACAATTAACTGTTGAACATTCTGTGCAGAAAAAGAGGTTTTACATTTTGGCTAATTGATGCCACACATTGATGACATGTGGAAAAAACGTGATAGTTTCCTATAGCCAACAAGGTGCTTTTTTGTGTGTAACCCTAATTATATTTCTAACTAAGTCAGGGGTGTGAAACTCATTTTTGTTCAGGGGCCGGACCAGTGAAAATAGTGACCAACAACAACTCCTTTGTTTTTTCTCCTTTGCTTTACATTTAATGAAGGATATTTGAACAAAACATGACATTTCTTGAGAAATAAAAGAGCAATTTTAACACTATCATGCCTAAATTTACTATTTACACACCACACTGGATCTATAAAGGCACAAACATTTAGTCACAGGTATCTGGAAGTGAAAAATATTGCACTTGACATTACGTTTAGATTGTAATCGTAGTGTGAAATTTTAACAAATTCATCCTGTGGGCCAGATTGGACCCTCTGGTGGGCCGGTTCTGGCCCCCGGGCCGTATGTTTGACACCCCTGAACTAAGTAGAAGTCATCACTCTCATTTCTGTCAAAAGCAGGTTAAAACACTTTTAGATTGACATGCAGATTTGTATATATGTGAATAAGTAACATCATTTTGGTTGAGAAATTAGTTCATGTGTCTGTGATGTGCAGGGCCACACAATTGCAATATATGATTCTTGGCGAATGAGTTGGGAATAACAAGAGACCATAAAAAATACAAAAGACATGTGTATGCAGTATACATCACATTAAAAGTGTGTATTGAAATAGAAGTTGTTAATGCACACTTCACAGTTTTATATATATTGGCTTGTAGTAGGTTCATTGGACCCCTGATGAGACTCAGTATTGCAAAATGCAGAGAATAATTTCCCTAAGGGGATTAATAAAGTATCTAAAATTAAAAAAATATATATATATACAGTATATTGGATATGAGATTATTGCATACTGACATGTTATTTAGAAACATTATCTGCACCTTTTGCACATCATAAGGACCAAATCAAATTTTTAGTAAAATGTAATTACAAAAAGGTCATGATAAAACTAGAAAAAAGAAAATAAGTGTTATGATTTCATGATCCAAGCTGCCCATTCTTCTCAGCATAATCCTGGCAATGTTAAATCACTAACAGAGAATCAAATTAAATCAAAGCCCAGATCTGTACCAAGACAGTACAAGATGAATGGGAGGAAAGTGTTGCATAAACCCTCATATGTGAACTTGCAGTCTTGATTCTATATTGATTTCATGTTTATTCTTTGCACAGTGTATAGCACAAGTGTCAGACAGAGAAGTCACACAATGGCAATAATTACAGCATGGCATCACTTGACTATTGTCGTCCAAAATAGAGATAATTTCTACTTTGTAATACGTTCATACAATACATTTATTATAAGCATTGTATTTCCCAACGCAATCCCTTGTGCACAGTTACTGCTGTGAAAAATGCCTCAGTTGTTCTTTTATGTTTATTTGTTTTAACTCACACATTCTTTATTTAATGCTTAAAGGCCTTTAGTGTGTTTGTAATTTATAACAGCACGGCCACGGTCTGTTTTGCTGGGTGTGTGTTTTTTAGAGTGAGCCTTCTGCTCTGTGCCCCTCTTCTTGTGATGCCACTGTGGTTTGCCTCAGGGCAGAGTGGCACCACTTGATTGATGGTGCTGACGGTACATTTGTGTTAACAGAGAATCTGCCACATTCCTCTACTCGTTTTAATTCCCACAGAGGTTATACTAGTCAGACCGCTTTTACAGTCCACCTACGTCATTTAGTGGTTATGAATATAATTTCATTTGTATTCATTATGTTTGCATGTGTATTCTGAAATGTGTTTGATGAAACCAAGATAGAAAAAAAACACCCAATAATCTTTATTTCTCACTCTAATTTAATTTATTGTCACTTTATGAAAAACAAAATACTCCACAAACCAGACCACTGGGAACAACTTGTCAGTCTCTGAATCTCAACACTGCAGCACAAGAGTGATCTTCTATGTGGGGTTTAGGTTGGCCAACACCACCACCACCCAGAGAAGAATGCAAAAACAGTTTTGTCTCAAGCCGCCATTGTTCCCTCCAGAGGATTTGTATGGTTTCAATTAGACAACTGTCGGGTGAAAACAGCCTGTTGTTGCACAGTGAACTGTTAAGGACAAAGTTTTGTACAGGGATGAAGCAATGGCTTCTGTAAATTGCTGTAGAAAATTTGCTTGAGTGATTAAATCAGTGCTTAATGCTCAAGCGAGCTTAATGTTAGTTGACGCACATGTTGTCACTCATCTTTTGTTCCATGTAACCACAATAAACACTATCCTATATTTTACCACTGATCTCATACCTTAAAAACTATAATCCACCTTATTTCCATGACAAACACTGTGCTTTCTGGTGCTGGCACAAGCTCAGCTCCATAAAATATCCCATTCAAAAAGTTGGATATGCAATACTATCTCTGTGAAATGACCATTTTTATTCAATCTTTTTGTTCCCATCAAAAGGCCATTTTGTTCTCTGCAATCCTAATGGTTACAAGATATTCAGCAAAAGCACTGCTGATCTACAGCTCTTTGTTGGGAGTCCCATGGAGAATACAATCTTATTTTGGAGCACTGTGGCTGCAGCCATACAATTCCATCAGCATAAACGCTTCACAAACACTTACACACAAAGTATAGGGGCGAGAAAAACGGTACTTCAGACAACAGGAATCGTTTTCTGGTTGTGCCTGTGGATTGTGTCAACTTCTATTTCATACAATACAAAATATCAAAAAATTCGGACTTTTTGGTGAAACTCTAGTTGGATGAATATTTCTTTTATCTTTTTAGGTGTTTATTTTGCCATGGTTGAGGGGTGTGAGTAGGAAAACTGTAAACATTACAAATGTGCTATTTTTTTGTCAATCTTTAGAGATTGTAGCTGGGAGCTGAACAGTGAAAGGAAGGATATTCATCAATCATAAATTCAATAAAGTATGTAAATGAAAGGTTTTCTTCACAGCTTTACAAATAGCAATTTAAAATGACCAATTATTTTGGCCGAAACACCTGCATCCAGCATGTGACCTTCTAAAATCAGCATCACTTAACAGATTTAATTATAATTGTCCCCTCTCTGCTACAGTCAATGTCAGCTGTGTCTTTTAATTCTCTAATCAGTGGTCGGCAGGACCGCTATCACCATCCCCATGCAGCTTCCAACTCAATACAGACATCCCTAAACACACACAGACTGGTTTTGTCAAATGTTTTATTGAGTGTAGACATCTGGGCTACTGTAAAACATGCATTATCTGCAGAAGGGGGAGAGGAGCAGGTGGCATTGTCCCCGCTGTCAGCTGTGTCAGTGCTGGCACCCGTGATGGAGATTAATGAAGTATCTGGAGAGTAATATGCTCCTTCAAATGCTGCTACAATTTGGAGTGGGGGCCGATCCTGATCTTAAATAGCAAAGCTGTCAGAGTTTACTGAACCTGTGCTTTGGCACACGAGGAGGGATGCGATCCTACAGAATGGGGGGGTAACAATGCAGTCAGTTATGTAAGCAAAGGGATTGTTCTTATGTCACTTTTTCTTTGGTGCATTTGGTGTGTTGAATTTAAAAAAGATGATGTCTCCGTCCTCAACAGTGTAGTTTCGTCCCTGTTGTCTATATTTCCCAGCTGCCTGTAAGGTAACAAAGAAAAGAGAATTAAGAGTCGAACAACCGTAAAACAATCATGACATTGTGGGAGGCATAGTAAAGCATTACATGCATTTGCACAAATCTAAAAAGAAACAGTCATGTGGGATTCACTTCTGATCTATTGAATTGCCTTCATTAATTACTTTACTGTAAATGTATTACTCTCTCCAAACACACGCAGACACATTGTGCAGTTTCCATGACTTCAAAAGACATTACAATGACTGGGGAACTACTCCAACCTTAGCCCTATTACAGTGGCGAACGTACACTTAATTCCAGTGGCACCAAAAAGCTGTTGGTAGGTTCCTAAGGGCTTGACTCATAGGTATACCATTTTAATTCATCAATCAGCAAGGCAAGAAAGCGTCATGTGAAGGGTTTGCACTTTTATTTCCACTTGCCGTACATCCAGATTACATTTCCATCCACATATATCCAAGCTTCTTTCGGATCAACAACACATAGAAATATTCCCTTGATGTTCCAGGTCGTGAATGACGATGTATTGATTTAACAGTAATATAACGTAAACTAACGTAACATAGCGTGACCTGACGTTCATTAAACCTTTTTGCACCAAACCCAGTACAGCTAATAATGGGCATGTCCACCTACAAAATTGCTAGATATTTTCCAGTACCCATCTCTCTATCTATCATAGCCGTCAAAGATATCAAAGTGTCCATGGTACCTTTTATCTACTGAACATATCAAAGGTCCACAAAGCTACATTCCCTTTCCTTGCAAGAATTTTAAATCAAAGGCTTAAGGCCAACGGTTAATTAATTTAAACTGTTCACAAATAACACTGTAACAAGTAATCCTGCACTAATCATTAAAACTACACTGTAAAACGTTGATGTAAATGTACAGTGAAAGGTGAACAGTATTTCACTGTATTACTGTGTAGCCAGAGTTTAACCTGCTCAGCCTTTTGTAATATGCAGTAAACTATCACAGTATTCAAAATTGCATACACTATTCTTGCTGAGAAAGTAAAAGACATAATTAAGTCTTTTAGCACAATTTTGTAACAGCAGTGTTAGCTTAAATTAGCACATGACAGCACAGTAAGATAGTTTAGTCTATCGTCTTTTAGGTCCAATGACACAGACAAATCAAAGATCTGTTTTACTTGGGCTAGCTGTCTCCTACAACAGTTTTAATCTACAGTATCAACATGACGCTGTTTGCTCACTGGAATTCAGAAGCATTTTTGCACATATTTTACCTCAAAACGACACTTGATTCTTACTATTATTATTTTTAGTATTACAAAAATCGTGTGATAATCACTGGTGCCTGTGACAGTGGAACAACATCTGCAAATATTTATGCCATCTCTACTAAAATTGTTAGGGCTGACACTACACTTGCATTATTGTTTTTGATAATTGTTAAGGTACTTTGTGAAACATGTCATATAGTTCAGTATTTTGTTATATCTCATTCATAAATTGATACCAGTTGTTGTTATACATTGTTTTTCAGAGCCTGAATTGACATTAATCCTGAGAGAGGCACAAAAGGTAAGCCATGGGATGGTACAGAGCAAGTAGAGTGGGAAGATAAGTAAATCCTCATGTCACCACACTCATCAAGAAGCTCAGTGACTTCAAGTGAGGCTTTGTGTGACCTTTCACAACCAAAAAAACATTAATTCACTCACTGACTCACTCACTACAAACTTGATTGCTGATGTTTTGCAGCACGTTAATTAATACAATTTGATGTTCCTATTTGTGCTTTAAATGTTCACTCTTCAAAATAACAAAAAGTAGTCAAAAGATTCAAGGATTTTATTTAGTCTTGTCTAATGTTGCCTATGTTCCACTGGTGACGCCTATATTTTTTGCTTTTGTTAAATACATTTCAGCAAACAGTGCCCGAGGGTTACCCCCAACAGTTTGAAAGGAGAGAGGTTTGAGAAAACCAAAGCTCTTGCACCTGAGAGTGTCTTTTCTCCTGGAGCAAATACTCACACCGAGGAAACCACCCTTAATAGTCCAGGTCGTGAATGATGACCAACCTACAAAACTGCTAGATGTTTTCCAGTACATATCTCCCAATCCCTCTCTATCGTAGCAGTCAAAGATATCCCTCTCTATCGTAGCAGTCAAAGATATCGAAGTGTCCACAGTACCTTTTATCAAATAACATCAAAAGTCAACAAAGCCACATTCCTTTCCTTGCAAGAATATTTAATCAAAGGCTTAAGGCCAACACTTAACTACTTTAACTGTACAAAATTACACGCAATACTGGCTCCTACATTTCCCGGCCACTAACTGGGAGACAGTAAGGCTACCTACACAAAAATAGCAAGGAGGCACCTGCAATATACATATGCAATACATGTACCCCCCTTTTGTATACATTTCAATAGGTCTTATTGAAATTTTATGAGTCCATTTCATAAACGAAACAGAGCTTTTCAACGGGTCTTTCCTGAGTGCTTGATTTTGTTTTGACCAGCACTCTGTGAACAAGCCCTTTGCATCTGGAACAGTTTGGATGACTTGACCCAAGACCCATGGGTTTCTTGGTGCAGAGTCATCAACGATCATTACTATATCTCCAGGACTAAGGTTTTGCTTTACTTGAGTCCATTTTTGATGCTCCTGTAGAAGGGGCGCAGATATTCACATATCTATCGCTTCCAGAATAGATCGGCTAGGTACTGCACCTGTTTCCATCTTCTGCGTGAATACAAATCCTCTCTCTCAAACAATCCCGGTGGCAGCAGCGCAGTGGCTCCCTTTTTAATAGCAAAAGGTGATTCGGGGTCAAAGCTTCAAAGTCGTCAGGTTTCAGATTATGTTATTATTGGCCTGTCATTTATTATTGCTTCAATTTCACACATACAGTAAGTGTATGCAGAGAATCTTTCATTAAAGATCCTTTTGACAAAGTGTGTCTTGTATCTTGTCTTGTTTCCATTGTTGTACACACCCACACACACACACACACGCACACGGACATATGCATGTTGGACATTCATGACTTGAGGGGACACTGCATTGACTTACATTAATTCCTGGTGACTTACTCTAACCTTAACCACAATTACTACTGGCCTAATCCTAACCCTGACCCTAACCCTAACCTCAACCTAACCTTAAAACATATCTTCACCTTAAAATGTAGTCATTTACATTGTGGGGACTTGATTTTGTCCCCACAAGGAAGACAAGTCCCCATAATGTGACTGTATAAACAGTTTTAGGTCCCCACATCATTAGCAATACCCGCACAAACATACACACACGGGCGCCTGAAATCCCACTGAGCAAAATAATCCTCTCATTTCAGTTTTCAGTACACAAGCACACAATGTTTATAAGTCTTTGATTATTGCAAACTTCTCAAGGAAACAAAATAAGTTCTACCATTTCTTTTGTATACAGTAAGTGTTTGTTCTCTGTCCCGGCAATCTCAAAATAATTGACTTGAAGTGCTAATACAGACAGGTTTATGCATTCTGGTTCTGCACAGCGCACAATTAATTAGAGGAATCAATGTCCCTTTAAAGGCTCAGGAGACCATTTAATCCAAGCTCAATACCAGCAGAAACACTGGATGGAGAGGGAGACGGGGAAGAAAATCAATGGCTATTTGTGATTCCTGAGTATGTATTAAACCAGACATGTCTAACTGGTTCATTTGCACTTGAAAGCAGCCATCTGGAGCAGCAAGCTTGGCTTAAGCAGATATGATTACTAATAATGTGATATCCTCGTACACTGGCCCCATTCAGACAGCCTATTCCCACAACTGGCATTAAATAGCACAGACCTTAATGCCACAGTCAGAAATGCTCCATGTTCTTATGAGGCTCAAAAAGGGATTAGTAAGAGAGCATGCAGTAAGGACCTGACACTCAGATCTGAACCTCAGATAACAATGGCCAAACCCCTGAGAGACCACCACATTTCATCCCCTGTTTGCCGCCTATGAAGGGTGTGGACAATACACTGCTGCTGCATTAAATATTAAATGCTTATTTAAAAAAAGAAAGAAAGAAAGAAAGAAAAAAGACTTGAATAGTGAAGAGATCTGAATGTTTATGGAGTTGGTGGAGGTGATAGTGGGATATTGTGACAGCATAGCTTAAAGAGCTGCTGCTCAGAAACGCCACACGTACTGTAGCAAGATTAACTTCCGCTTTTCATTTACTTAAAGGTGCGTGTAACATTTAGGAGGGTGTATTGTTAGAAAATGAATATTCTACCCATAAATACTTTATTAAATTTATTTAGTTTAGTCAAGTCTTGTTTTGCATATGTTTTCATAGCAGGCTAAACAAAAGTGGAGGCTTATGACACAAAGAACACCTCCACCTACATAAACCCAGGAGGAGGAGACCATAGAGAGAGTGGGTAACTGGACCTTTAACTCAACAAGTTAAAATGTATGCAATAAGGAAATGTATTCTAAAAACAAGTTCATGTGAATGGCATTCTACAGTGTTGATTAACATAAAATTAAATCTGTAGAATTCATACAGAAAATGGTAATAGAAAGAACATAAAAAAGTTATAATTTGAAAGGAGGTGAATTTGTGGAACTAGCACGTTTTTATTTGGGTTGTATATAGTGGTACTGTTATATATAATATATATATAATATATATCTTCCCACTCCTTTCTAACATGCACTATGCAATACACAATTTGTTTTAATTGTTTATTTTTTGTTTTGTTTTTATTTTGTTTAATTATTTGTCTTTCATTTGCATGCATGTTTTCATACATGTTTTATTTTACACAGCTCAAAATAAATTCATTCATTCATTATTATTTCAGGTTAATGAGTGAATGCCTTACTTAAACCACGCAAAGAAATGTGTAAACTTGCACATAAAATCTGATATTATTTTTGACAAGATTGTGCCCACAACCCATTTAAAAGGTCAAAACAAACACTGGCTATAATAGAAATGAGATACGCAAGTCACATTTATGTGCCTCACACCCATGAAACAACTCTCATAAGAGGAATTTCACACTTTATTTAACGTGCCGCTTTATATCACTGTCACACGGCTTCAGTGGCTGGGGCATTTGGCAGTAGAGAGCTGTAAGCTAACAGCGCTCGCTCTATAGATCTGATAAATGCCTGGTGAGGAGAAGAAATGTTACCTCTGAGCAGCTGTGCTAAGCTGCACAGAGCTACTATCAGCCAGTTAAGACACATTGTGATAAAGATATGCACAGCTGGAGCAGAGTGGCAGTGTTTAGAGCCAGAATCAGCTGGCTTGTCAGGAGTGGTGCTAGAGTATGTGCAGTAATTTCTTCCCCTGAGTAAAGGTGAGTAGCAGTTTGCAGTCAGATCTATGTGGTGACTGTCAGCTCCACTGATCACAGGAGACTTCCCCTCATCTGCTCTGGCACCCTGACTGCTCACCTTGACAGAGTTCTCGCTGCCTTCCTCTTTAAAATCCTGGAATTTCATTACTTCCGCCATAATGAAGCCCTTCTCAAAGTCTGTGTGGATCTTGCCCGCAGCCTGTGGAGCCTTAGTTCCTTTCTGTCACAGGGAAGGGGAAAGAGAGGACAAATGAATTGTTTAGGAGAAGATGGATTACAGCATGCGAGCGACATGGTGTTTGATAGGGTGATAGTGTTGCGAGCATCACTCCAGGGTGTTTTCAGTCGGGGGTATTCTTGCCTCAGACCTGATTTCTGGATAGTTTTCCACTCGGCCGTGCCCTGCTAGAGCAGCCTGGACACAGATAAGGACCCAGCAACTGCTATCAATGCCTCCTGATTCCCATTCCGTGGTTGTATTGATTTCTGTCCAAGCAATCTTGCCTTATTGTGGGTCGCTGCTCGGCTCTCTGGTCTTGACAGCAAGAAGACCTGGTGTTGCAGTGAAAGGCCAGGGTGATACAGACCTCACTGCGCCAGGCCTCACTATTGTGATACTACTAATTTGGTAATTCAAATCAAAACATTTAATTTCTATTTCAGTGTTATAGAGGTGGGTATCTGTAAATCAGCATGCAGTTATTCTAATCAAATTTCACAAGTATAAATAAATCAATTCTACTGCGAATCCTCTTTACAAGACCCAACTACTGCTTGATAAAATGTGCAATTTATATGCACTAAAATAAAGCTGGACTGAAATGACAAATGACCCAAATAAGTGACATGGCTGCTGCATGTGTATCCTTATGAGTCCTGCCTGTCGACCTGCTGGCTCCCTCTCTCTGCTCTGCAGCTCTGTGCTCAGGAACTGTTGAGCAGTTTTAATTATGTAAATAATCAGGTTGGGGTCAACATATTTCATGCCAAAAGAATGATGTGTATTTAATGACTCTAATACATTACCATCTCTTTGCAATCTCACTGACGGAGTGCTTGTGAGTTTAACTACCATTAATCAGCATCAAGGTTTGTCTATCTGGAGAAAAATAGATTAAGGGAGGATTTTTTTTTTCATATGGTGCATTACAAGGGATCCACATTGTCCTAGTTAAGAGCTATGCAGAGCAGGCTGATTGATAATGGTCACCTCGAGGCTGCCTAATAAACCATGTTAAAGGACTTACGAACACGACATTACTGAGTGTAGTTTTTACAATGCAAGATGTATTGGCTTAATATAGTTACTCACTGATGCTTACCTGACTAAATGCCCCTCACATACAATCAAGGCTGGCTGTAATCAGTTATGTTGAGTAGGACAAGCATGTTTTAGAGGAGGCTTTTGAAGTGTTTTGAGACTTTTCTTTTTGTAAAAAGCAAGGGCATCAGTCAGACGGGGATGAATGTATGCCTCAACCCGGTGATTCCATTTGACTTAAATGTAATGTATCTTGTGTTTGAGGGAGGGAGTGAGCTCACCTTTCCCTCTGGGCTAAAAAATATTTTTAAAAGTCTGTTTTTATAATTTTATAAATAATATAAATTTTATAAGATGAGTTCAACATCTGCAGCCATACATTTATCAGCAGGACTGGAGGTTTAGTGTTATTGTTTTGAAGTCACTGGCAAAATAACCAAGAGAGTTGTTTGATACGCTGCTATAACATTTAATAAGTACCAATGTGGGGCATCCCGTGTGCAGGCATTATGAGGCTCATGCTGTGGACCTGAAATGGTTTGGTTTATATCTGATCTCTTGCTGCCGTGACTTATTGTTTTTTCTAAACCATCTTGTAAAAGCAAAACCACCTCAAATGATCTTCAAAAAGAACAAACATTGTGGTTTATCTTAACAAACTTGACAGTGTACATGACAGTGTTTCTTTTTTCCCTATTCATCAATGGTTTTGAATATATATTATGAGATATTCTGAGATATTTCTTGACTGTTTTATTAGTAAAAATTAGGACATTGAATGAAACATTGCCTTTTCACTGATGTTTATGGGATAGAAGGTGTTTAGTTTTATAACAATTTTGATTTAAAAATACAATTCCTTGATCCACATTCTGTTAAATGCAGGGTGCAAATCAGTTTTTTTTTGGGCAACAGAAATCATCACCCTCAAAATATATTACACATCACAGGTTAAACCAGATAGGCCTGGTCTGTTTATTTTGATTCCAGTAACACTATAATCTTTTTTTTTTTTTTAACACAGTTGATTTTATTGATTATTCTTTTTCTTGTTGGATGTTCTATTTATTACTTAAAATATAATGTAATGTAATGTAATGTAATGTAATGTAATGTAATAATGTAAGTAGATAAGATAACTCACTAGAAGAAATGTAAGTGAATGTAAACAATCCTGTTTTTTTTTGTTTCAAGACGTTTTCTGGAAACATTGTTTCAGGAAACGTCTTCATCCACAGTGAAAATCCTCCCAAAACGACGCTAAACACTGACATATGTACGCTCCAGTACATATGCCAGGCCTGTACGTGGCGCTGTAGCACTGCTACAGAAATACACCGAAACCAGAGAAGAAGACGTTGAGTGTCATGCGCAGTGTAGAAAACTTTTTTTTGTCAATAAATCTTTATTCGAACAAGAATACATTACAATGTGTGCAATAACAGAAACTGAGAAAGAAAGAAGCAAGACAACTAACAAAATAAAGCAAATAGCCCAACTAAATTCCAAATACTAGAAGAGCAAGACGGCGACGACAAAGATAAGCAACAGTGAATGCAAGTCCAAGACGGAGGTGGGATAATGGCATCATTGTTTGCCCCGAAAAAGCATATTGGTTGTTTTTTTTGGGCGTTTGGAGATGTCCCCATAACACAGATTCAAAGTGGATAAAACACAGATACGGTTAAAACATTTTGGCAGATTCATCTAGAAAGTTGAAACCACCTTCTTGGACACAAAATATGACTGGTCAAGTACCTTATCATATCTGTGCTTAATTTTCGCCATCTGTATTGATGTAAGTCCTGTGATCGCGTTGCACAAAGGTCTTGGCGGGCTGCGCTCAGTAAACTGAGACACACGGGGAGGAGGAGCTCCCAGCAAGGCCCACAAACAGTCGAATGAAAAGCGACATCAATTTTGGCACAGACAACCTCTGTCACACAGATTAGGCAGGCACAATGCACAGGCTCCTTATCTCCAGTGGCAGGAGGAGGGCAGGCAGATCTGCACAGGATGGAAACATTCTCATGGACGTAATGGGCAAAATCAATTGTTGCCCTCCTCAATCAATGTAGCCCCCACTTTCACTGTTCAGCAGCTCACCAGTAATTGAAGTTATCCTTGGCCTGTAATGACTAGCTAAAGCACAACCATGACAAAGTTGAGAGTGTGTGATATCAGTGAGGGTGCCAGCAGGGTGGAACATGGAACACTGTGCGTATCGCTTTGTGTGTATGTGTGTGTGTACACGTGATACACACCCCCACTCTCTCATGTACATGCACAGCAGCCAGCTGGCTCTTACCCGAACGGTCCATGCACGGACCTCATCTGGTCCAGCAGTGAAGAAGTACTCCAGCTGCAGGGCAGCGTAGCCTGCCTTGATGATCTTGCTCAGAGCGCTGGTGGGGAGAGAATTCAGCTTGAGTCATCGGGTATGAACTGTTTGTTTATATATTCTTTACTGCCACTGATGCCTCGACAGAGTTCACCTCAGTGGCAAGGCCCCATTCATTCCCATATAAACTCATTAAGTGAACAAGATGGGTCACTTCATTTCACGTAGGACATTCAACTCTCCAATGGTTTCTTTGATTAATTACAAAGCTCGTGGACTCATTTAGCATTTTTAAGAATTTAACGCGATGCCTCGTTCTGCTCGGAGGGGGGAGGGGGATTCTGCTGTCACAATTTTTCTCTCCATAGAGGTTTTCACACAAGAACAATAAACTCAAAATGCCCAAGTTATAATTATACCTACAGATGACAGATGACAGTTAAAAACTTAATTTAGAGGAAAACCCTTTGACTGAGTTGTTCAGTAAGAAGAGGGATCCTTTGCTTTATAATGGTAATTACTCTGCCATTTATTATTCTATCAGCACATGCAATTAAAGGAGTGCATGGAGGACACAGCTGATAATAAAGTGTGGGGAGACTGAATGCTAATTAACCTCTGCGTCTTGTGCTCTGTGCAGTACTTCTCCTTCTCCTCTTCACTCTTGTCCTGTAGCTGATTCTCCAGGCCGCCACTGAAGGGGATGACCAATGCTCCGGGGTCATGACTATCCACCCACTCCTTGATTTTCACCAACCTAGTAAAAAAGAAAAAAGAGAGAGAGAGACACCAGCAGCCGCAAAACTAGTCAGAGAGCTTAATTAACACCAAAGTATTTGTTATCTGCTGGTGCATGAATATTCATGAAAGCAGCTGAACATATGAGTGTTTGCAGGAGACTGCACTCCAAACGAAGAATTTTGTTCAGAGAGTTTGACTTTATTGCCACAGAAGTTTCCGGCTAAATGTTTGATTTGACTCTTTGCAAAGAGCACAATCAACACTGATCTCTTCATAACTTGAGCAAAATGTTTCAAAAGTATAGCTATAAGTGCTTTTTTTTATTTGACAGTTTAATGTTTTCCGATGCCTGCATGCACGATATGCTGAATTATGATCTAAGGATGTTCTTAATGCACATGAATTCTTTCCCTACTGCTTTATTCTCCATATGAGGGTCATGAGGGCCACTACAGCCAATCCCAGCTGACATAGGGCAAAGGTCGGGGTATAATCTGGACAGATTAGTCCATCGCAGGGCCAACACAGAGATGAAAGTTAACCTCTGGTTTGGACTGGGTCGTAAACCTGGGTCTTTTTTGCTGCAAGGCAGCAGTGCTGGCCAATGGTGTTATGTGGCCCTATGTAAATGTAGATTACATGAATATTTGGGTGAAATTATTCATTCATTCATTCATTCATCTTCTACCGCTTTATCCCGCACAGGAGGGTTGTGGGGGTCTTAAGTGAAATTAGATTGCAAAAACATATTGAAGCAGAGGAGCATAAATAATGGTTTCTTTTTTTCTTTCTTCACACCACAGCTCACATCAACCACAGCATTGCGGTTTTGCCTGGTTTTAAAAAGAGAAAGACAAAAAAAAACTGAAAATCATTCACCTGCTAAGTGGAGGAAATACAGCTGCTAATATATGTCTCTTAAATTCCCTTAACACTTAGTTTTTTTGTTTTGTTTTTTGTCTTCCAGTCCAGCAGGACACCTGACATCGCAGGACAAAGATATCCTTACACTTAATGGTAACTTAGAGTCAGAACAATATAAGGTGGTTAGGACAATTATGAGATTAGCCCCACAAGCTCTCAGGCTGGGATTGAACAGGTTTTAAAGAACAAAATCACACAAATCCATTTTCACACGGCAGCCCTGACAGGCTCCTGGGCTGGATTGATTCAGAGGGGTCCCCATCATTATCTGTAATCCTAGTTTCCTGTTTAAAGCCCATAACAATCAAAGACTGGGAGGGACCCGACCACCTCAATACCACATCTATTCCAATAACAATGTCAGTACTTTATCACCTACAGCACCATATCACTGCCCCTACCTAACGATTATCAATATACAATATATGACAGAGTAACGGGTGCAGGAAGATCACAGTTTGGCTTTGATTGGATGTTTTGCACAACAAGCTACAGGGTAAATTTGAAATGCCTCATATGCCAGTTTGTCTGTCTGTTCAGATGCACATCTATTAAGAGCCGTAACCTAATATTTTCCCTTTCTGCTCACACTGCACTGTGTATGCTGAGTTGATGTTCGTGGCAGCCAGTGTCTCACCAACAAAGGACAGGAAAATAAAACGCATTTAGTCAAAGCCAAAAAACCTGAAAACACAGGCGATGGCAGGCGCTCCGAGAGGGGAAAAAATCCAATCTGAGATAATAACAGCTGTAGTTTGTCACTTTTAGCAGCACAGCTGTCTATTTGGTGGCACGTTATTTGCATTCCTCAGGTATTGCGTTCGCTACAGGCGGCTGAATAATGATTCACAAATCACTCTCTCCACACCAGTCAAGGGCTGCGATCCTTTGAATAGACCATTGTACCTGAGACTGTAATTGGTGAAGACTTGACAGAGCCGAGCCAAGCTAGCCAAGTAACAAAGAGGCTCTTGGTAGAAAGCTGAGGGATGATTTTAATAATGTGAAGCCGAGACACAGAACGTGAGCTGCAAATGAGCACCGGGGTTCTCTGGGTCCTTGCACTGAGTGACACAGGACCAGACAAACACCTTGCCATCGGAACATGAAACACCCCCTTCTCTAAACTCCAGAAACAAAGCACTGTCAATTAAGAGCCTTGATGCTCCGTCAACACGACTCCCAAAACCAATCCTGTCAACATCACTGCTGCCGCTTTGCAATTTGTATTTATGTCCTTTCCAATTATTTGCAAGACTTTTCGTGTAAATTGGGCGCAAATGTTTATGTAACACATGTCGCAAATACTTTTGTCTTGTCCTCGTGTCAATTATCAAATTCTGAATTATGAAGTGGATATCAGCATTACAGAGAAAATACAAGGCCCGTTTACAATTTCTTTTCAATGCCATGTAATTATTCTGTATAGTAGTCAATAGTCAAACAACCAGTAGAAATTGTTATTAGTATTATTACAAATCTAGGCTACACAAAAATAAGACGTGTGTGTCTGTGAGTGTTTGTGAGTGTGTGTTTGTCCGTGACATGTCAGTCTCCTTTAATGTCCCAGCATTAAGTGCACATCTCTCACTGCTCAGTTAATAGAAAGATTCAGCACTTTCTGGTCCTGATATCCCTCTCTGAACAAATGATGCCTGAAATTTTTATTCTTTTTATAATGGAATTCCAATGGCCTTTGCTGCAAATCAGCTGGAAATTTTTGCATATCAAGTGGGAAAAATTAAATGTTAACCACGTTTTAATGTGATTAAGGGTGACAGGGACATTATTTCTGCTACTCATTCACCAGCCTGAAGCTCAAACAAGTCCAAGGAACAAGCCGTGTGTTTGTGCTCCCCCCACTGCTCTCGATACAAAGACGGAAATAGTTTATACATATATATATATATATATACACATATATATTTATATAAATATAAAACATTTATGCATTGATAATTTTAGTATATGTTAACAAACCAGAAATATTAAAAGTGCCACAATGCAATTCTGTGTTGGTCTGTTTATCTGACATCAAGAAAAGCAGTTGTCATGTTATTTGTCTTTTTTTATCTATAGATTTTATGCCCGTTGTATTCACAATACATGTAATTTAAAGCACAATATAGCGTGATATTACAAACAAAACAACTGGAGCTTCCACAACAGACTGCCTCTGAATGGAGAGGTCCCACAGGGGGCCACTAGTCTATTTGTTTTTTGTGTGGGAATCCTGAAGGGGTAATTCCTGTGTTTCCACTTGCCCGGGGCTTCCCTGGGCTTTGTCATAGCTTTGATCTGCTTAAATGGCTCGGGAGGGTGAAACAATGGGCGCTTCCAAAGTACAGGGGCAGCTACCTGAGACAATGACCTGGGACTGCGTCTGACACGCATTCATACAGGTTGGCTTTATTATGAGCGCTTAGTCAGTTAAGCCTGTAAAAGGCAGGCAATCTCCTTTAGTTTGAATGTTCCTTTCAGATGCAATTGCATAGTGAAGGACCTGAGGAATAATCCACTACCTACAGCCAATAGGTAGAGGACCCAGCACCTGAACCCATGCTAAACAGCCATGTGTGCTGGTCAAGAAAACCTGTTTAATCCTGCAGGTTTGAACAGGTCTTTGCCTCTGATCGGCATCAGTGGGAAGGGAAGGCCAAGTTGAACACACACATTTTGTTTTTTTGTCAGAGATGCAGCATTTCCACCTTTTCCAGCCACTAGCATAGCCGGTAGCATTAATGCTTGTTGTGATCCTTACACTCAATAACATTTATTTCATCAATCATGTCATCTAAAATGAAGTCAAAGATGCAAAATAGTAACCACTGTAACATCCTAACTGATGGCTATGCTGCGGTTTTTTTTTCTTCACCAACTTGTTTTGTTTTTGGAACGCCAATGACTTCACAATTCACGCATGGCTTCACCGGGATTTTACTTTACTGAGCCAATTCACAGATATCCTGGTAGCTGCTGGCTCTCGCACCAGGCAGCACACTCATCAAGTAATAATAAACCCATGGTCCCCTCTGTTTTGCTGCCCCTAGGTTGCAGGGACAAGCATCCTAGGAAGTTAGGATGTGGCGGCACAGGACGCACACTAACCCCCTCCTCTTTCCTTCCTCTATGAAGGGAGACAGAAATGAGAGGTATGAGCTCATGGTGGCTTTTGAGGCTGGGATGTCTGGGACTCTGTGGGAAGCTTTTCATCCTCCCAATGGTGGGCTCCTGAGCAACAAGAGTGCAGACGCGCTCTCTGCTCCCTGCGGCCGTGGCCGGATGGAAAGGCATTACATATCAGTCACTGAGAAGGAGGGAGATCTGACACACACACACACACTCACACACACACACATGCACACACATGCAACATGGCCAATACTGTCAACATCTTTCAGTCTTCAAAGTAATCATGAGATGAGGGAAACAGAACATGGTGCAGGCACAATGGGAGCAGCTTTAATTAAAAGCATCATCTCACATCATACCTCAAACAAACCTCAAGGATGTGCTGGTAACAAGCTTTCTTGAACAACTTTCTTGTCTTTGATACCTACACCTATTTTTTTTCAAAGAAGAATCATGTGTGTGTAATGTATGCACATGATAGATGAAGCTCTAACAAAGCACCATTACTGATTTTTTTTTTTAATTTACGATGGTTGTTTTGAGCACATTATCATAAGGCTTTGTTTAAGTCCATGGTGTGAAAAAAACATCAGCAATTCAAAGAGTAACCCAGAGGAGTACATTCTGCATCACCAAAAATAATGCTCTATATGGGGTATCTGTGCTGTCATTTACAGCAGTTGACTGGGCGAGAGAAAATAAGGGGGCTGGGGTAGAGTGGGGGAGTCATCAAGATGTGACAATTGTGACAAGAGCAGGCAAAGTGTAGCACTGAAGAATGCCACACGGATTTCTCCATCTCTTCTTTTTTTCCAGGATGACAGCTTAATGTCTACCACATGCAATATTTATTCTCATCGTGTGTCAGACTGTCTAGCTGTCCTAGGGAGTACAAAGAATGCCACTTATTAGAATAAAAGCAGAAGGAAGGTAATCAAGGACATATGTAACATCAGCCAATCATGCCCCCTTCCATCGCCTCCCCCCCCCTCTTCATTCACAACAGTTCAACAATAATCCTGATAATAAGCATTCAGGAGCTGTATGTGGCAACACTAAATTCATTTATTTGTCTCATTAGAGCTGCCAAGGCTGCAGGCCACTACTGTGGCATGCATGTGTATTCGGTCTTAACCTCATCACAAAGATAATAAAAAGCACAGCTCAACAAAGTCAAAGCTATCAAAATGTATCATTAGACGGACTTGAAACTCACATTTCTTTTTATGTCGCCAGTGCCAGGCTACGGGCTTTACAGGGGGAAAAAAATCCCACGGCGCCCTCAGAAGAAAGCAAGTATGTTGTGCTGCCATGGAGGTACAGTATCCACATACATTACAAACTGCAGGAGACTCAAGTGTCCTTGGGCTTGGGCCTGATAAATGGGGAGAAGTGACAATCTGTCTTAGATTTTGTACAGCAAACAGATTTCTTGCAGGGTCAAAAAAGAACAAATGAGAGCAGAGAGGAAAAGTTTCCGTCATGGTCTCTTAAATTTAGGGTCTGTCTCATTAGTTACAACAACAGTGATGTGTCCTCACCACCCAGACACTACAAAGACAACAGGGTGAGATGTGACATGTCAACAAAGTCCTTTCATTATCTGGACTCGGGACAGTCAAAAACCAGGCCGACTGGACCGAAAGGACTTTATAAGCGCCATCTGTTTCCGTTTTACTATACAACCTCTCCTGTTGTTTTCTCTCATTGAAAACTAGCTGAAGGCGTCCATTAAGAGCGAGCGCGGGCAGTAGGGTACACATCGTAGCATGGGAAAGTGTTTGTCAGGATCCCACACTACACAAGGAGAGAGTGGACGACTGTGCACAAAACTACAAGGAGCAAGTGATCATATATCTCCCACACCACTTTGAAAAGTGAACACTAACTCCCTAGATAGTAGTTGCTAAAATCTTGGATGGAGCCAGTGGTTTTGCACTCAATAAAGTTTCAGTTGTGTTTATGGGAATTATGGTTTGGAGTAGCTGAAGTGGGCTGCAGTGACTGCTTTCATGGAGTGGCTTTCACTGAAGCATAATGCCCCCACCCCCCACACACCCCCCGCCCCAAACACCATCTCTGTTTTCCCTCTGTCTGTAAGTGTTGATGGGTGCTCAGAAAAGGCTGGCTGTTTGTCAAAATGATCAGAGAGAGAGAAGAAAAAAAAAAAACATGTTTAACTTATTACTGGGATTCTTCAAAACAAAAACAAAAACGGGGGGTTAACAAAATACATGTCAACATTAGAGCTGCAAATGAAGTCTCTTTTCTCCATATTTGGAGAGCGCTTGGGAGGTATGTATATGATCTCAAGTCCACAAGTGACACACTGAAAATTCCTGTCAGAGCTCTACTTTAATTGTCAAAGCTCCGCCTACAGGCCAAAAGCAGTATGAGATTTCCCTGCTGTAAGTTCTCACTCATCCTTCCTGACTCATCTTTTTAAGTACTATAAATACATTCACCATAGTTTTCAAACAGTCCATAGTTTGATACACATTTAATCTGCAAGTATGGCAGCAAAATGGTCTTTATATAGTAGTGAGTAGTGACCATGTACATTGCAATAAAGTGGAGGTGGAGTTCTATAACAGAGGAATAAATAGGTCAGGATCTGTGTACACAAACAACACAACATCATAGAACCATTTACTTACTGACCTTACATTGAATATTCCTGGCTTTATACTTTTAACATACAACAAATAATGTGAGTCAAGCCCTGATACAAACCACTTGCTAACCAAACACAAGCTGTCATGTTCTTCATAGTTAATTAATAAAAGTGAGAATTATTATAGAAATCAGTGAATGTATTTGTGGGTGTATGTATACGTATATGTATATATATATATATATATATATATATATATATATATAGCTTCAGGAAATGGTACCCTGCAGTTCTTACACTCACCAGGAGAACACACACTGCAGAGGCACTCACAGACACACTTGCTAGTTTCCTCAAAGGTCAACACATCTACTTAAGAGGCACCAATTTACTTTAATGCACATTGTCCAAAAGAGGGGAAAGAATCCAGAAATGACAAGAACGAAAAATGTCACCGCATAGCTGGAGTACTCTCGACTGCATCTCTCTTTTTTTTGCCATTTCAAAATGGGACTGTGTGCGATTACTTCTCTGCAGAGGATTAACAATTATCTGATATCAAGCATATTAAAAGAAACAGAGGTAAATAAAGATGATGAGGCCACAAGCTTAATAAACAGTATTTCAAATAACAAGTGAGACCACATTAACACTGGACAGCCATCATCAGCTGTGCACAAATGACCCTCTCTAACACACAAACTGCGGCGTATGTGAGCCTTCCAGGCAGCTCACCGACGCCGAGGAAAGAGGAGAAAGCCTCTCGATAGACTCTTGTAGATGCCATTCCCTATCATGCAATGCCTCTCAGTAATAAACACATGACAAATGCAGCCTTAATCATTTTTTACGAGCGGGGATGTGCAGGGGGCAGTGCATGGCTAGAGGGGAGAGGGGAGCGGTGAGCAGCAGGCGGCCACGTCCGCACAGAGAAGAGGGCTGTGTGGTAAAGTCTCCTCTGGAACATCACTCGGCCAGCGTGCCTTTGATCTCTGCACCGCAATTACACCAGCATCCAAATGAGCATGGAGTCGCCTCTGAAACAGACTTCAAACGTGCACATGTACGCATTCTTATACACATACACTGTATAGGATTGGAGCCATGTGCTCCTCTCAACAGTAAATGATGTACTGTCTCCAGCAGAGAACCTGGGGATGAAAGGAGGCCTTGCTCCTCGTCTGATCCCTCCATTAATGATGGCTTGCTAAAGCTAATACTGTGTATTCTTGTCTAAACAAGGGCAGCTTGGTATGTGGCTCCCATATCCAGAGAGGATGATCTCGGCTAACAATGAACCGTTTTTGGAGGCTCAAAAAGTCTGATAAAACTCCTGTAATTGCCCATGTGTGTTTGACAAAACAACATTGGTTCCCAAATTGTCTCAAGAGCCTGATACAAAGTGTCAATAAAAGTTATATATATATATAAAAAGCAATTGCCTTCACACATAACAAGGTCAAAATAATATTAGGCAGAACATGTTGCTAAAATAAACACCATCCCCCGAAAGCCTGAATGGCAGCATGCACTCAACAGAATACAGCAAATATTTAACAGCAAAACACAAGTACTACAGCTGTGAAATAGCCTGAATGGGTGTCCTGAGAGACACTGATAAAATTGGCTTATTTGCCTCATAGGATTCGTCTTCTTTTCCTCTACACATTAAAGCTGAAATTGCAATTTGTCTTGCTGTTTGCTTTGAATAGACCTTAACCGTATCATCATCTCAACTGTGCTGGTGGAAAAACACGGGGGCATGGCGACAGCCAAATGGCAGTCTGGCGTCTCTGCTGCAGACTAGCTGCCATTAGGGCTGAGAGCAGCATTTATTGTACAATTAGGGCCAACTAGATCTACCTGTAATCATCTCCATACAGGTGTGAGCTCCTCTCTGGACAAGGGAAGTGACTCATCACTTGTCAAACATCAACACTTTGATGTCAGCATTGTTCATCGGGGAGCCCTCGGGACACATGAGCACTACTGTTTGCCTGTTTAAAAACGCGCCGAGATTTATTGCATTTCAGAGAGTTAAACACACACAAGCAAGCGCACACTCAAGAACCTGAAAAAAAAGCGCTCCTCTTTTCCTTCTGATGACGGATGTTCCACATACCATGAATCATTTGATTTATGAGTTCTCTCCCTCCTCCCCTCGCCTGACAGTCTTACGTTCGTGTCAGGAAGATTTTAGCAAACAGTCATAGGGTAAACAACTTCTCTTGTAATACAATGCTGCCAAGTAAAGCACTGAAAACAAATGTTGTAAGAACTGACACCGCAAGCCTAGAGGGCAATTGGAAAAGTGTGATAACGTTCCACAAGTTGATATTATTGAGAAAACGGCTGTAGTGGGGAAAAGTAGCCCTTTCAGATATAATAGATGTCTAACACCAGGTTTTGAGATCATCTCTTTTTGTGGCCCAGTGACAACGTTACTTTAAAAAGTGCTTATAACACAGAAGGGGAACATATAGAGAGTCAAAAACACAATGAAGAAATGTATGTGCATTAAAAGCCCATCCTCATTCAGTTCGCACTTATAAACAGTGTTTTATCTTCAAGGCAAAAAGTGCATATAGGTTTTATTTAAACAAGCATTTGGCTGATTTTTTTTATTTTACTCTATTTTTCTTTTATGTTATATTTTATTATCATTTACGTCCTCTCATTGACTAATCCTTGTACTTGATTGTTTTAATTTGTATGACTACTTGGTGCTGTCAAACGATTAAAATACTTAAACGCGATTAATCACATTAATGTCATAGTTAACTATTTTTAACATTTTTATCTATTCTAAATGTGATTGATTTTTTGTCCCATTATTTTTTCTCATTTTAATGCTCTTATCAACATAGAAAAGTGGATCGGCTTGCTTTGAGCAAATGTTTTTTTTTATTGAGACGATATCCCTGTCACCCTGCATATTTTGAGTTATTCCTCTTATTGTGAGAGCTGCACAATAATAAGAGAGGCTGTGTATCACCCTGCAGTGCCGTTCTTCAACGAGTCCCGCGGTTTAATGTGTTGTTGCCATAACAAGCTAATCCGAGCTAAAGGACCTAGCGGTCTTTGGTGGTCTCCTTTCTACGGTTCAGGGGTCTGCCAGCTTGGTTGGTAACACTGCATAAATCTTTACTAAGATGTGGGAAGTGCGTCGAGAAATGATCCAGGCTGCGTTGGAAACGGAGAGCCCGCTTGGAGACGGAGAAGCGCACAGCGCTCACCATCCACTGAAAATGGAACTTTAGCCTACTACTCTTCGGCCGGCTCGAAAAGCCCAAACAAGTGTGTGCAGCGTGCCTGTTGTTTTGTTTCTGGTCTAGCTTCGGTGTGGTGTTGTGTGATGCTAGTCGTTGCAACGGCATGTGAAGAAAACTACAAAGTTCGCTAGGCCAAAAAGAACGTCAAAAACATTGACGGCGTTAAAATGGGATTGCGTTAACGCTGTTAATAACACATTTAACTGGCAGCACTAATATACATGTGCTATACAAATACATTTTCCTATTTCCAAATCACTGAACATAATGTGAAAGAGTAAAACATATGTCCATATTAGCTACCATTTCCTTATACTGATTGAACATACATACATAAAAGTCCCAGTTGTCTGTAAATTTCTGTAAAGTGAAGCTCATGATCCTTCTTAAGCAACAAAGAAAAGTATTCCAAAAAAAAATGTCTAAGGCGTATAAATATAAGCTATTTGCAGTCCCCACATGATACTAATTATTTGTTTGGCTTTGAAAGAACATATTTGTTGTGTCATTTAAAGCCCTTGCTCTCTTTGATATCATATGGAAATGAGAAATTTTGATGGAAAATTGAGACCATATGCGAGTATGTGCTTAATGAACTTCAGAGTGCGGAGGCTGGCTGAGGTTTGTAGGGCTGGATGTTGTGTTATAGCTCACTTTGTGCCACCTCAAAGATATGACCATTTCTGTCAGCGTGAGACTGCAGTCAGTAGATCAACCATGCAAACCAAAACAAACACTTCTCACAGCCCAGTGCATATGCACACAGTGCGTATACGTATATGCACACGCATGCACACGTGCTTTTCACTGCTGAACTACAAGCTGAAAGTTTGTAGAAATTAGAGTGTAACACCAAAAGCTCTTCGGTGATGATTAATAGATGCAACACGTCTTTGAAGCACTTACCATTTGTTTTTCCTCCTGACGTAGTCTTTCTCAGAGAGGTTAACAAGGTAAATCATTGGTTTGGATGTCAAAAACAAGTATTTGTTCAACACTTCGATCTGTGGTTAAGACACACAAGGCATGTACTGAGAATTCAAACTTTGCAAAGGAGCCTTTGAGGATAGAAATGTATTTGAGGTCTAGTGTGTAGTCCTCTGTGGGGAGTGACTATAAGGCCTTTAAATCAAGATCAGCACAGTCAAATGTCATTAATGTGTGCACAAGTTAGATCAAAATAGAAGTGACAAGACTGCGTAATATGAGTGTGTGTGATCGACACGAAAGACACATTGCTGTAAAACACAGTGGGGTGAACAACAGTTGTACACTTTGAGGTCAGATAAATATACATTAATGAAATGTTACTGTAACTTTGAAGACCTACCTCCTTGTCATTCCAATCGTGATTGTAGCGGATATTTTTCTTTTCATCCACTACCCAGCTCTTGATTTTGCACATAACGTCCTGTTTGGGGTTAAAAGAGAATGAACAAGAAGCCATTAAAGGAGATGAAAAAGAATATAAACCCAGCAGGGTATGGGGTAATTATTTCCTAAATGCATGGCATCCTGATGCCAAAATGAACAATGGCTGTGTTCGCATTAAAGCAGGAGTGGCCTGGCTTTGACAGGGATAGTGTGCACAAGGCCCCCTTCCCTCCTTTAAATCATGACAAAATGCCTTCTGGGGTGTCTCGCTTAAAGTGTCACAGTTTTACACATCAATATTCCATCGGGACTGTTTAATGAAAAGAGAAAGATAAAATTGGATAGTGCGGGGGAACTAATTGGAAGTTGGTTAGTTTGGTGTAAATTGTTGGACCTTCCTTCGAGCACTTTGCAGAATGTAGTCATACTGAATTAGCACTAGTGAGCTGCAGAAGAAATTATTCACTGTTTCCTGTGGAGAAAATATTGAACATTTCCAGCTATGTCTGTTACATTCATGATGTCGGTACTTGTGGGTTGAGACCACAGGCAGGACTGGGTCTTGACAGGATCTTGGAGCGGAAAAGGGTGGGGAAAAGGGTGGGAGGTAGTTATAAAATTTGTAATAAAGAAATTGAGCCTATTATTGTTGATCCAGCCCCACCGAAATTAGCGGAACACATTCTTTTTGTTCCTGTCAACTTGACCTCCCCCTTCATATAAAAACTCCCCCACCCCCTGCAACACTCCCCCTACCTCCTTTTCCCTCCCCAAACCCTTGCAGCACTTCACAATCATACTCCCTTTTGAAAGAACTGAGGAAAAAATCCTGCCAGAGCCTCAATTACACAATGGCAGAAAAAGCTCCACACACTGACCCCCAGCCAGCTGCATTCACTCTCTGCACATCTCTCTCCACAGGAATTCTAAAGGCCTTTTAGTCAGGCAGCCAGAGTGCAGCCAGCGGGAGAGAGCGCAGGAAGAGCTGCATACACTCCGCCCGCGCCGGCCCAAGTCTTCACAGAGAGATTAATCATCTGTGAAATGGAAACAGCAAACGGCCGGTGACACAGACCGAACCCGCTCCAGGTTTCCCTCATCAGCTCGCAGCCACCGTGTGGTGTTCCTCTAACAGGCAGGTGTTAATAAAAGGCATATAGGTCCCACAGGGGTCAAACACATACGCCTGCAACCATGAAGCGCCGCTGGTGGGCCGGCTTCTTATTATTGTTTTGTAAGGATAGGGATTTTGAGGATTCATTCCCACAAAAGCAATGAAACGCTGTTCATGTAAACACAGCACCAGCAAAATTGATTTAAATCTTTATAAACAATGCATACATATGAACACTCGTGCCTCAGCATGCAAATAAATTTAGCACAAAGAAAAAGGTAAAAAGTTTTGCTTGATAGCAGATCCATAATACAGTATACTATTTTACAATAAATGAAAATTCCTGATCACCCACAAAGTCACAATTATTCACAACAGTGAGGTCAGTCTGCAGTCGTCCCTGTGTAGATCCTCATTCATCCATGTGATCGTTATTCAAAACACACTGAGTCAGTAGCAACTGTTACTGACACAATGTGTTTTGGACATTTTAAACTTAATGCCTTTTTCTTTTCTTTTTTATTAATTGTGCTCTCGAGCTAACAGTTCTATTGAGCATGACAATGCACTGTATATTTCCTACACAGCCTACATTTCTCACAATACTTCATATTTTAATTCCAAATTTTAATGAGAACAAAATGAGAGCAAAAAGCAATGATTTAGATTTTAAAATGATTGTAATAAATAATACGTAATAATAGTTTTAGTCTGATTGTCACTGTTACAGTGTTTAAATTGAATATTGGATTTTTAGTATAGCTTAGGTCAATGAATGGTGCATCATTTTTTAATTATGTGACAATAATCATATATGTAAATATAAAATAATTTGCCCTCACTTTTTCATGTCACCATAGTATGTTTATTCTGTAGTAAAAAAAAAAGAAATCACCCTCTAAACTGTTGCATAAAATTGATTTGCTCACAGCATCATTTGACTATATAAGAAACTACGGACACAGTATGTTTTTTGTCATATAATTGTTGATGCAGCGAGTGTGCATATAGATGCTGACATAAACATGTGTACATGGGGCTGCGCACGGCTGAGCATGGCAAATGCCAGGCATCGCCTGTGAGACAAGAATTCCCCCCCACCCCTCCACCGGCGACACAAACACACACCCCCTCACACCCCCTCACACCCCACCCCATCTAAAAGCTTAGTGCAGGCTTTGATAAGTGCCATTCTTTGCCATCTAAAGAGATCTTCTATAGATTCTCACTTGCCGACGTGTGCACAACCTTTGACAAGTAATGTAGATCATTTTTATTCATTGCCTAAAATTGTTAGCAATTATATGCATAAACGGCCACCTGCCTAGTCTGAATGGCTCCTGTCTATGGGGCTACAGGGGAGTGGGGATGTGTTGTTGGCTGGGGGGGCGGGGGTTAGACTGAGGGGAACCAACCAGGCAAGGGGCCTCTACAGCAGGTGAAATAGCCCCTCTCGTTAGTGTAATGAGTGGCCAGAGCCTCGGTGTGTTGGGGCCTAAAATTGGGCACACTGCTCCAAGTGAAAGGCCAAATCCCTTCGTATACTGGTCTGTCTGTTCGTGCTCTGCTGATGGAAGGGCATCATGAGGCATTTACAGCCAAATCATTGCTGTAGTTGGGTGCTAAGCCTCATTACCTTAACAATATGGCCACCAGAAATGTGAGTGCATCCACATATATTTAAATCTAACATCCAGGATATGGATTTTTTTCTGATCTTACCGTGTATTTTCCCCTGGACCTCGGTGCATATAGTCGACAATTTTCTGTCAAAGAATATTCTAAACATTTGCGGTATTCATAGCAAGATATAGTGTCACATGTGTCACCCGCTGTATGGCCTTACACAATTTCCTGAGCTGCTGTAGGTGTATAAGCATGAGCAAGAGTGGTGCCATGATTTGAGTATTACTTTAGATGAAAAGAGCTGTGTGGAAACACTTTCATTAGCCCAGTGCTGTGACCCAGGGTCAGCAGCTGAATAAGTAACTCTCTATTAATGATTTCTACAGCAGAAAACCTCTGACCCCTGATCACTTTCAATCTCAGAAAGAGAAAAAAAAATGGGGCAGGGGGAGGGGTGAGACATATTGGAGGGAGATTAAAAAAGCATACTTTTTTTTCCTCCTTGGCCATGTGTGTGGGAGGGTTATTATTTGAGCCTTGCTGTGAGGGAGAGCAAAGGGCCTGCTGGGACATTGACTCACATATTCTGGTTTGAGTTTCTTGTCACTGCCTCTAATGGCAGTCTTCTCCAGCTTGTCAATAACAGGGCCGATCATCTCCTCATCCTTCAGCCTCAGTTCCTCGTGGATGATCTCCATATCCCTCACTGGGTCCACGGTCCCCTCCACATGGATGATATCCTCATCCTCAAAAGCACCTGCGGTGATATGACACAACATTGCTTATGTGAATACATACGGTAGAACAAAAATGCAGAATGATTTGAAATGCTGAAATAGCTATTAGATGTAGTCCAGTAACTAATAGGTTTCACAAAATATTGATTTAAAAAAGAACACAATAAAAGATGAAATTATGAATACATTTAATATCACTTTTTACTCAAACATAAATACTGTTTAAAAAAAAAAGCAACATCCTCACTGGGTTTAAAGGTACAATGTGAAGGATTTAGCAACATTTATTGATGAAGTTGCATGTTGTAGCTGACTATCCCTCACCTCACTCCTCACTCCCAAGCATGTAGGAGAACATAGGGCAGCCTTCAGTTATCACTAAAACTCGAAATGAACTTGTGCTATACTGTGCAAACGTGGTGGTCCAATAATTCATAAAAAGTACATTTATTGTACAATCCTTTTCTGCCAATTGGAACTTCACCAAAATCTCTCACACTGGACCTTTAAGTGCAACAACATAGTTTTGTCTGTCAACCACCATGAAATAGAGGGTTTGGTCAGTCATGTCTACCACTGTGATTTAAAGGACCCTGGTGTAACATTTACTGACATCTAATGGTGAGAAACTGCGTACTCCTCCCTTTCTTATGTGCATCAGGGAACTGCAATGGCCTTTGATATATATATTTTTTGCATATTAAATATTTCAAATATTGGCTATTTTGATGCAAGATGGCAGCCACCGCAAAGCAAGCCCCTTGCTTTAAGTACATAAAAAATGTGAGAACCACACACTGTTACTGTTACATTTAAATAGAATCATTTGACAGACACTTTCATCAAAGTGACATATTATGTGACAATGTAACAACTCAATATTATTTTAAAGCAATTATTCACATACAAGCATTTAAGGGTTAGTGTATTCACCAAAATGTTACACACTGGACTGAGAAATTATATCAGCCAATGATTTTTTTTATTTTTATTTTTTTAAAGTGTATATGATTTAACAGAAAAATGTCAACAGCCATGAATGAAAGAGGCCAGTCTTCCCCTTATCATCTGCCTCATTGCCATGGCTGTGCTGGTGATTAGGTAATGAGGCTCTGAAGCAGACCATTTATCCAGAGCAGTGGCTCTCAGGACGCCTTCTGATTCTCCAGCAGAACTGTGGGTGGGGGTAGAGGTGGAGCGAGGGCGTGCGTACATCTGCCACGTGAGAGTGATAGCTTTTCACATTTAGTTGCAGTAACAATAGTGGCCTGAAAATGATTCCAGTGCATTCTATATTGTACAAGTCATACAATTTGTGCAGCATTAATTTTACAATGTTAAACCAAATCAATAAACAATAAACATAATGTAATGTTTGGTAGCAAAGTGCACTTAGTGTATAAAAAGATTTTAGTCCCTGTTATTTTAAAAAAAAGTATATTATTGGATGATTATCACTGATGTAAGTAGCACGCTGTATAGCAAACAAATGTACCAAGGTTGTTTTATACAACATTCATCCAGAACAGTGAAGGTTCCGTGAGGAAGATTTAAGGAATTATACATTTAATATTATATTCACAAATGCATTCTCACAGATGTATAGTCACCTGAAGCTAATGCTGTTTTTTCCTGGTCTTATAATGAGCCCCTTATATTTGAAGTACATGTTTAATGGAGTCTACCATTTTGCAGTGGCTCTACATGTTTGAAAGGGTAGAGGTAAATGGCTGCAACATGTACTGTAACCTTATCACTAGATTCCACTCACTAATATTATTTCGGTCGTCTCAATTGACTAAAACAACTTGACTTTTTTCTCCTCATGACCTCTGATGGTGACTGTTAAATTGTGGGCCAGGACTTTTTTTTTTTTTATAATATCCATAAGCTTCATTTAACTATATAATATATAATACAAACTCCTTCACACCTTGAACTCATTGACATGTTCCTCAAACCTTTACAAACCTGTTTTTACAGTAGTTGCTACATGTCATCGCAAAAGGACATATGCATCGCCTGCACATGGTCCTGACGGGGCGATAAATTAGAATGGAATGTGGGATCTACTGAACATGTGTGACAGGCATAGAAGTGAAGTAAAGTAAAGTGAAGCCCAGGAAATAGGATGGAAGTAGCAGTTAGCCACCAGGGGGCGACTCGGTTTGAATAGGCAAATTAGCCAGCTTCTTTCTTGATTCATAACATCAGTAAATTTTTCTGAAAAACATACAGTTTTAATCACCAGTTTCAGTTCTTCTTCAATAGCACATGATGTCAGTTGTTTAAATTACGTTACCAACTAGAGGAAAATAGACGATTAAGTGTGCAGTAGGACTGACAGTTGGTACGGTCCAATAGGTGCCTGGTTGTAGGTGAATTTCTGTGAATTTTCAATTTAAAAAACTGACATAACACCGGTCAAATCCTGAAACTCTTAGCAAACTTTTAGCATTTATTGAACCACGAGCATGTGCTGTATCTGTGTAAGTAAACCATATATGTAACTCTACGACATAGAACACTGAATATGGAGAAGCCATAACAGCCGCATTAAAGCCAGAATCAAAGCTTCAATCACATTTCCTCCACCCACTTTCCTTTTTCTTGAAATGTTTTCTGGTGCCATTTATTTCCATGGAAAAAAAAAAGAAAGAAAGAAAAGAAAAGAAAAGAAAGGCCATTTTCTTTCATAGTTCCCTCCCACTTCCCACCAGTCAGCCTTGGATAACTCAGAATAGTATTAGGCATTCATGGTAGTTTAATGTAATCAATAAATAGCTGTGGTTAGACTATACCAACACACTTATTAGTAAATCAGCCAACAACTGCGAGTCACTGTAAGTGACTGAAGTATCTCATTCAACAGGGTAGTGGATGTCAGGCAAATGATGACTTGGCTTTATTGCTGTGTTGAGACACACTATGTTTGGAATGTCTATGGTGGAGTCACTTCAACTTTATCAACGGTCCACATTCACGTGTTGACACCTGAGTGTGTGAAGGGCTGTTGACAGGTGAGGCCCTGCGAGCTAATAACGTCACCAGAGTGATACACATTACTCATCAGACCTGTCACATCATCGCTCAACAAGTTCTAACAGTGGTACACGCAGAAAACATTGATGATTCACATGACTGTGCGTCGCTGACACAATGGCAGGAAGATTTTTGGAAAATCTCCAGACAAACTGCTGCAGATACAGATTCACAACTCTTTTGGACAAACTCTAGAGAATCTATGGAGTTCAGTGCATGTCTGAAAGCAGCTTCACTCTCTGCGGAAAATCGAGGAGAAACTTTTCCAATATCCCAAGACTGGAGCCAGAACTCTAGAATGAGGCAGTAATCTCTGCTCATGAGGTCAATTTGTGTGAGAATCAACGTTCCCCTTAACCAAATGCGTTCATGAAGTGAGTTAGAGTAGAGGGGAGTACTAGCTGCGGCAATAGACATGAAGTCAGCTGTAGATATGCTCCTTGCATGTCTGCAGACACTTGGGACATCGTCACCATCTGGTTCATATACCATCCAACTTTAACCTAACCTAATCAGTCACCTCACCATCCAGATCAACAGACGGGGTCTTTATTAGACTGAAGGTGGTTGAGACACAATTTAACAATTAAAGAAGAAAAGAAATGAGAAGAACGGCAAAACACGGTGACATCACCTCGGGGGACATAATGTTTGAACGAGGCTCATTTGAAGTTGTTTCAAATACGGCACCTTCTCGTTGGTGGCTTTCCAGTGAAAGAATCAGAAAAAACGAATTCACACAAAATTGACAAAACACCAACATCAGACAAACACGTCTCTACGAAACCAATGGGAGGTAAATGCAGCTCGCGGCGGTGATGACAGTAAGATGTACATTATGTCATTCAAAATTCCTAAGCTGCTTTACGAAATCCAAAATTACCAACTCAAATGTATACAAAGTGATAAAGACATTCAGGACTTCCAGGTGTGAAAACACCCTTAATCTTCTTTACTAAGATCCAGTGCCCCTAGGACCAGTTCGGAGTGTTTTAAAATTGTAGGGTGCACAAAACTGTAAACTGTGATCCGATATGAAATCCTCAGTGATTTCCCACATACACAGAACATCGTATCTTGGAGGGATAAGTACCTGATTTTCCATGGAAATAAAGGGCTTCTTTAAATGGAGCATCGCTCATCATTAGCATGAAACCAGACACAGCTCAACAACAAAATCGCAGGCAACCAATAACCCAACACCAGTGCTTTTATTACTTATGCGAGTCAACAGAAGCTGTAGAATTTTGTGCAAGCTGTCATCCTGTGCGTTGTCCTCATGGTGAAATGAACTTGTCCAATTACTCTTTGCCTAATCAGGCTGTTTTGGTTCCTCTCCTCTTGCAGAGGTACTCCACAGTATAAACAGTTCACGTACGCCACACAGAAAGGGGCTAATCAGTGGAATTATTGTTTTGCTGCACCAATTTACCAGTTCCCTGTACAGCACTGATTGGAATGAAAATTTGCTATTGTGTCTGCTGTGTCTCAGAAAATATAATCCACTGTAATAATTTTGTTAGCTGCAAGAATACATTATAGACAATTATGATGTAAAGTTGTGATGTACTGTGTCCAGTGGGGATTGCCTACAAGCCTGTTGTTCATTTGAGTTTATTTTAATTAGGAACATAAAGTTGTACTTTTTAAGGGGTTCACATTGATAATAAATCATTCATGATTGGTATAAATTACTGTTAATGGAGCCATTAGAACAAGTGTATGGACAATCATTTCTGGAAAAAAAATATTTCTTACTTAAATAAGTAGCTAATCAACAGTTTAGCCATTGTTATATACCCCACTGGAAGGCAGATGAATCAGAAATTAAAAGAAAGACCAGCAGCAGCTGATCATTCACTATTTAGTCATCAGCTGACACTCTTCACCACATATTCCAAAGTAATTTGCTTTAATTAATTTCGCCTAATTTAACATTCACATCTACTTTACCCCCGCCCCATTCAAGGCTTAGGGCTGGAGAACAAATGCTCCGGCTGACAGAGAGGAGGGAAATCTGAGGGGGCAGTCTCCACAATTAGTCCTTTAACAAGTGGGCCTGGGTAGAGCTCAGTGGAGACGGTGCAAGTGAGGCTGCAGCGCCACACAAAGCTATATCCAAGACAGTAAAACCACACAATAAGAAAAAAAGAAAGCGATTATAAAGGCTCGCTCTCTCTCTCCCTCTCTCTCTCCCTCTCTCTCTCAGGAGTCAGGTCTGTCTCTTCATTTAAAAGCTCCTGCTTCATTTTCAAATAATGTATGTTTTGAAGACATTATTAACAGGTGCTCCTTTATCAACAGAACAAAGGGATTAGTCTCTCGAGGGTGAGTGGTGTTCAGTGGCCTGATTAGGGATCAGACTAAGCTCAGCAAAATTATGGTCTTACAGTGGCACTGCAAGATGGCGTACTGAAGCTAGACGGTATATCAAGCCACAAGGGGTATCTCAATCAAAACAACAAAAGATGTTTGATGATGTCAGGAAGTAGTGTGGGATCATGGGGATTGTTTTGTTTGGTTCCCCTGTGCATTTGCTCTTTATGAGGGGAGCTTCGGTGGCAGAATGCACAGAAAATGGCAATGAGTGGTCGTGATCCATTAGTGACAAATGTAAAAACAATGAAAACAATAAACAAAACCAAAGCTAGTTGGTATTACTGATGTTATTACTAATGAAAATGTTTGTATTTCAGTGGATTTCACTACTTGAGAAAATACATAACAATAGCATCATTGTTTTGAGGTATTTTAAAGCAGAAATGTTACATTTTGTCTTAACTATTAATGATCTATTATCTTTAACTGCCTTTTAGTGTAAATGAGGAAATGATGTGATAATAACCATTCCCTGGTTGTGGACCAGTGAGTAACCTGTGGTTAGGATTAAGCATAAAATGCATCTGGTGAGGGTTTGGAAAATATTTTGGGATCTGCTTTTTGGGCATCCTCACAGACATCTTGTTGAAAAACAAGGAATGTCTTTGTTTAAACAAAGGGACGAATCATGTGATATTGGTCTGAACTGTGGCCCGTTGCTTGTTGGGCGTCTGACAGACTTTATGTGCTGCCACTCGCCTCTCCCAGTGAGAACGTTGCCTCAAAAACATGTGAAATGTCACCATTTGTGGTCACGTCAACATAATCTGGGAGAAAATATCTTTCTTAAAAAACATAATTAAGAATGCAGTTTAGTTGGGTGCAAGCCTACATTTTGCACTGCAGGATGGTGAAAAACTCACGTCACAAACAGACATTTAAAGATTTTTGGAAAATAATTTTGCATAATTTAACTTTTTTTTGTGTTAACCCAATCATACTAACATTTGTATCTTTTTCATATGTAAAAAAAAAACATTTTCCTAATTACCTTTCTAGTTTCACCTTGCACACGCTTAACACAAGCTAGCTTATATCATTACTTTCCTGTCACGTTCACAGACAAGGCAGTCATCTACGTCAAATCAAGATCAATACTGATTGAGCTGCTTCCTCTGATGTTGCTACCTGAGAGGATATGTGGTCAACATAATTCAGTTAAATTACAGTATTCATTGACTTCTTACTTCCTGTGCATGTTTTCACATGCAAGATGGGTAAGAGCACATCTGAGGAACGTGCATTCCTCACACTGCTTTTAAAATGTTCATGCAAAGTCAGTGCTGCAATTCTCCTGGTATTCACAGCAGTAAAAGCTGCTTTATGAGTCTGTCAGGAAAGGCACATTATAGATGTCTTCCCAGCGTAAAAACACTGGCAATGCACACAAGGGTTTTTATGTTCATTCAGGAAAGGTCTTCTTGACATTCATTTTAGGATACACACAATTAACAGAGATGTATAGTCTGCTGATTCTGAAACAGAGTTTGGCGTATATTCAGTGTTGATTTCTTTGCATGTGTCAGTAGTATCCCAGTTTTGAGCTCTTAAGTGATTCACTCATGTTTTCTACATAATCCCATCTCTCATAAGAAATCCCCGTGAAGTCACAGGGCTCGATAGTTTGAATATCAGTACCTCACAAAGTGTCTCCAATATGTAATCTACTGTCAGCTGAGTGTCTCAAATGGAGTATTAAGGTTCATGTTTCAACTATGTTTGATATCGCTGTCTGGGGTAAAAAAAAATGGAGGAGGGGGATAAGCTGTTCAGACAAGCCTGTTCTGTGAACAGTGAATGTACGGGGGTTTGGTTTTCATAAACTCAGACAGAAAACAAAGTCTTAATTTGTTTATGATTAGCGTAACCTCTGTCATTGCGTTTATTTTGTTAAACCGCAGTGAATGAGAGTGCCTTGATTGAAAGGGACTGTCATATGCACGCCACTGTTGTCCCACATCATGCAGCGAACAAACCTTTTTAGATCCTTAACTACTATAGTGCTACTGATTGCACAGGCACCAGCAATTTCCTAACCAACCACCACCTGAACAATGATGTGTTCAGCTTTCAGGCCCTCCAGCCTTTCAAAGGTGAATCATTTCACAGTTTGGAACGAGATCTCCATAGCAACTCCTCTTTGAAGGGTTTAGAATCACCATCCAATAATTCTATGATCATCGGGCCTTGCCATTCCCAGTGGTTCTTTTCACAGCGGACAGACAAGGGGGGCACAAGGAGGAAGCAGGAAGATTCTACAGTCTATTTCAGGCAATTCATCTTGCAGCCCCATTAGAATTCAAAATATTGCGACCTTCAATCACCAAGCATGTTATCTGGAGCTGTGGCGATCTCCAGTCAAGATGGGTAGACATTTTGCTCTAATCATCCATGATGAGTGGAGGCTGACAAAAACGCTTCATTCTTGCTGAAGCAAAATGCTCATTTAAATGCTGTGACAGCACCTCAACACTGACCGAAAGCACACAAAAGGAGGACGGTCCCCACTGCTAACTGAGCTATATTTTGAAATATATAACATTGGTTAAAACATAAACAAGGAGGCACATACAACACATGCCATCTTATTTTTTTCTAATTATCTGCAGTTATATCTCACTCACAAATAACAGGGCAGATGCCACGACCCAGTAGTTTTTTTTTTTGTTTGGTGAGGGATGTGTGTCCCTTTGTCGAGAGCTTATCATGGATGAACAGGAATAAAGCTGTGAAAACAATAGGATTTGTACATTTACAATATACAGTACCAGTAAGAACTTCAGAAGTTTTTGTGTGTTGTTACGTGCTGCACAATAACAGACCAGTAACTGACCATGAGTTAATATTTCTATAACATGTAAATTCTAAGCAGGTTAAACCTGTAAAATTGCGTGTTCATAAAAATGTGAGGAGTCTACACCATTAGTGTTCTCCATGGTATTTACTTCCTACTTCCTTTACTTTTTACAATAAACTTTAATAAAGTAATAAAGACATATCAGTGTCCTCTAAAAACAGGGCACATTCACCTTTCTACCATCTGTTATTTAATTACCAAATACAGCATTGCATAATTTATACTGCACTTCTGTCTTTACAGTATGTGGTTTTCTGTTAGTCTGCTGGGGACTTTAAAAAAACAAAACAAAACAAAATCAAAGTCGTATTGCTTGTTTAACAAGGCAACAACCAATTGCACAACCCAACTGTTGACGAATTCACACACACGCACACACAGGGAAGTCACTGGGCTGATTGAGGTGTTTTGTAAGTAAGTTTGAAAAATATGTGAGATGGTGAGTGATTTGGCTGAATTCCTGCATAGCAGCCACTGCTGGCGTCAGTTCGGAGGCAGGCGGGCCATGAATCATTTCTGTGTGTATTACACAATACAGTTTGCTCTTAATGCCTGCTACTTTGACTTATTCACTGCAAGCGATTAGTGGAGTCAAGGCTGACGTCTGATTTCTATGTACCATTTAAACATGAATACTATTATCTTATAATTCTGCAGTAATTTGCTTGCAAATGAATCAGATCACTCGCTCTTTCTCAGATTCAGATACTCATCTGTTACTAATGATTCACGTGAGTGTCACTGCGGATACTGGGCATTTTAATTTGTGAATAGCGTTTGAGGTGAGTAAAAAGGTAAAAAGTTTCACCAAATGGAAATAGAACCTGGTAACATTATTACACCCTTTAAAATTAATTTATGAAACAAATGAATTAAACATATTAATTTGTTGATATTTTAATATTCAGTTATATTTGTTCACATTATTGCTGTTTTTGAATGTGGTGGAAAAAAGGCCATGTTTCCGGTTGTAAATGTTACAAATGCTCCTTGATAAAACACCAATACTGTTGAAGTTCATTGATATTATAAATTACTGATTAGCCCTTTTATAAATTTGTACAAGATCATTTCAGGAAAGCCACATGTTCATTAACACTAATTTGCTTTCACTCTGGTGTGTATTGAAGTAGTAAAACAGTCTGTGTTTTCCTCCAAATGTCAGACTTTTCCTGTTATTAACCTGTAATTCTTCAAATAGAGAATAAACGGCACAAATCTGAGGGTGATAGCTATTCATAGTTTGTGACTATTAACAGGGAATACAGACAGATTGTGTTGTTAGCTCATTGATTTTCATGACAAAATGTCAATGGTAGGATTGTTACCAATATCTGAAGCTACAAAGCCCACTATTAGCTTAGCTTAGCTAACAGTCGTTTAGCTAGCTGAATATAGCATCATCTACAAGATGAAAAACTGACCTCAAATTTAGTCAGGGGAAATAATGACTAGGAACCGGAGATATAGACAGATTTTATTGTTAACTCGTGGTTATAAAACGCATCATTAGCTTAGCTTAGCTAAGTTAACAGCTTATCTTTTAGCTAGCTGATTATAGCAACATTTTACAAGATGAGAAACTGACCTCAAAATGTACTCAAGGGAAATGTATACTTGTTAATCTCCTCATCTAACTGTTGAAAAGAATAGCAAATGTGCATATTTTTTAAAAAAGGTTTATGCATCATCTTAAATAAGGATGTCATGCTTATGAACTCAGACAATTCCTAGAACACAGACCTAAATAAAAAACTGGTGACGGAAACAACTACATTTCAAAAAAACTACTCAAATATCGTCACATCATTTTTACGTTCTCATGAGGTGGTTTTTCATGCGTGTCGATATAAAAGTTTATCGCAAAAGTGTAATGGAAACACTTCTTTTTCATGTCACCAAATAGAGGGTGATTATATAATAGAGGGCCATGACATGACCACTTCATTTAGGCAAGATGGCGCAGCCTTCCTCTTCTGTTGAAGACAATCATAGCAACAGCAGCAGCGGCAATCAAGATCACTGGTCTAACTAAGGAAACACAAAATGCTTTTGGCCATCTTCCTCAAAGCGGAGTCTCACGAGATTGGACAAGATTATTTTTACCAGAACAATGGGGTGTCGCAAGACTAGACATTACGAGAATTACGGGGCATGCATAAAACTCGAAATTTAAGAAATATTGCTTTTATTTAAACGGAAAGACAACTGCAAACACCAACACACATGCTGTGTGGTTGAACTACGATGGCCATGTGTGCAAAATGTAAGACCGAATAGGTTTTATTTGTATTTGAGCTGCAACTGACCCACTGATTTCATCACTGATCTGTGGACAAGTTTTTAGTTTAGGTCCATGTGTAGAATTTAAGAACATTTATTGGCATCATTTAAATACACCTGCAATACACATAAGTATGTTTGTATAAGAATATAATACTGAATAATTAGAATAATTACTGTAAAATATAAATGGGTTGGTTTAGGTAGCCTTACAATTTCTGTTTTATATGTACTTAAAAAGAGAACCTTGCTTTATGGAAGACAAACCAGTCAGAGTGTCTATTTTCATATTTAAAATAGACACTCTGAAGCAGAGTCTTACAAAGAAAACAAAGAAATTCTTTCTGTTATGCAAAAGCCACCATTGTTCGCAAACACGTTTGGGTGAGGGAGAGGTAAGTGGAGGAGTCCTCTGTTTGTTACAATGCAGTCTCACCATTCGAAGTCCCTTAATCTTACACTACAATGGAATGAAATAGTACAAAATACACTCTGAGCTATCACCCTTAATTTTTTTTTCATCTTTTATCTAAACATTTGACCCTCTTGTTCACAAAATGCCTCAAGCAACCACATGTCAAATCTGTTGCTGTCAATTGCCTGGTCACTTCTTTAATCTCTATCACCCATCATTTAGCCTTGTCTACATCAAAAACTGGAAAAAATCACAATTTAACCAGGAATTCTGAGAGCATGAATATTTTTGATTCACCAATAAAAGATAAAATATACTTTCCAGCCAGCTGTCAACAACAACAGCAGCAGCAGCAGCAGCAGCAACAACCAGTCCCTGAGTGCTACACCACAGTCATGCAACTGTAAATGTGTCTTTATTGGGAGAGAGCTGAAGGTTTCTTACAGTGGGTATGGTGGGGGTGCACTGTGTGAACATTCAAACATAATTGATGGAAACCAAACATCTGGGAATAAGGCCAGGTGAGCTGGCAGAGTGACTGTAGCAGGGAATAGAAGAGGATACGAAGTAGAGCATGTCTGTGTCTTACAGTAAGGATCCAGACGTGTTCCAGTCACTGCAGAAGCACTGGGAACACTTTGCCTGCAAACCATTTGGTAGTGAGACCAGGGAACAACAGGCAATCAACTGAATCAGCTTTCATGATGTCATCATGTGTCCTAATAGTTTTTGGAAGGTATTGTTGAAAGTGAATCCACTGTTTACACAGGCCTCTAAAAGCCAATTACTGGTTGAGAAGTATTCAGGACATGTACACTACTGCAGGAATCTTGTTACCAGACTAGAAAAATCCAGTTAGCCTACTCAGTGAGGGGGAAAAAAAATAACATATTCCACCTTCATGTTATGCTAAAAACCTTTCAACATGTTCATTATTACTTTTTCATTCACAAATAGTACAATATACTCGTTTTCATAAGGTGCTTTTGTTTCCCATTACAGCTGTGCATGATATTAATAAACAAAAGAAATGCAAGATTGTTATTATTAACAATGGCATGATAGAACCAGTTTTTTTGGAGCCTTAATGAGAGTAATTTCCTCCACCTGATACAGTTCTCAAACTTTTTGAACCCATTATATTATATGTGGGGAATCTGGTTTTAACCATTGAATGGTTTTACGTTTGAATTTTACCATTTCAGTGATTTTCGAGTCTGGTTTTCGAATCCAGTGTGATTTCTAAATAATTTGTGAAAGTGTCAAATATTAGATAATAAAAATGGTGTTCTTCTAGCATTGAGTCAAATATGCATGTCATAGATGCAAACAACAATCATATCCCAACCTTTTTTGATAGCCCACATGATTTTGTATTAAGTATCAAGTAGAATTGAAATTCAGCTTTCTCATGGCAAATAGTGTCCGGTTCAGCTCTGATTTTTGATTTGCAAAATCAAAAATCTTTATTTATAACTCAATTTCTCTAATAACTATTTTATTCATAATGTTTCATAAAAGTGTAAACAAAAAGAGAATAAAGGATCAAATAATGTCATAGACAGAACCGGCAGAAAGTTAGGACTGATCTGTAAAGTTAAATTAATGTCATCAACTGCTTGTGCCTTTGCTCGGCAGGAACAAACACGCTGAGATGTTTCAAGTTATAATCACTTTTCACCTCCTTGAACTAACTTTATAAACCCTTCTACTGATTACCAGACAAGAAAAACCTTACCACTCAGACACAGAAAAGTGCGATGCCCCACAACTGTATAATCACCCTCTATAAAATTAGTGACTTTAGCATTGCAGTCTGCCCAACACCAGATAGATATAATTACAAAACAAAACCAGCCATGTTTAATGGTTAACTTGTGAAACACACTGTTTCAGGGGTTTCAAAAGAGTGGGAACAATGGTATGCCAGAGCAGATAGATGTAAAGACACAACACAAAGAAGAAGATGTTGATATTCCTATTTCAAAATGCTTGTCATCATTGTGTGAGTTGGTTTTGGGTGAGGATTGCTGCATGAATGTTTGAGCCTTTTTCATAAGAGATTTAAAAACACTTACCAGTTTATTAGGTACACCCTGATAAAACTAACCCAGTCATTAATCCTCCATAACATGCTGATAGTTTGTCTGCTTCATGTATATCAAGTGTATTACACTTCAACAGCACCAAAAACTACATCCTCCACAACAATCATGAATTAAATAATCAATAAAACGTTGTGATTCGCAAGTGTGATTCACTGCACAACTGGAATGGAAAAGTTAGTGTAGTAGGAGATGGACTAACATAGCATTTAGGTATATGAAAATAGCAAAGCCTGCTATTTATCTCATCTATAGTATTTTGTTTCCTCTGTTAATCATTGCCAAGTCTTAAAGAGGGTGGTCTTCCACCATTCATGAACTACAGCCAAGGCTATTTAAAATGTGAAGCGGAACAGAAGTAATGCACTTGTCAGTGATACACAGACACTTATCGAAAGCCGTTTGAGCATGTATTCGATATCCTTGATATCGGACTTATGGTCCATGTCCATGTAAGCTTTTTGTCCTCACTAGCAAGACAATTTGGCGCACTTGTAGAACAAGTAAGGTCAAAAACATCTTACTAGTGCTACTAGTGGACATTTTGGTTCTCACTAGTACTACTAGTGGGCATTCTCAATGTTTCTAGTGCTGCTAGTGGACATTTTGTACTAACTAGTAGTACTAGTGAGGTTAAAAATGCTACTAGTAGGGTCCAGGAGGCTACTAGTAAGTGACACATGCCTACTAGTTGGGCCTGGTGTTACTAGTGCAGCACAGTATTTACTAATTGTGAGGACAGAAAGCTACTAGTACATGGACCTTAAGTCCAATATCAAGGATACCGGATTTACATAGACACAACTTACAATACAGAAAAATACCCATAATATTAACCCTTTCTATGTGGCTGTTCGATACCTGCCACCTCCAACTCATAGAGATGGAAAGTCAACAACAGTTGTAAACAAACTCAGCTATTCATTTGAGTTGCTGTCATTTTAAATATTCTAGCATGTAACTTTAAAAATTGTGTAAGACAAAGACAATGTTGAAGTTGAGCAACCCTCCACCTGTGACTCACGTGTCATGTGGAAGATGCCATCACAAGCGCTGATGTGAGACAGGAAAGCGTTTCCCAGTCCTTGGCCAGCGTGAGCTCCTTTCACTAGACCAGCAATGTCAACAACATTCAGGAATGCTGGGATTTTGCTGCAAGCCAAAAAAAGAAAAAACATGAAATGAACCATTTTAATGAATATATTCATATTCATTTATTCATAAATATAGGCATTTGAATATATTTAAGCACTACAGATGTAATAAAGTGATCGTCTTTGTATCAGAGGAAACTGAGTAAGTGTTTTACATGTTGTTTTACAAATGTTGAAAATACTTTCCCATTGGTTTTAGCATTTTAGTATTTTACACATATACTGTAGTAGCCGATGACACGCAGTATGGTAGTTAGGGACAAACACACTGGAGAGCATTTAACTGGATCACCAGAGATCCTGAAAGACAGCAGAGGTAGATCACTGCCATAAAAAGCACTCAAAGCAAAGATAGAAGACAGAGTGATGGGAACTCACAGGCAGCAGATAGCACACGTCTAGTGATCACTTCCGTTCAGGTACAAAATTACAAACTTGTTTATTTGACATGCTTTTATTGTAATGTGTAAGCGTTCTCCAGAGTCGTCAGGTTCTGAGTTACATCGCTCGATCTCCGTGGAGTTAAAGTGCACAGTGAAGTCTGACAGCTTCAAACCAGCACTGACGCCGTTCATTTTTGTCACCATGGCTGTCGAAACAAACTCACTCATGTGACATCTAGAGTCAACCCCGTAGTATCTTAACAGATGTGGGCAGAGAAGGAAGGTAAATAAGAGCTGTAAAACTGTAAAGGTCCACATGTTTAACTTATTGCATCGCTGATAACTAAGATGTAACGGAGTCCAAACACGATGGTGAGATCCATGCCGCTTTTTTCAAAAGCAGGTGGATAAATCTGGTGACTCCAATTCATGTACTGACATGTTCCGTGGCATTCAGCATGCCAATTCTTGTCAGTCACAAAGGAGCTCCTCGCATGTAAACGATCACTATAGAACAGCAAATCTGAATCCAGCCCACTTTAACAGCCTCTATAAATTCGTATGACAACCAGGTGTTGGAGGCTTATACGCGTCGGCTTTTCTTTAACCTGGAATACAGCAGCAAACATACATCATATCATACACAACCGGTGGCTACGTGTCAACAACACTGTTGTGTGTTTTCTCGACCCTACAGCAAGAAGACCGTCACAGACTACAGACCTGAAGTGTGAATAATACATGAATGATGAGACCCCATACCTGGCAGGTTTGTGGAATTGGCAGAGGAAATCATAGCGTTCATCTGGAATGGGCACTCTACTTTCATTTGGGTCAATGGTGCAGAAGGGGAAATTTTCAGCTGCAGCCTGACTCTTTGTCAGCACGTTGAAAAAGGTCGACTTCCTGAAAATAAAAACAGCAGTGAGGTCAGGCCATCTCAGAGTGCCAGTGTGCACAACCTGGTGGTTTAATAGAATGATCCTAAAACACTTAAATAAATCATGCAAGACACACTTTCTTTATTTTTGATGCGAGAGGGAAAAAGGTGATCGTCGTGGATTGGCTATTTGAGTTTTTCTGCAAAGTACTATACCCAATTACAAAGTCAGATAATCCCATAATAGATCAATTGTACATGGAATCGTGGGGCAAATTACATTTTAGATGGATCTCAGCTGTTGGACTGGATCAGTCAAAAGCTGGCCCGTGTTGTGATCACAGAGAGATTTATTTGCTGTCGCACAAGTAGCTCAAGTGTACTTCAAAATCCACAGACAATAACAAGTGTCTAAGAGTAATAATGGCATGGCAGTTAACTATAATTCAGGACTTTCCATCTTTAGCCCCTCACTTGGTGCTTCACATTGAAATGATTGTTTGCTAAGTCCTATGGGCATAAATTGCATGAAATTGCTAAAGTGCACGCATTAATTCCTGATGAAGTTACCGAGGGCTTTTCTTGGGTCACCTTGGGGGGGAATTAAAACCATCCAGAATAACACTATTATCAGCAAAGAGGTCCAAATAATTACACCGCACATTACTAAATGTGAAATCAAAAATGTGAAGTAGAGTGTAATATAATGATCATTACATGGTAAAGTGGAGTTTATCAAGACGTTTGCAGTGAGAACTTTTCTTATGTAAACTTGGATTTATGTCAAACATGACTACACCAAATAATAACCTAATTGTATGAACTGGGACAATATATAATAATCCACATAAGCAGTGTATTATTCTATATAAGTATCATTCTGTAAAACAATATAATTTATATTTTCAAATTCAATTATTAGAAAGAGTCACAGATTACATTTACCTCAGGGTGACTTGTCTTCGAACTTTTGATGTGCCTGTTTGCTTATATTTTAAAGATTAATAACAATTCAGATGTCACTAACTGATTTAGCCTGTGCTACATGCACATGATTTTTAGCTTGAGTCAAACATCCAATGGTATGTTTGATTAGAAAAAGCTGCAGTGCAAAAACCAAGACCAAAAAGTGACCCATTAAACAAATGTGGAGCTTTAAATTTGTAATATTTGTAATTCCAGAGTCAAACTGAGTATTAAGTGGAAAACCCAGCCAGGTGCTCTTAATTACTGGAGGTTTTTCTCGCTGCATACCAGTTCATTAACTCTGCAGTTATTGTTGGCAGTCAATAATAAACAGCTGTGGCCACCAAATATATATTTATATCCACGCATGAGAACTGTTCAAAACATCTTCAACCGCTGAGTAGAAATCACCCTGTGTTATATTTAAGAGCGCTTTTGAGAATGAGGGAGATTCATAAGACACGAGAAGTAATTATTTAGGTTAATCGTTCACATCTGCTACACGAGAAACATGAGTCAATCATGGTTTCATGATGCGGAGCGTGCCGATGCACTCGGCAGGTATGCATCTCTATTAAGTTGGTTTGTGTCTGTGTCGCATGTGAACTGGAGGAAACCTCTGACAATGACTTGTGCTACTCGGGACATATGTTGTGTATATGTGGTACCAAAAAAGGGACATCAATGGACAAAACTAAATTAGATGACTGTGGAAAATGGCAGCAAAGGGGACACAATCTAGAGATGGTGTAGGAAAGGCTACAAGGCTGCACGGCTGAATTACACTCTTAAGTTCCCCATGTCTGTGAAGAATGGTCAGCTACGCCCCGCTAACAGCAGGCAGACACCATAAGAGGGTAGATAAGATGTACTTTGACACAAATGTGACTTGGCAGCCCACAACCTCGATGACTTCTACTTGTTATACCAGGAAGAAATAGTTGTTTTGCTGGTGAGAAATCAAAACACCTGCAGTCTCTGTGCAATAAGCTTCAAAATCCAACATGACAGATAACACTGTGGGTCCAAATTCAACCTCTGCAATCGACCTACTCTCCATGATCAATGAACAGTTCTAAATATACACATGTAACTCAGCATTATCACGAGCGTCAACTTCACTGATTCCAAACATCTACTGATAATATCTCCTCGCCATCCCTGAGTCTTATCTGTTCCTTAAAGCATGCAGAGTTCTGCATTTATAAACTTTGATGGCTGTTTGAATCAAAAGAAATTAAAGGAGCTGGAAAACCTGAACAGAAGATGACCTCTGTAAAGGAAATGGGGGTGGGTGGGTAGGGTGGTGCTGGTCATGCAGGGTCCAACTAGTGATTAGTTCCTGTCAGTGATGATGCTGAACATCCTGGTAGATGCTAACAGACACCTTGGATGTGTCTGACCATGTCTGACATGCAGACAGTGTCTCAACACACAGTCACACAAACTGAATCATCAGGTCTGTATTTTCAGGAAAAACTCAGGTTGGTGCACACACAGCGTTTAAACAATCCAAAAATTTGTCCTTTTTTGTCCAATAAATGCTTCAACTTCATCACTCACGTCATGCAAGTTTACTCTTTCAATGCTTCCTTAAATCTGTAACTTGAAAGTGCACACATGTAAGCGCACATTTGGCTCTTTGGTTCTGCAGATTTTAAGGCTCACATACAAACAGTTACTCCATAATTGACTCTAAACATACGTTGCACGTGTCCTAACAATTTGATTAATGTAAAAACAAATGTGGCCTTAAACACAGTTACTACATGCTCTGTCAATATGGACACATTACATGTTAAATCTGTCAGCGGAGACTGGCCTGTAAGGGCACAGTGGACAATGAAATGTATGAAATGTATATGTGTGTGTGTGTGTGTGTGTGCGCCCCAGAATTTCCTTTCAACGCTTTCAAATAGAGATCACAATTATAGCACGTCGCAAGGGCTGCAATTTGAGCGACACGTCACGCGGCTCATCTGACACAGGGATAATACTTAACCGTTAAAGGTTTTTAATGACGTTCATTCATATCTTTACATTTTCCTCCTCGTATTAGAATATATTACAGAGTGAACTTTGAACTGAAGATTGACTTAGATATTAGATATTTTCCCCAAATGTTTCAGTGCTAATTTCCTCCATAGTTGAAAGATTTAAGATGAAACGGACACTGTTAAACGTTATGACATACTGTACGGTGACATAAGTGCACACTCTGTCATGTGCAATAAGTGGGTTTTTAAAATACATTAGAGAGCACACTTTGTTAGTGTTTTTTCATTCATTTAAATACTCTATATGTCACCATATGTACAACTGTCTGTTGACTTATTATAATGTCACTCGACAAAGATTAGACTTTCCCTCACTTTCTCGGTTGCCTTTAAACGCCTGTGAACTGATTTCTAGGTAAAGGACTCAGGACGTAGGAAAACTGAAAGAATGTGGCTTTTATGTTTGTTCCTGAGTGCCTTACCTCAATGCCTTTCTTCTGCTCCCCTATGGTGATGACACAGTGCAACACTAGCTAATGGCAGCCAAGGAATGGAGTCTGTTAACATCAACAATTGAATGGCTCCCACCACAACACAGACCTCAACACAAACTCCTCGTCACCACAAAAAGATGTTTGAAGGAAAAATAAAGCCAACATCAGAGCATTCCATTCAATGACAAACTGATATTGATCAATGTTATGATTAATACGATGTCAACGTCAATCATGTTCAATCTCAAGTATGTCACGTTATCCTTCTGGTCAGTTCCCAGGATATTCAACGTGACGCTGACTCGCGTACAAACCAGTATTCTAAGTGATAAGAGTAATCTGAATCCCACACGTAGAACATTTAAAAAGGTCCTATTTATATTTATAAATAAACCTAAAACCTAGCGAAAGGATCTTTAAAGGTCCAGTGTACAAGAATGAGAACTATCTAATGGTGAGACTGAGACTCCTTTCCTCACACTTCCCTATTCCAGAGTGCATCAGAGGAACGAAGACAGCCTTCACATGACAGGACACATCTCATTCTTTTTTGTTTGTGTACCAAACGTCTGCTTCAAAACACAAAACTCACACTTTGACTGCATGGGTTGTCTGTTCTGACTGCTGTAGACACAGGGTGGCTCAAGCTGGCAGCCTCCATAAAGCATGCCCCGTCTGAAGTACATGTAAAGGCTTATTCTAGGGCCGCAAAATGTTCTATTTCAAAGCGAGTGTACACACACATATAAAAGCATACTTTTAATGTTCTTTTCTGCAGCCACAGCAGAACATGGCCCACCGTTTATAGACCATGTCAAACCCTCATATCTCAGGTGGCAGAGACATTTAATGTGCTATTTTATTTTCTTAGCTTGACCCTGTTGCAGTAATTAATAAATGTAAGGACAACATACACCGAATAAACTGTATTACAGTAATTATTTGTTTGAATAAAAACTCACACAGTTACTCAGACTGAAGCATGGTTCCAAGCACTCAACGACACCATAAGAACTCTGCAGGTTGTTTAGGGACATTGGAATCTTTACCAAGGACAGTCATCTGAGGAGCAGGAGTGTGTTACTTTCTTGCTGGTGTGTGCAGTAGATCTAAAAGCATGTGTGCATTATGCTCTATGCCATATCAATAAAACGTTCCCTGTATAGCAAAAACATCAAATAAAATCTGTAGTTGTGTAGTGTATCTAAAGTCAAATGTCATTTCACTTAGTACACGCATTTATATTTATAGTTTCATAGAAGGCAAGTACACTGCAGGAGTGAACAGAGCACATGTTGCTGCATGTAGTTCATTTTCATGGTAAGAAAGCCCAAAAACCTTTCACTTACCCAACATTAGGCAGACCAACAATTCCTATTTTCAGTGAGGTGCCAAATCTTCCAATCAGCGGTGGCGGTTTCGGTGCATCGTCTCCTTTTCCCTATAATAAAGATAATGTGGAGACGTCTGCAGTCAGAAGAAGAAGAAGAAGAAGAAGCACTTGCCGTTACATAACCTGCACTGCATTCTGATGTTTGAATGAAGAAATCCCTAAACAAAACACACCTTCTTCGGAGCCATGTCTCACAGCTAAACTTTTTTTTTTTTTACTGACTTCCACAGCAGTTCACCACCCCAAGAGGAAACAACACACACACACACTCATTGACAGAACACGGGCTAAGCTAAGCCCTTAAATGTTACCAGCCGACTGCACTTCAACTGGCTCACCCCCCACCTCTCAAAATAGAACATGCAGCCTCTGGAAATGGAAGTCGACACTGTAAGTTGGCAAGCTGACCTGTGCTTCCAAATTTAGCTGTCGATACTATCAATGCAGGGTTGATGAGCTGCTGCTGGGATCTCACACAGGACTGTTACTCTAAAAGTGCAGTCCTTTTGCAAGTCTGGTTAATCTTTATCAGAGACTTGACAACAGCTGCTTGCTTTCTATTAACATTTGAATCATCCGTCTGACAGCCGTTTAACTAAAGACATCCATGAGTCACAGATCTGAGCTGATAGGTCAGACATGTGTAGTATGTGTCCGTTCACTTTCCTCCCTGTGGCTTTTGCATGCAATCAAAACAAATCTTAAAGTGCAACTAACTCATGGCAAACCACAGACAAAACACAGTCATTATCATTGCACCCATAAAAAAAAAACAAAGATGGATAAACACTGCTTTAGCCGTGTTGGTATTTTAAGATGAAGGAAAGTCATTTATCACAAATGAAAACAGCGCAACACATTTCCATGCTTATACTTTATTAAATAAGCATTTTCTGATCAGCTGGGCATGAATCAGACAGCAGCACAGAGGGGAAAGTACAACATCCGTGCACTCATAGTTTCCTCCAGCCCCCTTTGAGAGAAACAGGTGTAGCCACATGAACACACAAAATTACGACAATTAGTTAAATGTCCTCAAATAAACTTCCCCTCGGTAGAAATACAAATTAAAACACACAGGGGCAAAACCAAAAACCATCACCCAAATCCAGAAGACTGTCTAATTTAACATGCAGAAAATGAGGCTAATAATCTGGATTTGAGGCAAGTGAGGCTGTGGCTTTTTAGACAGAATTTAAATGAATAGGTCTGAATTAATCATTTATCTTTTGTTGATGGATGCACCCCCACTTAGACTCATCACAATAGGTGCAGAGCGTTTTGTTCGACCATATAAATCATTCCCATTGTTTAAGGTACATTGATCAATCTAATGGCTTGTAATAGGCTCCTAATTGCCACAGAGAAGTGCTCACGAATGGAGTCCAGAATTACAGATTCGACTCAAATTTCTCACTTGAATGACAAGGCAAGATTATACTCTTCCTCCTTTTGTCTCAGGTAAACATCCTCTGAAAAAAAACACCATCATTTTATTATTCCAGGTGAATTTCCTTCTTAGATAAATTCAAGCCAGAGTTTATATATATATAAAAAGACAAGTTGCAGAAAGATGCACTAATTCCTGCACGTGCTTTTTTTTGTTAATCTGAACTTAAAAGCATCATTATTAGAAGCTCCAGTGAGTCAACATTGGTTGCGATTCAAGATAAAAGAATATAAACAGTCAAGCAGTGTAGAGGTTATATTTTAATAACATCAACACAAAAATAAAATTGTGAAATCGAATTAAATCGAATTAAAAAATTTCAACGGTGTGATTTTAATTGCAGTGTACATTTATTTTCCGATTTTTTTTTTTTTTCTTTTTAAATAAAGAAAAAAACCCAAAACAATTTGTTTTGAATTTCACTGAACACTCGAATTAATTTAACTTCTGTAGCAACGGTGAGCTTTGTTTATGTGGAGCACACATTTAGTTCTGGTAACTGCACTCTGCCAAATTGTCATGATTGCAAAGATGATTCCATTTTCTTGGCAGCGCTCAGTGTTTGATGAGGCGGATTTTTTTTATTCAGCCTTTGTAAAAGGTGGGGTTTAAACGCAAAAAAAATTAAAATAATACAGAGTATTTGAACAAATTGCGCCTGTGTTGACTGGCAGCATTCACACACTGTAATGAGGCATTATTTGATCGCTTTGAATACCATAATGCACATCTTTCGGTCAAGCCTTTCTCTGGAAAATTGCTTTAACTTTTAAAAGGGATGATGATTCACATCAGAGCGGGTCAATTTTACATTGCGCCATTATGCGTGAGCATTTAACAAGCTGTATGGAATACGCTGGCTTTTGGAGTCGCAATAGTAAAAGGCGAAAAAATATGAGTCGCAAATTTGGGGGAACAAAATGTCCATCCTTTAATGGACTAATATTTAATTAAATGGCAGTACATTTTATTTCTCAGCCACAAAGACGGGCACCGTGCCTCCTGTTAAATGGGTTTAATGGAGATAACTGGCGGCCTTGAGGCAGGCAGCCTCTGCATGCTCAAACTTTGTTTTCCGCCTATAAAACACTTGTAAGAAAAGATCGGCTCCACGCGCTGATAACGCGAGCTGTCATTTTTAATTAACCCCTCACCTTCGCTCCCCAGGCAGGTGGAGAGCGCGCGCGGACACGGACACGCGCCGGAGCAAGGATTTGGCCTGAAAAGTATAAAACTGTCAACAATCACAGTCACGATTCATTCAGATATTTATTCAGACAGCGAATAAATAATCTTGAGTAATATCAATCCGCGTGTGATTCAGTTCACAATCAGCGCAGCTTTAAATTGTCAAACTGGCAGTTTCCTCCTGTGCATTAACTGCGCCGTGTCTGCGCACACACAGCACTGGCTGGTTTGTTTTTTATATATATACTGAGTATATATATATATATATAATGTCACCTACAGCAACATCATCCTTCAGGATACTCTGCATTTAAATAGCAACAGTTTCCCAATGACGCGTCGCGCATGATCTGAATGTTGAAAATCCGAAGGGAATCGTGGACAGTGTATATATGCACCGTGTCGCCATAACACACACACACACGCAGACGCTCTGGAAATAAGTGAAACGCTTACCTCGTGAAGAACTGCCGTGTGAACTGTATTCTGCAATGAAAGGAGACATCGTGTGAGAATACATAAAAAAATAACTGTATGCATTCAAAAAAAAACAAAAAAAAAAAACATACCAAATCGTGTCTTGTATGACAGTCTGAGCAGAAGCTGCACAACACATGATTGACGGCGGGGGTTTTGGTGTTTCTGTCTGCGGTCGAGTCTCTCATTGGCTGACTGCGTCCCCGGCCCAGAACGCAGCCTCCGGATTGGCTGCGCGCCCTCGCCAGCTGTACTTCAAAGAACACGCTCTCTACAACTAGGTAGTGTCGAGAGCTGCGAGCCAGGAGAGGAACCGTGTGACCCGAGTCGGACACGGTGAGACTCAAATCACATTAGGAGCTCGTTTGTAGCAGTGAAATCGCGAACACTCTCATCACAGCACAGACCCTGGATATGGCTACGTCTATACTTGGGGTGAGTGTGGCTTTGCTCTTGTGCGTAAAGTTACTTTCTCTGGAGTTTGGAGTTGTGAATTATAACTTTATTTAAAATGAGCGGTTAAATGAGGCGTGCTTCATCACATCTGACCTTATTAAGCGTTATAGTGTTGTTATGTGTTATCTTATGTGTGAAAGTTTGTTAAAATGTTAATACATGCGATATGTTTTGAAACTAATAGTTTGATGTTGTCTCTCTCCAAACAATCACAGTTGTTCAAATATATGCACTGAAGCTCTGTTTATTTGTTTATTTCTTTATCTTTAATCTTTGTTTACAGTTTGTCTGTTCGGGGTCTAACTTCTGGTGTGTCACTATGTGTGTTTTCAGGAAGAGCCACGGTTTGGAACTACACCTCTAGCTATGCTGGCTGCAACTTGCAACAAAATTGGTAACACCAGTCCTCTTACAACTCTACCTGACTCCAGCGCGTTCTCGAAGGGTGGATTTCATCCGTGGAAAAGATCCTCCTCCAGCTGTAACTTGGGATCCAGTCTGCCCGGTTTCGCAGTAGCGACGAGCCGCGCAACCACAGGACTAACGCCGAACAGTGGCGCAGGCAACAGCGCCTTTTGCTTAGCCTCCACCTCCCCGACCTCGTCTGCGTTTTCCACTGAGTACAGCGGTCTGTTCTCAAACTCCGCGAGCGTCTCAACACAAGAGTCTGGACAGTCGGCTTTTATCTCCAAAGTCCACACATCGGCAGAGACCCTGTACCCGCGGGTGGGGATGGCGCACCCTTACGAGTCGTGGTACAAGTCCGGTTTCCACTCCACCATCTCTGGCGACGTTGCCAACGGCGCGTCTTCGTGGTGGGACGTCCACACCAACCCAGGATCCTGGCTCGATGTCCAAAACCCCGCAAGCACCCTCCAGACATCGCTGCACTCCGGGACGCCTCAGGCGATCCACTCCCAGCTGAGTGGCTACAACCCGGACTTCTCCTCCCTGACGCACTCGGCGTTCAGCTCCACGGGAATCAGCCCCTCCGCGTCTCATCTGCTCTCCACCAGTCAGCACCTGTTAACACAGGACGGTTTCAAAACAGTCATCCCCACGTACACAGACGCTTCCGCCGCCAACGCCATGATCTCGGGGGGCAGTTCAGGAATAAGCAGCTCGTCGCGGTCGTCCAGGCGCTACTCCGGTAGAGCAACATGTGACTGTCCTAACTGCCAGGAGGCTGAGCGGCTGGGACCCGCCGGGGCCAGTCTGCGGAGAAAGGGACTCCACAGCTGTCACATCCCGGGCTGCGGCAAAGTGTACGGGAAGACGTCTCATCTCAAAGCGCATTTGCGGTGGCACACCGGCGAGAGGCCTTTTGTCTGCAACTGGCTTTTCTGTGGCAAAAGGTTCACGCGCTCCGATGAGCTGCAGAGACACCTGCGCACCCACACCGGCGAGAAACGGTTCGCGTGTCCGGTGTGCAACAAGCGCTTCATGCGCAGTGACCATTTGAGCAAGCACATCAAAACGCACACGGCCGGTGGAGGAGGCAAAAAGGGCAGCGACAGTGACACCGACACCAGTAACCTGGAGACCCCGAGGTCCGAGTCTCCTGAACTTATTTTGGAGGGAGTCAATCCCAGAATCAATGTTAAAGATCCGTCTCCTCACGACGAGCCCTAGTGAGGCACTGCCCTCAGATAAAAGTCATAATAATTATTATAATAATAATAATAATAATAATAATAATAACAATCATCATCATCAAACCAGAATAAAAAAAAAAACTGCACAGCGATGAAAACGGGTCTTATCTGACGGACAGTACAGGAGAAAATATTTCCACAAGCGATTTCAAAGTCTGAAAAAAAAAAAAAAATTCTCCACAGCAGCAGGCGCGTGACGAGTTTCTTTTAATTCCTTATTCAATCTAAAGACACCAGAGATGTTTTACAGCTGGCCTTTGGAGACACGTTTAAGGACTTGACAATGAGAAAAAAAAAGATGTTTTGCAGAGGGTGCGAGAAAACAAACCTGTTGAATTTCTTTGGTTGGACAATGCGAGTTACATCTTGTATATTGCTGACTAAACTCTGTGTTATTTTCATGTAAATGTTTAGGCTTAATGATTGTTTTATTCGTGTTGGTATATCCTGGAAATCAGGGAGTTTACTTTCGACGCACTTTGTGGATATGTATGTACACAGCTCCCCCCTCCCCCCAACTTTGGTTAACCATTTTATTTTATTTTGCTCAAAAAAATATCTATATATAAATGTTTACCTGTATAAAGTCACACGTACAAGACTTTCATTTTATCGTAATTAAAACGTGTCAAAAAAGGCTGTGATTGTGTGCTGCACATTTTATATTTGGAGTTTAATCTATTTGTTGGGTTTTTTAAGTTGAAAAAAATAATAATTTCAAAACTTAAGGTTGTTCATGGGGTATTTTTTTTTCCTTTAAATTACCTATAGGCCTGTATGATACCTTGACTTTGACTATTTTCCCCTATGGAATAAATCAATGTTTAATGCCCCGGAAAAGACATTTCATGCCCAAATGAAAATCTTGTTAAACGGTATTAATTATGACTTGGAGCACATCACAGCCCCATGTGTTTTGTATTTGCGATTAGGGATTCGTGTCTTATCAAATATCTAATTAATCTCCGAGGCATCTTTTGTTCACTTTCACTTTATCGCGGGTTTTCCGAGGGGGTTTGATGACAAAGGTCCCTGAATATTTATTCTAATTGTCCAAATTAACTGCTTTCATTTGCATAGCAATCGGTGGGCCGAGGAAAAAAAGGGATACGGCTTCTGTCTATTTTTTTTTTTTTTTACAAAAACCACATAGATGTTATGGGAACAGTTTTTTAAAAAACTCAAGGAGGAAAAAAAGCAGAAGGGGGCAAAGAGTCACATGCAAATGCTGAATTTAAAATGGCCTTTGCGCAGCGCAGTCAAATGCTTTCTGCGCGTTATTTGAATATCAGTGGCCTCGAATTGAAAGGGTTCAAGGATGCTCTCTGACTTCTTTGTGCTTACCCACTGCAGCGTCCGACTCGAAGAAAAAGCCAGGGAATAATTACAGCGTGGGTCCAGGACGTGGAACACGTCAGGGAAAAGCATCTCACCCAGACCCCCTCTTTTTTTTCAAGAGGATGTTAAATTGACCAGAAGGCAATAGAGGGAAATTATTTTCATTTCCTTTTGTGCAACAGCGGCTTCAAGGAAACGGCCACATAGTGAAAACTATTAAATTAGACTGCCGATTTGAATTTCATCAAAATATATAAAAAGAGAGAGGCGCCAGCAGCGTTTACGGAAAATGTGGGAAATGTAACGCCGAGGTGGCGCATTTAAATGCTAATTCACAGATATTTATTTACTGATAAAACAAAATTAATTGTTTATTTTAAATGGATTAAACTATTTTATCCTGTTGTTTTTTTTAAAAAAGAAAAAGAAAAAAGAATTGGAAATTGCACGTGTCAATGTTGGCAATTTTAATTTAAATATCATAAATATGTTCTATATTGCGCGCCACGTCCTGTATCAAAATATAAACAAATTGGTCTCCATTACACTAAAAATAAACAATGTGCGGCGCTTTATCCGCATGCTCTCACTGTTGATTTGCTGTTTCTGTATTTACGCGGTGGATGTTTGCAGAGACTTTTATTTCCAACTCGCAAAAAATCCAGCCGAGTGTATTTCACAGCTTTACAACCATATAAAGCATGTATCATTTTATGATAATTATTTAAATATATATATATATATATATATATATATATACATACACACACACACACACACATCTGTGTATATTTAACTAATTACCATAAAATAATACATGCCTTATATGGCTGTAAAGCTGTGAAATACTCTTCTTTAAATCAGGTTTGAGAGCATTTCAACACTTGGTGAAAGTCTAAATCTTTGTCTGCCATCATCTCAATAGCGCTGTAATTCCTTTCACCTGACAAAGAAAAAAAAGGCATTGAACTGAGGGTTAAACATTTAATCAGAAAACAAAAATATTTGTACAGGCGTCAATGGCCGTCAAACATTCCAACTTACAGTGTCGATTTTTCCCTTCAAAATGCACGATTATAAAATAAGGATAAAAACGTAAGCTACAGATAAACACCGTAGGTCTTTTCCAAAAGTCACCTGACCATGAAAATCAGTCCAACATTTTCCTATCAGCAGATCATAGCTGCAAATTGCTCCCAATGCTAATCAATTCACTTGGACGCTTTCACACAGTCCAAGACTGTGTGATGAGAGTGCAATGAGCTACACAGAGATGTTTTTTTTTCTGTCTACTGCTTCCCTCTACTGGAAGAAACAGAGAGCTTCACTGTCTGTCTGAAATCAGACTGTGTGATAATTCACACAATTTATTAATAGATGGCAATGTACAAAATCAAAATAGGAAAAAAAAATCTATTCATGTGTAATTTATTGTTTGTGTGTTACAGTAACTTAAAAAAAAGCTCAGTGCTTTCTTCTAGTTCTGTCTGAGCTCCTCTCCCTCCTCTCCCTACTTCTACTCCTTTCTGTCCTCCTTTCCCTGCTTCTGTTCCTCCCATCCACTGTTCTGCCTCTCCATCCATCTGTGCCACTTCTGTTCCTCTCACCATCACCGCTGCGATGCTTGTGTCTACCCCTGTCCTCCCTGCCTCTCTCACGGCTCCTACTTCTGTCCTTGCCCGGCCTGGAGCTGCCAGGTCTCTGTCTGTCCCTGCTGGTGTGTCTTTGTTTCTCTTGACCTCCCTCCAACTTGATATTGTTTTGCGGGCTGTAATTTCGACTCCTGCTCCTTCCTCTCTCTGTCCGTGTTTCTCTATAATTCTGGGGCTCCTCTTCAAGCCTCCTGTGTCTGGTGTGAGGGCTCGATGAACTGCTCATGTGAGAGGAGCCCCTTTTCTGACTCTTGACTTGTTGCCCGCTCTTGGAGCTCTTATCCCTACAGGAATCTTTCTTCTTGTTCTTCTTTCGCTTTTGGCTCTTGAACTTGTCGCGGCTGTCTGAATCTGAGCCACTATCGCTGCTGCTGGAGGAGTCACTAGAGCTGCTGCTACTTTCATGCTTTTTCTTGTGCTTTCTTTTGCTCTTCTTCTTCTGCTTTTTGCTCTTCTTTTTCTTAGACTTTTCCAGGTGATCAAGTTTTCTGTAAAACAACAATAAAGCATCGCTATTTCAATAACAATCCTGTCAAAGGCAACTGAAACATGAGTCACATATTAAAAGATGTATAAGCTACATGAAAACCACAGCACCAGAATGGTGAGAAGATGTGACAAAAATGATGACATTTTCTATTTAAAAATGTTATGAAATACAACACCATCAAGGAAACCTTTCATTGATCAGATCAATTATCACAGACTTTTCTCAGCCTACAGTACCAGTATAATATATCAAAACCGTGTAAAGTATTATTTAACTTTGGCTCCATTATAATGGAGATTAATTAAATTTTTTTATGTAACTAAAGTTTTTATGTATAAAGAAAAGTTTAAGAGTTTACCTGAGGAGCTTCTGTTTTTCTTTCGTCGTTAATGACTTCAGAAATTCTACCTCAGGATCGTCCTCTTCATCACTGGCAACAAATCCCTATACAAATAAAACACAAAGCAGCACATTACACAGTGCATTTAAATCAACAAACAAGTTTCAAATTAAGCAAAGACAAAAACGAGCAAAAATATACAAGTGCATCAGCGGAAACAATCATAAATCTATGATATTGTCTGATGTGTTCATTTAAAATGTGTTGCTCTAAAAACTGGCTACGCTGCAGCATTTACACTAGCTGTGGCTAGTCTTTTTCTCTGGAGGGTAGAGAACATGTGCATTTTCCTATATTGTCCTATGTGTGCAAAGATGGGAGTGCGAGACAGACAATTACCTGTGATGGATCACAAACAGTAGCATTCCGATCAAGGACACATTTTTTCAGGGCAAACCCACTGTTTCGCATCTCCGCCATTAACTCTGAGGGGTGCATCGACGGACCTGTTAGCACAAATCACAGCCTCAGAGTCTCATTGATGTCAAACCCATGCCAGACACTATCTCCACAGTGGGAATTTCAGGGGCGGCTTTGTTAACAGAATGGGACATCAAATCAACTCACTCCACTTCCGGCTGAGCAAATCATAGAATATCGTTCTCTGCCAAAGCAGCAGTTAGGGGAATCAGAATACACAACAATTACATTTTTTCTGCCGGCACAGAAGGGGACCATAGCGGCACTCCAGCATTAACGCCGCACACCGACTGGACTCTGCCTGAGTAAACATTCCTTCTTTACTACTCAACTCGCTGATTGCAGAACTCGGAATCAGCTGAAGAACGGGAGCTCCAGCTGAAACCTGAGAGGAAACCTTTAGTAGGTGTAACACCTGCCTGCAAAGTCTAGTCACAGACTAAACCTAAGCTACTGGCTGCAAATATGACAGCTATTCTTGATCCCTGTTCTTTTTAAAATGCATTAAATTATTCTACATTTATAGAACTACCAACACATATCTTTAACAGATGTACATATAAAGTAAAACCAAAAAAATACAGAAAAATAAAATCAGTACAAAACAATATTTTTAACAATTACTTCTAGGTTCAAAGACAGGGAGTGGTACGTTTAGTTGTTCTGCATCATCATTTGTCAGTGAATGCAGACTGAGCATTAATTAATGTAATAATTTTAGAACAGTGACAAAATGGCTACAGAGAATAAAGGAAAAGCAGGGCAGCGTGTTTGTGACAATGTTATCCTATTTATTCTACCTGCTGCCTCCTCTGAAGCCATGGAGCTGGCATTGATGCCTGACAGTCCATAGAGAGGACACTCTCTGTCTGTGTTCACATGGCCCCATTTGTGACACTTGATGCATCGCACGTTCCGCACCTGTGAAGTTAACAATAGACATTATTCACAATAGTCTAAATCAGAGCTTCCCAGTGTGGGCCACAGCCCACTGGTGTGCCTTGGAGGTACTGCAGGTTGATTTCAGACGGGAATAGAAAACCTCCTCTCAAGAGTAGTTTTTATTATATATTAATGAAATTAATATTATATATATTAATAAAAATGTTATTTGTTCCAGGAAAGATAATCAAAATTTAAAAAACCTCACTTTGTTATTCACATTGTTTATTTTTTTAACATATGGGCTTCTCAGTTATGGTCAAAAGGCTAGACATACACTTTGATCAATAACAATTATTCATGATGACTATTATTTGGTAAAGTTATCCGGTGATTTCAGTACTGTGCAATTTTCTTGCTAATTGCTAAAAGATAAAATCTGTGATCATGGATACAAAAGCACAACATCACATAAAGAACAAGACTACTAGTGTTCCATTTACATTTAAGTCAAAGTCAGAGTCAACTCCCAGTTTATGAATCTTTGTTGCAGTACAGAATAGACATGCTTCAAAAAATACAAATCATTACACACCTGGATTCCAAATGGCTGATCTCTAATATTCATGTCATCCTTTGCATATCTACAAAAGAAAATTGAAGATAAAAACAATGTCAACACTAGAACACTGGACAATATTCACAGAAAATGTCATAGTATAAGAAACAGCCACTTACTTTTCTCGAGGAGCAAGCTTCTGCCACTCAAATTTGCACTCATCTTCTCCCTCCTGACAAATACACAAATTCCATTGCGAATTGTTACTCACATATTGTTAAGTATGATTGGAAACTAAGACAAAAACTACACCAAACACATGAAGTGTGTTGTGTTTAACATGTTCTTTTGTCTAACTTACCTCTTTTTGTTCCTCTTGAGGACCGAAGACAGATGTGAAAGACAGAACAAATATTACAATGTTAATGCATTATGTTCTCAAGAATCATTTGTGTGGTACAGGATATAACATTTGAAGGGACTACAGATGATTAATTTGAGGGACACTTTACCTTTGGATGCTCCGGGTGGAGCCTCGTACATGAAATTGAGGCCATTTTTAACACGGTCATCACCCATCAACAATCTGAAGGATTGGATAAAAGTCATGACAATTTAATTCTGAAATTGCATTTAACAGCATTTAAATTTAGGAGGTTTACAGAAAAAGTCCTCTGGACTTTTCCAAAGCTTCATGGGGGACATGTGTAATGAAAATATCATTCAACATATAAAACATTCAGTGCACAATTATCAGTTAAGTATGTTTTAAAAAATAAATCTTTCAAGCTGTGTATTTATCAAACCTGTTGTTGTAAGTGTCCTGTTCTTTCACGTAAGCCTGCATTAGGTCTTCTTGCTTTTTCTTCTCGTACGTCAGTTTCTGCTCTGCTATCCATACCTGCAAGATAAATAAAATCAGATGGATTATTACATATTAAGTGGGAGATGATCATACTTTGATGAATATATGATTTTCACTCAATAATATGTATGAACTGAGGTAACTACAGCTGAATATGACTGTGATTTGTTCATTTAAAAAAAAAAAAAAATACACTATGATCAGGCTCTTCCATGGTGGCAAAGTGAACATAAGACAAATAAACGGGACGTTAGCAATGATGCACAGAAGTTAAACCAAGTGCCTAAATGGGCATTAAATGGTTCATACAGAATATTACCGTTTAAAATAAACATTATTATGTACAGGGTTAAAAACATGGAAGCTATTGCTAAAACGAAACCTACCACTAGCTTCGCTTATTAACACGTATGCTAACTGGGCTAACTGTGTCTATCACTTACCTTTTTGATATTTGACTTCGACGCAGGGTGGAAATCCTTCTTACACATGAAATTTGCAAACGACTTCCCCATGGTTGGCAACCTATAACGTTATCTTAAGTGAAAATAAAATGCTATGTTAGCTGACGACGTTGTTAGCTCAATCACCCCGCTTGTAAACAAACGCCCGTACGAAGATGGCTTTACATTGAGGAAGCCAGTCCCGCTAGTTCTCGCGAGATTACTGAACAGCCACACGACATCGATTTCTTTTATGAAAATAAAATATATAGTGACGTAATATTGGGTGAGATCAAAAAAATTACTCTAAATCCCGCTAGTGCGGCATGCCCAGGGACGAAATAATATGGCTTGTCCAAACGTTTCGAGTAACTGTATGGAAAAAAAACACGACAGCAAGGATCAATGCGAGATTGTCCCGGCGAGTGACAGATCAAAGTATGTGCATCAGGTACGTGCAAAATTCACATTTAAAAGTTTGGCGAAAATGTGACTAAAAATGGGAATGAAATTGAGTAAACGTGAACTCACTACGAACATGAGTCGAACTTCAACCAGGTCACGTGACTGCAGTGTTATCGCGTCAGAGGTGGTGAAATCTCGTGCAAGCAGAAATGGAAATAGAAACTTAAGTGCCCTGTGGGAGTGCAAGACATTAGCGAGGCTGATATTTTGGTGAGTACAGTAGTATTATACTGCACTACAGACTATTCTTGCTCACACAGGACTATGTTTCCACCTGAACTAAAATCCGTGCAGTGAAGTGTAGTGAATTGTTATCCAAGGGAAATTGTGCTCTTTAAATAGGACCATCAGTTTGTGTGTTGGTCATATCTGCAACCTAAAAAGTGAACTGTCCTCTCTGTTTGCTTTCAGCAGCTTTGACAAACATGCAGCCATCCTCCTGTGACACATTTGTGGCTCTGCCTGCCTCCACTGAGGGACACTGCATCATATTTGGGAAAAACACTGACAGACCTTGTGATGAAGTCCAGGAAGTGGTTTATTTTCCTGCTCAAGACTATGGTGCAGAGGAGAAGGTTGAGGTACTTCACACAAAGTCAGTTTGTTAGTACACTTCAACCTGCCAGTGGTTAACTAGTGACACCTTTTTGTTTGTCTTTATAGTGTACATACATAGAGATTGACCAGGTTGCCCATACTTATGCAGTTGTGCTGAGCAAACCAGCATGGCTGTGGGGGGCAGAGATGGGTGCAAATGAGCACCAAGTCTGCATTGGCAATGAGGCGATATGGGGCAGAGAGACTTCTGATGGTGATGAGGCTCTTCTTGGCATGGATCTCGTCAGGTAAAAAAACCCCTGTGTAAACACTGTATTTTCACGAGTCTGCTATTTGCCAAACTGTTTCTGTTCTTTAATTTTAATCGGGCAGAACCTTTCCAAGAGTGGCAAAACAATTTAAAATCACAGTAATGATCAACAAAACAAAGGCTGAGCAATTACACAGTGCAGCAAACACAGAAACAAGGAATTAAGAAAAGCAGTTTCAATAATTATGAAAACATGTAATTCATTTTAAATGGTATATGACAGATATTAAGGTGATGTAAGGTTGTATGGAAGCTTCAGAAGTAGAGCTTTTTGAAATACAGAGCATTATATGGTTATTTTCTTTCTTGAGTGTGAGCAAGTCAAACCCACATTACGATACAGAGGACAAGGAGTTTGATATTTGTCATTTGTGTTAAAGTATGGGGCACTGTAATCTATGGTACTAGAACAGAAATGCAGAATATCTCCATTGTCAAGACAAACATTAACTGAACTGTAGAATTAGTTTTCTTTAATTCTATAGTCAGTTTAAAATACATTTGCAAGAAAAAATCTCTGCTCTGTGACCCTGTTATTTCACAGGCTTGGACTGGAGAGAGCTGACACCGCTGAGAGAGCGGTGGATGTTATAACTAAATTGCTGGAGAAATATGGTCAGGGAGGACCTTGTATGGAGGATGAGGGTAGCTTCACCTACCACAACAGCTTCCTTATCTCAGACAGGAAGGAGGCATGGCTGCTAGAAACGTCAGGGACGTACTGGGCTGCAGAAAGAGTGGAAGGTAAGAAGGAGCACAGTACGGCATCTATTAAAGGACAAACATTTCCAGTACATGTGGCAAATATACCACTGATCATTCACAACTAGGAAGCTGAGAACTGTTTCTAATTTTGTGGCAGAGCAGTGTGAGCCTCTGCCGTTTTAATCTTAATTCTTAATCATCTGGGATTTCTTTTAGAGCTTTATTTTATTCTTTATAGCTTCATGGCTTGACAAAGTGAAACAGACACTCTTCCACCACAACATTAAAATTCAATTCAATTCCTGAGCCTGGTAACTAAAGGCTCTGCCTCCCATTTAACTCTTACAGACTCTGGGAACCACAAGTAAACCTGTATTTTGTGACCTAAGTGGATTATTAGGGTGATAGGGTAAGACTAGGTCTTTCAGGTATGAAGGGGCCTGACCATTAAGTGCTTTGTACGTGAGGAGGAGGATTTTAAATTTAATTCTAAACTGTACGGGGAGCCAGTGTAGAGAAGCTAACACTGGAGTTATATGGTCTCTCTTTCTAGTTCCTGTCAGAACTCGTGCTGCAGCATTTTGAATTAACTGAAGGATTCTAACAGACTTGTTAGAACATCCTGCTAATAAGGAGTTACAGTAATCTAATCTAGATGTAACAAAAGCATGAACTCGTTTTTCAGCATCCTGTAAAGACAGAATGTTTCTAATTTTCATAATGTTCCCGCAGGTGGAAGAAGGCTGTTCTGGAAATTAGTTTTATGTGTGAATCAAAAGACATTTCCTGCTCAAAAGTAACTCCAAGGTTCCTCACAGTGGAACTGGAAGCCAGGGTGATGTCATCTAAAGTGACAATGTGATCGGAAAGTTTTTCTCTGAGGTGTTTAGGGCCAAGTATAATGACCTCAGTTTTTTCTGAGTTTAAAAGTAGAAAATTACAGGTCATCCAGGACTTAATGTCTTAAAACAAGCTACCTGTTTTAACAGTTGTGATTGATCCAGTAGGTGTGAACAAGTTAAATCGGTCCATTACATAGTTTGGCCACCAGAGAGCACTGCTAGGTTAATTTTCTTCTGTAAAATGTCCCACTCCCTGCATATATTGCTCACAGTAACTTGAATAAGTACAGTGCTTAAAACATTTATTAGACCACCAGTAGTATAAGGTGAGTGAGTATAAGGTTTATGCCACCGCTGCCCTAAATCAACAGCATTGGTAATTATCAAAATATTTTTTTTATGTTTCTGTAATGGTTAATACACCAGTATGTAGAAGCTCTGTAACCTGAAATTATATTTGTAATGCTAAAATAAAATTATTATTGTTATCCATGAATTTTCAAATTTACTGTTTTACAAAAACAAAATATTAAAGCACTTTATTTCTTGATTCAGATGTCAAATTATAGTTGTTTGCTTTCATTCTTGAACAGAAAAAAATGTTTTAGTGGTTGAGTGGTTATGCTTGATTAATTTCTGACTTCTCAGAGAAGCCCAGCAAACCGGCTCAAATTTGGGAATAAAAAGGTGGATTAGTTTGTTATTTGCCAAGTACTGTATATTTTCATATATGCTATCTGATTTCAATAATAGCTGCCAGTCTGAGCACTTTTTGTATTAACAAAGCCTTTCATTTTTCCACTTTACTTTTTGTTTTTGTGTTACGGCATTCTTCACTGAAGTTTGTTAAATTTGCCTCGCAAGAAAAAGCAGTTTTCTAATGGCACACTGCCCTGTTTATGTTATCGTACTATGGCAGTATGTTTTCACTTTGGTGGCAAATCATCACATTTTATATTTTCCTCTAGGTGGACATCGCAACATCTCAAACGAGTATGCCATAACAACAAAGATAGACAAGGAACATCCAGAGATGAGGGAATATGCTCGAAGCAAGGGCTGGTGGGATGGGAAGTCTCAGTTCAACTTTGCTGCAGTTTACTCTTTTATGAACACTGCCAGAATAGAAGCCTCTGGGAGCCGACGCTCTGAGGGAAAGAAGTTGCTGGAAAAAAACAATGGTAAGTCATTGTGCACTTAGCTCACCGTTGAAACGTGTGGCTGCATTAGACAAACTGTTTCATTCATGTTCATGTTTCATTAAAGGTCACATCACTGCTGAGACAATGATGGATATCCTGAGGGATAAAGACAGCGGCATCAACATGGAGGGCATGTTCATGACTACAGGAAGCATGGTGTCTGTGATTCCCACAAATCCTCATCTGCCAGGAGTTCACTATTTTACAGCTACTCCAGACCCCCAAAGGTCAAGAACTGCAGCTGATAAAGTTTCCTTTTAGATTTATTTTCACTGCAGTGTATTATGTTTTAAAGTGACTTCTATTGTTTTCTTTCTTAAATAAAAGGTCTGTATTCAAGCCATTCATCTTTGTGAAATACGCTCATCAGCTGAAGCAGACGACCTCTCCCAGTTATGGTCTAAATGACCCTGTAAAGAAGAAACCCCGTTTCCAGAGCAAGCCTGACCGCAAACATGAGTTATTTATCAAGCATGAACTGGTGGCTGACATCATTGACACAAATAAGGTCCATCAATTCAATTCACTACAGCACATAGACGTATCTTACTTTAATGTGGTCACTGTCCATAAAAAATGAACTTTTTTTTTGTCTACAGGACAGAGGAAAGAAGATTACAGATAGGATGAGGCAGCTGGAAAAGGAGACGATGACAAAAATGGAGGAGATTCTTTCACGTGGCATTGTGCAGCCTGATTTTTTGGTGAATTTGTTCCCAAATTCTGTGCAGGACGAGATGGCCGTGTACAGCAAAAGCTGAAAAGGACTGCAGCTTACGAGTTAGTCGAGGTGTGAAATCAGCCGTTAAGGTCCTTCTTTTTCCATTCATAACAAATAACTGATACGCATGTTTTTTGTCCCCCCCCCCATAGTTGTTATACATAAAGCTGTTTCCAATTGAAAACCTGTGATTGGAAAAAGATTCTATTGTATAGATGGACATAAACAAGGATGCTACTGCATGTAGCTGACTTAAAGTTAAAAGGTCATATTAGTCACACACAGTTCTGCGTAAGACATCTGCAGCTTACGAGTTACCAAATGGCGATCAGGCCAGGAAACAAATGTCAAATATTAAGAGTTCAGTGTGAATAAATATGTATAGACAAACAGAACCCATTCATTGTGCAGTCAAAAAATTAAGTTGTGAAACTGATCTCAAATAAAAACCATATATGCCGCTTTTCACAGGAATTTTGTGCAAACAGTATATTAAATGTTTTTATTTAAAAAAACAAAATTGTCTTTACAACTTTTTCCAACATTTGAGTTAAAACACAAATCTCTGCACTTATAAATATTAAAAGGTTGTATTATTAGCTGTTATATTCCCAACTCTCAGTTAATAGGTGCATGTGGCACATTGAAAGAGGATGCTGGTTTTCAAAGTCAAGCTGGACACTTAGCTAAGTATATGCATACACACTCTTAGTTCATCAGTCCTTGTCACTGCATAATATCTAACAACATACTTTAAACATGTCGAAAGAGTGTTTGATTTAGCGGTCATTAAAAAAATGAAACAATCACAAGAAGGCCATAGAAATGTTTCTACTGTGTCCACTGCTCACACAGTCCTGATAAACAGTGCAATCACTGGCAATTCACATTCATGTTAAGGTAAAGCAATAATGAGCACCATATGCGTCTAGCTACATTACCAGTTAACCAACTAGTAACTCAATCATAAATTAGACAGACTAGTAAGAAACTATACATCTTCCCTTCTTTCTTTTAGCGTTTATAGAAAAATAAAAAAATACCATCCAACGATTATTGCTCACATAATGGCAGCAAATACAACTCCAGAAAGTTCCAGTGTATGTATAAAACACCTGCATAAAAACTATAAATGCCTTTAGCTAACCCCATGAATGAGAAATGTATGTCGTTGTTAAACATGCTGAATGCAAAAGCCCTGAGTCATTTCTTTAGTTGCAGTCATCAACCTAATCAGTTAATACTTTACTGAACAGCCTTTTTTCCCCAGATAAAGAAAGACACAGTTATATCACACCAGGAGTCTATAAGGAACACAGACAGACATAAACTACCAGGCTACCATGATTACTTGCAAGAGAAAGACTTTGAAAATCAATTTCCTGATCAAACTGAAATGTATACTGAGGAGTCAGATCACAAAAGATTATCACGGCAAGTTCTCTTCCTTTCAATTTTAAGCAAAACAGTATGTAAGACCACCTGACAATTAAAAGGTTCAGTGTGAAGGATTTAGTGGCTCTATTAGCAGAGATAGAACATAATATTTATAATTATGTTAATGTTATTGTATAATTACCTGCTCTTAAGCACTGTCCTGTATTTACTATGTCCACATGACTTCACAATGTTACTATTGTAGCGCAGAGGGGACAAATCTAAACACTGCTCTGGATTTTACACCATCTGTATGGCCACCAAAGGTTTTCTTACGTGATTGAAAGTGATGTGTGTGGCAGGGAGTTTTCAGTCTGCAACTTCACTGACAGATGCCCCTAAATCCTACACTCCGACCCTAAAACATACACATTAATAAATATTTTTTTATGAATGAAAATAATGCCAGTCTTTCAGGTTAAAGGGTCAGATGTTAAAATGCCTCAGTGTGCACTCTAAAATGCCAACAGTGAAACACTGTTGAACAGGGTGTTGACACAACAATGACAGCGCAAAGAGAATGTCTGGTTATCAAGATCAGTCTCGGCCTTACTGCCATTTCACCACAGCATGTATTTCACATTAGTCATGTGTGAACGGAAATGTTTACTTTTGTAATAAAATAATTGTCAGCTCTTATCTTTTGGTCTTATGTGATGAAACGATAATGAAGGGGACCGTCTTGAAAGTCATATTGCTGCTTGATATGCTGGATAATACCACCTTGCTGTAAATGTGTCCCGTAGAGTACTGCCTCACCACGATCCTGAGACAAACCAACCTGCTGCAGCCAGTCGACAAGCTCACAGCCAAGAAAGCAGTCCACAGTAGATCTGGTCCCACATCTGAAAGTCAAAAGAAACAGGTTTGTTTTTTAATGAAAAGCCACAGAAGGCAGATGAGAAGCAGACAGTCCCAAGAAACGGAACGATTTTCAGAATGTTCATTACTATGAAGGCTCTAACTACGTATGTTTAACCAGTACTGCTGGATGCAGCAGCCAATTCAGAACACCTGGCCATAGTTCCCCTTAAAGTGAGGGAAGTTCATGAACTTCAGTCATCAATTCAGGAATAAAACTTATTCAATTTGATTAGATTTGATGCAATACAATTCTTTGTTTAATATAGGCACTCAATTTCAGTTACACATTATAGGATAAGCCAAATCTATAAAAGTGTCATCACTGCTTACCTTCAATAAATATTTCATTTCAAAACCACAGAATCCTATTTTATGACACATGAAAAGAAGAGAGCTGCTGATTCCAGAACTACCCACATGTTATTGTGTTTAATACTGAGACAAAAAACTCAAGGCCTAATATACTGACAAACATTAATGACGCTGTAAATATAAAGTGAAGTCTCTCTGACACACTCATGCCCACATGCCTCACTAGCAGTTATTAGGAAAATAGGAAAACTAAAATGACCTTTGCAAAGCCTCTCTAGTTGAAAATAACTTAATATGACGATTTCACTACTGGTGAATTATGAGAAAACATAAAAATACTGTTAGAATATGTATTGTGTTCTGTCTGTGAATGTTCTCAATCATCCAGGTCACTGTATCTTCGGGTACAGTGACATTTTACCTCTAATTCAAGAGGCTTCTTCAGTTCTGACCAAAACAGCTGCCTCTGCGAATCTAGAGAGTTAAACAATGCAGGCCATTCATTTGCTAAGCTAGTTTCAGGTTGTGACCAGTCGAGGTGTGAAATCAGCCGTTAAGGTCCTTCTTTTTCCATTCATAACAAATAACTGATACGCATGTTTTTTGTCCCCCCCCCCATAGTTGTTATACATAAAGCTGTTGCCAATTGAAAACCTGTGATTGGAAAAAGATTCTATTGTATAGATGGACATAAACAAGGATGCTACTGCATGTAGCTGACTTAAAGTTAAAAGGTCATATTAGTCACACACAGTTCTGCATAAGACATCTGTTATTACTAGCTCACGTTGCAGGGGAGTTGATTGGACAATACTATCCTGCTAGCCTCAAGGAAGACTTTGCGTTCCTTTCCAGCAAGGAACGAATCAGAACCGGACACAGTCGGACCATATATAATAAGGAGACAAAGACTGATTATTCCAGAGGGAGTATGTGTCATCCACGCCCTAAGGGAATATCTTAAAGGTGATTATACAGTTTTGTCTTGATGTTGCCTCTGTTCTCTCAGCCGAGCTTTCTGCAAATAAATTCACACAGATTCCAGAGACTTCCTTAAAGTCTCCAAAATATGGAGAACAAAAACACCTAGCAAATGAAAGCAGTGTGCTTGCATCTCTCTGATCTCTCTCACACACAGACTCATATCGGCCTGCGTCAGAGGTCTTTTGCCTTTGTTTTGTTTGCACTTAATATCTCACACGCCACAATGCTCACCCATCCACATCTACATTTCTGATGTTACTGACTGAAATCCTCTCTATCTGCATCCGAGTTTCCTTACTTTGTTTACCATGCCACAGTAAATGTTTGCTTTAACGCCATCCTTGTTGTGTCTTCTCATATTTGTTGCGGCCTTCAATCCGTTTATTTTCATATCAAGGTCCAGGGTAACAGTGAATATGACTGTGTGTGCTCTTACCTCTTCTTTTTAACAATGTCATGAAAACACTGATCCTTGTGGTACTTGGTGAACTTGGTGCAGGTCATCCTGATTTCCTCAGGTAAATCACTCAGCAGCCGTTCTTGTTTTTTTCCATTCCACAGATTGTATAACCTAAAGATCATTCACAAAAACAGAATTGAAATGCATGTACATAACATACTATATATTACATGTATGGCATATATTATATTGTGTGTATAAAACTTCAGAGTGTATAATCTTTACCTCTTTTTAAATGGTAATATAATCAAAAGCTTGTCCAGCCCAAACAGAGCGAAAGAGAGCAAGCCCTGTTAATAGACAACATGTCATAACACTGCTACAACGAGAAAAACAAAACAAATATATTACTCATCATTTGGAACCTAACCTGTCCATAGTTGGCCACAGCACAGAAGAACTGCAGCTCCAAGTAGAGTCGACCAGGGACACGGTTAAAGAGTAACCACAGGCAGCTCGATAGGTTCTGTGCAAATAGACATGGAGCAATTACAGGTTTGATTTTAGAAACAGTTGAAAACTTACTACATGAAAACAATGTGTTCTGTGTTGAAACATGAAAGGATGCACACTAAATTGTCTTTACAGTTGTTTCACAGACACACAACACCACATACTGAAATATTAAATGGACTTTCAATTATTATATTATAAGGTTTTTCATTTAATATGTTATCTCTTGATGGCTTTCCTCCTCTTTTCCCTCCAATACTGGAAGGGGGTGAAATTACACAGCTCGGCCATTTGTCTGATGTGGTTTGTGATACAATGAACATAATAATGCAGGCAGAAAGGACAACATCATGTCCAGAAGTTTACTCACTGCAAGCAAGCCGACAGTCAGAAGCAGACACAAGAGCACGTGACGGGCCACTTGTCTATCTGCAACCTGTTGAAACTCTTCCACTTGGACAAGCAGGCAGTCTGTGGAGTCACACCTGTTCTCACACTGACCTTAGGAAGACAGCAGAGATTGTAATAATAAATGATTATGGTCATTTTGGATTTATAAGAATGAAAAAAAGTGGCAGGTGCATTAATGGTGCAATACCTGTGACAGTGGTTTGTGTGTTGTCCATACTTGTGCTGAGGATCATGTCAGGCATGGGCTGGGGTGGTGCACAGTCACATAAGAGGCATGCTGATAATAAAAAGACAAGAGTGAAATTGATTCTGTGGCGACATTATTATAACAGCAGGTACCTCCACCCGCCTGGAACAAAAAGTGATCTGAACCAAAGTCTGGATGGCTTAACACAAGTATCACAAGTGAAAATACCTCTGTCGAGATCTCCTGGCGTAGTAACAGCCTCAAAAGGTGTCTGGTTTTCTGGTTCAACTTCAGTCACAAGATCCTCTATGGGGCCAGATGAAGAGTTTCCCTCTAGGATTTGGTCATTCTGGGCCCAGCTTCCTCTACTGAGACACACAAGTGAGCTCCCTCCCAGTAGTATGCTGAGGGCAGCAACGACTATTGTGCAGATTATCTATTGATTCATACAAAATCACAGTATTTAGACTTTGAAGGAACTCTCAGCTGGTTCCTTCCTACGAAGCTCCTGAATAGCTTCAAATTAATTTCCATTTATGTTGTTACCTGTGGTTTGCCATAAAAGAATGATGAGTCTATTGTGTCAGCCATTTTTTCCCCAGAAATGAGCAGCACGGCAGTTACTGAGGCAGGAATGCTGTAATATAAAACATTTACGACAAATCACTGACAGTAATGTGAAATATAAACCAGCTCAGTAACACTGTACTAAAAAAGGCCCGTGTCACTGAATTGCAGATTAAATATTCTTGATCCAGCTTTTAGAGCAGTATCTGTTCATGAATTCAAACCATGTGTGGTTATACCTCAGGACAGGGTACATATCGGTTGTATTTCCACCTTTCAGTGGAAGTTTGGTCTCATTTCTGTATTCAGTCTTATTTTAAGTGACTTACCCCCAGCCTGCAATTACAAATATGCCTGGTGAAAGTTTCAGATCCTCAAAACTTCTCAGGAGTACCAGTGAGAGCACTATTAAACCTAAAACAACAAAGATATGCAACATAAGCAACCAATCTTCATAACTCAGAATATTGTGAGGTTATTGTGAGTGGAGATAGGTCCTGTTTACATACCTGGCCACACATAGGTGCTGTAGAGTGAAGTGCATAATAACGTGAAAGTCAAGATCTGCCCTATGAAGTTGTTTTCTTTCACCACAAAGTTCCACAAGATCATCCCAATACAGGTGAGAAACTAGTCAACAAACCATAAGAAATATCAGTATTTACATACAACTTCATTTCCTTTCCTTCTTGATAAAAACAATATACCAGTGTGCTCACCTGTGCCAAGAAAAGGTTGACAGAGAACATGTGAGGTAGCCTCTTGAATTTCTTACTTAAAAACATAACAACAATTGTCCACACCTGTCAGAAAGAAAAAAATCTAAACATTAATGTTAACAAACACAAAAATGTTACATCTGTTGGCTGGTTGATTCATTTAAAAATCAAAGCAAAGGTTGAATTGTTCAACAGAATTACATATTTAAGAAGAAAACACACCAAGAACAACTGGAGTAGAGGATACTACAGGATAAAGACAAATGTGAATATGTTTCAGCAAAGACTATCATACGTATATTTAAGGGTTTCTTACAGAGAGTTGATTGAGGAAGTGAGTCTGAAAGTCAGTCACACGTGTGAGCAAACAAATTTCCTTTTCACTCACATGATGCAACATTAAAAACTATGAATAATGAATTGTGATTTTTACAGAAGCATAGTTATAGTAATCATAGGCCAAACTGTTTTCAGGTATGAAGTGAAACACGCTCTAAATTAAGTTTTCACACCAGATCACAAACATCAGACAATGACAGTCAATTATCCAACAACAATCAGAGGTGGAAAGAGTACTGAAATATTCTACTCTAGTAAAAGTACCACTATTTGGATAACATTTTACCTAAGTGCAAGTAAGTTTACCGGTCTAAAAACATACTCAAGTTTAAGTAAAAAAAAGTAGCTTGTTTACTCAGAGTAAAAGTTACTTAGTTACTTTTTTAACAAGGTTGGTATTTTCTTGTGTCATGCAAAAAGGACAAGGGGACACAAATCTCACATTAATTGTTCTTAATTAAAGGCAAACCTTTACAAATTAAAGTGGCAACTAAATAAAACATGTGAACACATAATGTATCAGTCAAAATGGGTCAATGGTCACAAATGCTTAAACTTTCTCAATCACTCAGGGACCTTTAGGCCAACATTTTTTACTACACTTAAGTAAAAGTAAAAAATTTTTACATTACTTCACTACTACTTTATTACATAAAAAGTACAAGTGCACAACATACCTACTCAGTTAGAGTGACATGAGTAAATGTAATTCATTACTTTCCACCTCCGACAACAATTCACCTAACTATGAAGTGAATGGCTGTGACTCACCAGTACAACTAAGCCCACTATGCTGATGTTAAAGCTGACGTTTTGCAGAGAATTAATCAAAAGCTCAGGATCCATGCAACGCATGGAAAGCAACCAGGCAGAAACATACATAATCGGAGCTGAGAGAAAAGTGCTGATCACCATCCCTGAGGTTACCTGTAACGAAACACACACATTATGAACAGTAGATGTAAAAGAAAACAGGTATATACGAAAACCAGAAAGATGGCTGTCAAGAAGGTGTAAACAACTCACAACGTCTAGCTCAGCATTATAATAGACAGCATAGATGGCCACACTAGGTGCAGTGGGAAATACTCCATATAGAAAGGCGTAATTGGAGAGACTTGAGTGGTTCAAAGAGCTGCTGTTGGTGTTGTCTAACAGTTCCACCATGTCCCTACAAATCAGGGGCATCAGCAACCTGAAAAAAAAAACAAAAGACAGGTTTCATTTGCCATTTTTTGAGAGGTGATATAACACAATGCTGTGCTGCTAAAATATGTTCAAACTCAAGCTATCATTACTATGCCACAAACTCCTGTGACCACTTATCATAACATCCATTTGGTAATAGGGTTGTGGTCTGAGAAAAGTCAGACTCATCCAAACCATCAGCACATAACAACACGTTGGGAGGACTTCACAAAGCTCTGACCTGCTGACTCTCTAACCTCCTACAGAATAACTCATTCTAAAACATTAGGGTCATCTGATAACATAAAGTCACTAAGATGGGTTCTAATGAAGATTGGTTGCTACATATGTTTTGTTGTTTTAGGTTCAATTGCGCTCTCACAGGTTGAGAGGTCATCTGATAACATAAAATCACCAAAGGATGTGTTTTTTTACTCACAATTTTGCAGTAAGCAGTAATATCAGTGAAACAACTGTGGATCTGGTTAGTTTCCTCAACTGGCCCACCATGGACAGACCCAGGTAGAACAAAGCTGCTCCCCCGAAAGAGTTGGCCAAGCCATCCACAAACTCCGCCATGAAGGCAGGAATTGTCTGGTGCAGGGCAAAGTGGGTGATGAGGCCAATGACAACCATAAATACTATTGGGTTCTTCAAGACTTGTAAAACTACAAGTCCCACGATGATTAGCTTGCTCTGCTGGGCGTTTTCCTGATTCTTCCACTTCTGGATCTCACAGAAAGCAAAGCCGATGGGATTTAGAAGCATCAGCGACACAGGAGCAACCAGGTAGATGTACTGGAGGTACTCTGGGTGTGTGTTCTGGTATAATGCTTCAACTATGGATAGAAATTTGGACAAATGGTTCATTATGTTGTAATCTTGTGAAACACAGTCAAAAAAGTCAAGAAACAAACAGTTAAGTTTACAGATTTACAAATAAACACAGACTGGGCCCTTAATTATTAACACAGGTAAAAAAAAGTCCCTAAAATCACACCCTCAGACAATAATTATTTGGTCTGAATAAACTTAAGTTATAGTCATTTGTCATCAGTTGTTAGTAGAGCTCGGCTGACGTTGCTTATGTCAGCTGAGGTGGAGCAGCCAGTCAAACAAGTATTTTACATAATTATCAGTTAAGTAATGCTTGAAGTGGTTTGTTTCACACAAAATATTTTTGTTTGCATAAGTTAATTCCTGAATTACCAAGTCTATTGTTGTGTGTTGCACACGCACTGAAAGCCTCTCCTCTCCCTGTAAACCATAGGTTACTGAATACATGATTAGTGGTTATGGGTGTATTAGATAATGGACTACACTCCCAAAAACATTCATATCCAGTTTGTTGTTCTCAGGTAGTTAGATGTGATGGATGGGCATCGGACAAGCATTAAATCAGCATGATTTAAATTACAGCAGTGAAAAAAAGACAGTGTGGAGATCAGTTTTAAAAGACATTGTACTTACCAATTGGATACCCCAGAGCAAAGTCATTGCTTTGCGTTGCAAATATTGAGAAGAGCCCAGCTTTACTGTAGCGACTCTCAGGACTGGCAACGATCAGTGTGAGGACACAGACCAGGAAAAACACAGACACTTTGGCGATGAGGATGCTCCAGAGAAAAGGCCATATGACATTACCAAAGTCCAGCAGCACCATGTTCTTAAACAGCAGTGCTGGGAGGGCAAACTTAGACACAAAATTACCCAATCCTTTGGCCTGGTTAGAGGTAATGATGTTTGCTCTCCCTGCGATGTATCCACACAGGATTATCCCAAAGCACTCTAGCAGAGCTGGGAAGAGCTTGTCAATCGACATGGCAGAGGAGAGATCAGAGGAGTCTGGGGCGTCCTCGTCCTCCTCATATGAGAAGTTGAAACCTGGTGTCTTCATCATGCTGCTCCTTCCTACAGTGACAGCTTGTCATTTGTGGTCATGTCTGCATCACTGCAAGAGAACAAAAGGGAAAAATATGCAGTTGGAGGTGGAGTCAAGTCCTTACAATTTAGAGTGGAAACAATATCTATATATAGGACATATTCAAATATAACATAACATGAGAAATGTATGTTCAATTAATTTTACAAGAGTGAAACAAAAACAAAATAAAATGTGACTGCTTCATTGAAAACAAAATGAGCTGATGGGTAAATAAATAACAGAGTATATGCAAAGTTCAGGAAACAAGACTACTGATAAGATTATGTACTGATAATATGATGATGAACATAACGTCATTCTAATGTCCCTTTTACTGTATATATATTATATATTTTTTACTTGTACTTCAGTGATTCCAAATTGTATAAGTCCCACATCTGTAATCTAAAATTGCCTTATTTCATATATTTGTGCTGCTATAAAAACAAACGATTTCATAACCTGTGGCAAAGACTGATTAAATTGATAAGACCTCTGTCTACAAGGCATTTACTCTATATGTGTATTTAGAGAATGTACCACTTCAAAGTCCCACATCTGCATGTTCAAAAGGTTGAATTTCTGTATTTGTAGCCGCAGTTAAAACATCATATTCCATAATTTTGGATTGGATTGAAGATCAGGGCAAACCCCACTGTATACATAAAAGCAGAAGTCACATTACTAACAAAGCCAAAACATGTTATGAAAGTGATCCTCACCGAACAGCGACTGCTGAGCCCTCGCCACTCCACTGACAGCACGAGCTAACAGTTAGCAAGCGAACTACCGCTGAGCCGCAGGAGGAAACGGGACCCAGTGTCGCGGCAGACACTTGACACACTGGGCTACCAGCGGCGGATATAACTTTGCCGTGGAGACAGTTGACAACCTCAGGACTCTGTGGTAAACATGTTCATCTCAATTTGTAACACGGTTACTTTAAAAAAAACAACCCACGGAAACTTTCGTAATCCGCGATATACACCAATCACGTTCTTGACACATAAGAAGAGGGTGGGGTTTTTCTTCTTCTAATAATGATTGTCGGCAGGATGTGCACTGACAGGTGTAATGCTGCCCTCTACAGTTCAAAGTTCTTGATTAAAAGTACTTCTCTTCTTCAGAAGTTCAAAGACCCTCATCATCTACAGAGGGCCGAGTTTACTCTGTTGTACATGTAACGTACTGCAGTGTATTATTGTGCAACGAGCGGAGCCTGGATGACCTTTACATTTGTTTTTGTTGTATTTGTACACAGATAGATGTGAGTGTCAGACGCTCGAGCGCGGTGTTTATATATGGAGCTCACGTGAGAGGTTGTACTGCAGATATTCTGCTAATTTATTTGATAACCCACAATTCTCCAGTGACCCACCTGTGGGTTCTAAAAGAATGTCTTTGAATGGCTGTACTAGAAGTTGTGACTAAAATATATAAAAATGGTAAATTATTAATATATATATTCAATGTTCAATGGTCGATGTGTCACATTATAAGGCAAAGGTATGCTGTTTGTGGCCAACAGGAACAAACTACGAGTGTAGTTTTAAAACTTGATTTAAAATGTCATGTTACTTTTGTCAATATGAATGTCTGGACCAGGGTTGTCAAATTCAAATGACCTGGGGGCCAAATCTAGTCTGTCTAGTTAAAAGAGGGTCGTTCAAGAGGACAAAAGTTGGAAAAAACAACTGGTAGACAATATGAGCTTAAAATTATAACACAATATTCCATCTCGGTGAAGGTTCTCAGTCGTCCAGGTCACAATCTTCTTTAGGAGTTGTGGGAGACTGGACTTGCTTGAGTTGAGTTGAAGATGTTTCACCTATCATCCAAGAGGCTTCTTCAGTTCTGACTAATTAGTGGGGAGAACCAGGTATTTACCCTCTGAGGCTGATACTGGTCTAGAGTCGTTAAGTTGAACAATACAGATCAATGTGAATGACTCGTTCCTTAAACTGTCCAGTCCTGTCAGTCCAGTCGCCCACAGTGAAGAACAATAGTCCATCATAATATCACAATAAAGATATTCATGATTATATTTCACAAAATTGTATGCAAAAGTGTTTTATATGGATATAGAATGATATACAACATTTATTTTGCAAAATAAATATATTCATATAAAAAACTGAAAAATAAAAAAACAAGCTTATTAAGATGCAATTTCATGTTGACTTTAATACATTTAATAATGTGATAATTACAAACAAATGTCTTATTATTAAATACATATTGAAGTATTTTGATGGGAAAATCTGAACTTCTTTCAGTTGGCTGAACAGTAAAGTTTAATTTGGATATAGTGTCAACCACGTAAATGCTAACACCAACAAACCTAAGCAATTTAACCAAACAAGATGCAACTATTATTCATGCAATGTGCATACACCCACATTACATAAATGATAGTTATTTTGAAGCCTATAAGCTTAATTACAGACCTGCCACACAGTTGTCAGAGCAACTAGGATGAAAACTGCCATACTGCTGGAATGTGGAAAGAAACCATGCAGACAAAAATATAGAGAGCAAGAAACGTAAATGTGGATATTTCCATATTTATTTGAGTATCAAATAGAGAGTTGGTAGAAAATTCTATGCAAAATGAACAGTGCAGTGGAACAATGTTTCAGGGGGCAGGTATTTCCCCCCATGTCCTTTATGTAGTCCAAGTGTAAAAGTATTTTATATTACGATTCATGTGTGATTGTATTGTATCTACTCACATATGTCTCTAAATATGCTAAAAGTCTATCAAAAATAAATCACACTATGATACACACGGGTTATATTGTTCCTTTTCAGCATGTCCAAGAAAGTTCATAAACATTTACATTTCACGTGTACAGTGAAACAAAAAGGAAAACAACACCACTCTGACAAAACATGTTAACTTGTTGCAGTATAATGTATATACTTGTACAGTACATATTTAAAAAGCCGTACTGCAAAACAATAAAAAGCAGAGATTTACATACAGTATATATTGTGCCATCAAAGACAATAGTAATAAATATGTTTCACATGGAGCAACAAACTGGGGACAGGCCTTTACAGTGTGCTCAGCTCAATAAGACGCCCTGCGAACACTCCTAATGTACCAATGAGACAAACAGCCATGAAGACACACAACAGAATGTGATCCAGCACCATGGCCACAAACTTCCACTCTTCAGCAGCCTGGAAAAAAAAAGAAGAGGAAACATGTCAACACACAAAAATCACAAAGAACCACATTAGAGCCATTTCTGTGTGTGAGAGATTACATTGTTGGATTCCTCGTCCGATTTCATGGTTTCTGCAATGTACTTGACTCCCTCAATGGCACTGCGGACATCAGGATTCTTGGTGATAGGTGACTGGTAGGGAACAGCAGATATCTGGTTGCCTGAGATGTCTGAGATGTCCATGTCAGCTCCATAGAGGCTTTTACCCTGCTTTTCTTTGCCAGGGCGCTTCATTGTTGAAAAGAACATGATGTTGGGAATGGTTTCTATGAAAAGCTGCCAAAAAGAGACAATGGATAAACACAAAAGCAATGGAGTCGACAGCGTCAAAGCAGAAATTCTGTCTTTGTACCACTAGATGGCAGTGTAATGCAGACGAAAAGAATTGAGAGCAGTTTCCCAAAGCTTTCCATGCTTGAAAATAATCCTCAGCTTCACAGTAAACTGATTTAAAGTCATTACCCTATCACTCTTTTCTGTCCTTACCTTGCGGACCCATTTTGGCATTGTATGAGTGCTCGGAGAGCGGTGGTGGGTGTTGATGACAATGACTGTGATGATGATGGAGGCGATGACGAAGACCATGGTGAAAAGCATGTATTTTCCAATGAGTGGTACAGCACTGGAGGTAGAGGGGATCAGCTCCACAATGACCAGCAAGAACACAGTCAGAGACAGCAAGACAGAGATGCTGAGAGTCATCTTCTCACCTGGGAGAGACATAATGGAGCATATGAATCGCTTTTAGGGATTTTTAAACTTGTCATGTAAAACGTCATGTAATTGAACAACAAATATATGTAATCAATAGTTGTTATTCAACGACGAGGACCAGATTACAAAACTAAAGACACAACTGATGTAATACAAACAATCTAATCTTGGACTCTAACCAGGAGCATGTGGTCTTCATCAGTACATTGATTATGCTCATGTGAAAGATTCTACTGGGCTATTGAAGGGAACAAGAGGGAAGTTAAGGTAAGGTAATGTAAGTTACCTATTGGGGACTAAAAATTCAAACTGAAGATTTTCCTCAATTAGACTGGACACAGCTTAATTTTCAGGGGACAGAGTAGGGTCAGTGGATTGGAAACCACGTGTTTATTCCCTATTAATGAATTACCCGATTTCAACATGTGTACACATATGTACATTCATATGTACATTTTGAGCTTTAAGGACAATTGTGACAACTGAGTTGAAACATGGCACCACAGCAGTAAACGTCATGTAGACTCTCCAGCAGCCAAAGGAAAAACAATTTAGATGAGGATAATTTCTTTGACTCAAATATATAAATCGTGTCCAGTCAACCAATAAGGAGTCCATCTCTAGTATTCACACAACATAATAACTGCATTGTTCAGCCACGCAAGCAAATCATATTAAAAATGTTGAGTTTAGAGAGGCCGCTTCTTTCCCCATATGACCAAAAACAGAAGAAGTAAATAGATTCTGACAATGTTTCACAGAGGAAAAAAAGCAAGGCATGTTGTTTTGTTGTTCAGTGAGAGCAGTTGTCCCTGAGAGAGGGAGTTTTGGCACAAGCTTCTCCTTCAGCTTTACACTATCCTGTCAGCATCCATATCAGAAAAAGGGTTCAAGTGATGTATTATACATTAAAGCAAAGGCCCGCTTTCAGACATGACAGCGCAGAGAGATCCTGGGTAATGAGGCAAACCCACTCACTGGGAACACAGCCACGTGTGCACATGAGTGGTGCACATCCCATAGCAACTGACATAAGGACAACTCAGACTGACAGGCACCATTAAAGGCAAGGATTTGTCCAATGCATTGCTTGTCCATATCATGAAAACTTGAAATTAAACCTGGATTGGTTTACAGTCGATATTAAATAATTTTGTTTTGCATACTCCTTCTAATCTGCACAGACAGGTCACATCTATACTCCAGGTACAGCTATTTCAATCAAGATTTAAAGGTCCAGTGCAAGAGTTATTGACACTGAGACAGCAAAGTTCAACAAATTGAGGACTTCTCTGCTCTCCCCTCCCTTTCCCAAGCACACAGGGAACAATAAAGGCTTTTGCAGACCAGAAAGGATGTAAACGCTCATATTCTCTCTAGTGTTCCTCTTCTTCTTCTCCTTCATCGCTTTATGCATTCAAAACACAACACATGACCTGGTTGGTTTGCCTATTCAACGTGTTGTGGGAACAGGGTGACGCAAACTGATGGACTCTGTATAATAAGGCCCTTGCCTAATATATTCTGAAATATTCTGAGGCTCTAAAACAAGTTTGCTTTTAAAGCGATTATACACTTACATACATACAAACAAACATACTATATTGTACATATTGGTAAATTAAAGTTCTGCTAATAAACCCTTTGGACCTAATTTAAAATGAAATGAAAATAAGAGAATAAGATAAACAATACATCTGTTTGAAATGCTAATCTGCATGGTTCCTTTTTAATATTCCAAATTATTAGGAATTCACATGTGCTCTACATGGACAGACATGCAATTTGAAAAGATATTTACGGCAAATATTTGCTTATAGATTAATATATTAATATATATATAGAAATAAAAAGTTAAATACATGGACATACAATCAGTTGCTTTCTCATGTACTGTAATTCCACATCTACAGATTCCCCTCAATCCAGCAACAGTTGCTGTAAACAACATGAGAATGCAAAAAAAAAACCAACAACTTTTGAATGGTAAAGTAGTGTCATAAACGTGAGGACGAAAACCATAATGAATCAGTAAGTATGTTCAACATACCAGAGTCTGTGGGAAGGTAGAAGACGAGGCCGGTCAGGAAGGAGAAGAGCATGCAGGGGATGATGACGTTGACGATGAAGTACAGCGGGAGCCGCAGCATTAGAAAGTGGTAGGTGATATCGAGGTAAGGAGTGTCTGGACAACAGGCGTAGTACACCCAGTGTTTCCAGCTGTGAGATTCCTTCATCACCCACTCTCCACTCTCCATGAAGTTACTCAGATCAGGCTTTTCACTGTCCTAAGGAGAAGCAGCAAACACATTGAATAAAGGATGATTGTGCTTAAATGACTGTAGTAGTATTATTATTAGTATTATTATTAGTATTAGTATTATTATTAGTAGTATTATTGCCGTGGAGCATTTTAAATTTAAATTGCAATTTCCTGCAAAGAAAATACAGTAGCTTTGTATAACATTCTAAAACATACAACATTGACAAATTGAAATCTCTGTTTCAGTCTTGAATACCCTGAATATGCTTGAGTGCAAAGGATCTTAGCATGTTCAATATTTAATACTCATATTTTTTATTTGGTTCCCATTTTCTATTTTGTCACATCTTTGTTACTTTAACAATTTCCCCAACATGGTATCAATAAAATGTTACCATAACTTAGATTAGCTTATTTTATGGACCATGAAAAGTGGGTTTGTTTTTTGCCTTCATCTAAAGAGGGAAATATGTGGGGTACTTCTGTAATTATCACCACCTGTAGTCAAACATGATGCTACAACCTGGCAAATAAATCCCTATTTAACCTAATTAAAATGGGTTGTTTTGATCAAATAAAGAAAATGGAATGAAATAATTAATTAGATTTTTTTTTTTTAGATTAGACAGGACCAGCATGCTTTCTATCCTATACACTGTCTGCTATTTAGCTTCATATTTGACTGACATATGTGAGTTTTCAAACTTTTTACTCTAAATCTAAAAATATTTTCCACAGTTCAATTACTCTCGCCAAGAAATGTTCTGAGTGGATTTACAGGATTGATGACAACCAAGTTTCCGTCGTAAGTCCATGTGCCCAGCTTCATACTGCAGTTCTGAAGGTCAAAGGGGAAATGCAGCACAATGATTTCACAGTAGCTCTTGAAGATGGCAGGCGGGTTCCATGTGATCATGCCAGTGTGCTCCAGCAGCACTTTGGTTTCATGAACGATGGCAAAGTCACCGTCAGCACTGCAGGCACAGACCAACACAAAGCAGAATCAACACGGGGGGGAGGGGCTAAGTTAAATGTTAACGTAAGTGGACATCAGTGCCTGAGGACGGGTTCATGCTGCTGCCACACAGCTCAGCCAACCAGCACTCTGGCTGGCACAAGTTGTTGTGGCAGCAGAGCTCGTTGTCAGGGGGAAAAGAAAAGCGGCAGTTTGTACGACGCAGCATATGGTGAGGGGAAAGGTGGGGGTGGGTGAGAGCAATACAGAGGCCACATTTAGCCAGATGAAATCTGAGCTCCCACACACTCCTTACTGGTGCATAGGAAAGTGTGATTCAATACATCACTGACAGGTGTGCTGACTGTTTCTAGAACCCTTGATGCTTTAGGTCACGTAAGGCTTATTGTGAGGAAAAAATCTGTCGAGAAACGGGATCAAATATAGCCCATTAACATACTTGTTGTAGAGCACCAGATCAGGCCTCCAAATGTCAGTGGAGGGAACTCTGATCTTTGTGATGCCACCATAATCCTCAGGGTTCCACTGCAAGTTCACATCTTTCCATTTCTGAAAAAAACAAAACAAATAAGGACAAGAATGACAACAATTATTACAAGGTTTTTTTATGGGGAAATGCTAAAAATGTGCAACAAAAACACATCCTAAAACTTTCTTCATGTGCTAAATGTTGCAGTGTTATTTAATATGAGCATGTTTTATTGTTTTCAAGTATCTCTTATGGAAAACATATACACAGCAAAGAAAGAAAGATATAGCTAACCAGCCACATGCTAGATAGATAGATAGATAGATAGATATATAGATAGATAGATAGATAGATAGATAGATAGATAGATAGATAGATAGATAGATAGATAGATAGATAGATAGATAGATAGATAGATAGATAGATATACAGACAGATAGATAGATAGATAGATAGATAGATAGATAGACAGATAGATAGATAGATAGATAGATAGATAGATAGATAGATAGATAGATAGATAGATAGATAGATAGATAGATAGATGATAGATAGATAGACAGATAGATAGATAGATAGATGGATAGATAGATAGATAGATAGATAGATAGATAGATAGATAGATAGATAGATCATATATGCTCTCTGCTTCACAAACAAAATGTTTAAAAAAAAGAAAAGGAAGGGGGGATATTGATCGGACCTGTTTCAGCCGCACATTGCTGCTTACAATCTGGTTGACCTCGTCCTGTGGATCCACATGAATGTATTCAGACAGTTGATGTGACAGTGAATCTTAATGCAGCAGGGGTGGCAGTGTGTGACATGAGACCTCACCACACTGATGAGCTGGATGAGCTGAAGGCCCACAGTCACAACCACCTGCTCCTTGAAGTGATTGACAGGTCGGACAACCTTATTGTATCCAGTGAAGAGAGTTTTAACTAGCTTAGTCTCAGCAGAGGAGGACCAGGCAAACCCTGAAACATACAAGATTTATTTATTATTTATTTATTTTGCAGCATTTAGACAGTGGATTCACTATTGTGGGACATGTGACTTGAATTTTCCTTTAAGAACATCTGCTAGCTGAGGTGAGGTCATTTAAGTTGAGCTGGAAATAAATGTGATAGTGATAGTCTCATGCTACAGTTATGTTTGTGTATATACATGGCACATGTTGTTGTTTTTTATGCCGACTGAAAGTATTTTGTAACGTAATTTTAAACAAGGAGAGATGCATAGGTTTGAGCAAAACTGCTTCTATAGTCAGGTCGATGGAACAATACATTCATAATATGAATAGGACGTAAATGCAATGCATAACACCAGGTGATAAACATGAGCCACTTTGTTAAGATTAATTCAAGCACATATTCATAAACATGTTGGCCTGTGATGAAAATGTACTCTATACACTATAGTATTTATTTACAGTGTAGTACATGGGGTATACATTTGGCAATACTACATTCGAACATGTGATGGCACTCCTGCAAAGGAGGTGTTAATAGAGATATTCTTATACTTTTCCATGGCATATATCTGTCACAAGCCAGAGCGGGGTCCTCTTTCATTTTTCAGCTGACCTTGAAATGAAGTCATTTTACTGCAGCAATATGATATTTGAATGGTTGGCTGGTTCTCAAGTCATTGAACTCCCTCAGTACGCAAAGGAATCGCCTCTGTGGTGACAAAACTGATGTTGAAGGTTGAAAAGCAAAATGCACACACACATGCCCCTGTCAGTCAAAGCTGGGTTACACACGTTTAAGTTACACGGATCTAGCAGCAGTAATGGAACACGAATATAGGGTTGTGCGCTGTGTCATTGTTTCGATAAACATGAAAAATTAAAGCTATTCCAAATACAAACAATCACACATGAACACGTGTTTGTAAGCAAAGTTCTTACCTGCTAGACCGACGAGAAGAAAAATGAAAAATGCAGCCTTCATTCTTGTCAAATCACTTCACGCCTCCAAGAACAAGATCCAACCCTGACACGTTGCCCACTGACCACCTGAGAATTAAAAAGGTTTTGACCCACCTAAAACATTCTTTCAAGACGTGACTTACTGTACAACCTCCGGGCTCTGCACTGGCAACCTTGATGTTTTTGTGTGACAGCGGATGTGAGTGACTGGCTGCCAATGCATGTCATCTGAGAGGGTCACATTCTATGTCAACTGTTATAAGATCAACATGCAGGAGTAATCCACCACTGAAATATCCCATTATGAACTTGAACACACATGGTGCAAAGACTCAACACACACACACACACACACACACAGTGCACTCACTTTTTCCTTGTATCTGTGTTTAGATATTTCCACATGAATAAAAAGTTCACATAAAGTCTGTTTGATCCGTGTGAAACCTGCATGTGTTATGGCTCATTTCAGTTAGTGATATGTGATATGCAGTATTTAGTGTCACCATAAAGCTGCAGATCTTAAAGTTAAAAGCACTGTCAAGTTCATTTTGACCTTGGAATCAGCCGTGGAAAAAACACTGTGTGTATCGAGGAAAAGTGGGTGGAAAAAACAACGAAATATAATTAAATATTAACAAGTAAATGCAGAATTTTTCTGTTGGGCAAATTTGATAAAGAAAAAGGTAGTTTGAGCAATGCTGAAAAACATTGAGATACTTGTTTTAATATTATTTATTATTATACATGTTTTACTGTTTGACTTTGGTGTGTGTGATAAAAAAAACTACAGAGAACAGTTTTTTTGTTTTTTCACAATTATAATAACGATAAACACATCAACGTCTATATCAGGCAGCTAAGAACTAAGAATTTCTCCTCCTGAACCATTTTAGATTTAAAGTAGGTTTGAATATAATTGTCATATGTTCAAACCAAGCTGTAGTGCTGCATGAGTTATGAAAATATTACACTTCACAGTTTACAACTGTACATCATAATTGGCGTGTTAATTTTTATAAAAGGTCAAACAAAAAAATCAAATGCAGTTTCATTACAGTCTTTTGTTACACCCCTTTTCAAACAAAATGTGAATAAGGACGCACACAAAGAAGTCAGTAATATGGTTGCAAAACATACCATTTGTTGCAGGTTACGATTAGATTTATCTGAAGTTAAACACAACAGACCCTTAAAATGAGGGTGAGGCCAGACCAGGGAGACTGGTGCCAAAAAAAGACTAAATAATAAAAAAAAAGGGCTATTGCTGATATTTTGGGGAACCATAAAAACTACACAATAGTTTGTTAAAAAAAAAAAAGGAAAAAAGAAGCAATTTGGTGGCAATGGTAATTATAGGAACCTCATATTGTCAAACAGGAGGGCAGGTGTTACCGCGTCTCCCTCCTCTGCTCTGCTCTGCACCCCGTCAGGCCTGTGATGGGTCAGGCAACTCAATTTCCTCACATCCCCAATCCGTTCAATCAGCCAGTCACTCAACCACAGGCCTCATTCATCTCACTTAGAGACAAATGACCATTTTGGCAATGTGTGAATTAAGAGAGATTTGTCTCAACCCTCCCGCCTCTCCCTCCTGAGTCACTCAACCCGCACGATTTTACATTATATAAACACCTTTTACTGCAACTCAGCCTCTGTAAAGCACTTTTAGCAGTGTGTGTGTGTGTGTGTGTTCAAATCTGATTAAAGGTTCATTGAATCTGAATGAAAGGGTCTATATAGGCTGGGTGAAAGCTGGACTGCCTCAATAAGAGGATTATAAGGTTTTCATATAAGAGATTATGATGTGTGTGTGTGTACATTATAAAAAATTAAAATATTTCACTCTGAGTATTATTCTTTTATTTTTGTTCTTTTAAATCCTACATTTGAGTGTTAAAAAAAAAAACTGATGCAGGTTTTGAAATAAAAACCCCAAATAACCACTTTGTACTGAGCGTTAGCAGGCAGTGAAACATAACACACATTTTCTTTGTAAATCAACATTTGAATATGTATTCAGGTCAGCTGTTAGCAGAGAGGAAAACATTAGAAGTCTACAGAGAAAGGTCAGTTATCTCATGGATCACAGCCTTTCAAATTTAGTCCCATTACTGTGAATGAGGCACATCCACCACACAATGCATTTTGTGGACATTAATCCACAATGGTGTTATCACATCATCAGACTGAGAGATGGTTTGATAGCTGCGTTGGTGTGGTTTCCTTTCACAGTCAATAGCTGATATAGATGAAGGTAAAATATATTTAAAATTGCTGGCAGAGGCTAAACGGTTGGATGAAAATCCAATTTTGCCTCACAATCACCCGGGACAAGTCTGAATTCAGCTTACATTAACTCAGTGTGATGTGGTCGCACAACCCAAGTGATTAAATGTCAAGCAGTGATTGCTTCTCAGCTGCTTTGTGGGGAAGATTGAAGACAAAACCCTGAACAATGGGAATGACTGAAATGTGAAGCCAGAGACAACATGGAATAGGGAAAAAAAAGGTATAGCATGGACACACTGAATAAAAAAAACAACACAAATTTGACCACATCCACCACTGGGAAAAGTAGATTTAACGTAAAGTGTTTTACATGATAAACATACTAACCATAATTGAGCTCGAACATTGTGCAGCGGTGATTATGTCAGACGCGCTGATGGCTGTGCATCACTGGTTCTTGGAAATTGCGAGGAAAGTCTTAACCTTTGGGTGATTAAAACTAAAATGCATCCATTTCATGTGACATTGTTTGCACATACATATATAATTAACAGTGCTGTGGCCTCAGGTATTGTGGGTTTGGCTGTAATCACACAGTGCATCAGTGTGACTGATGTGTTGTTTGGAGGGGATTATGTAAAGTCACATGATGTGAGACGCTTAGACAAAACCTAGACAAAAAAAGTCATTATGTGACCGTATAAGCAGAATGAAACACACGCTAACACTGATCTGCAGAGGTCATTTTGTAGACTTTCATGCATTCATAATATATATATATATATGTATAAAAATATTATTTTAAGTATTTTCTTATTAACTCCCATAAAATTATTAAAACCAGTAAGAGGCCTTTATGCTTCACAACCTCCTGATCTTGACTGCAAAACAACACGTCCATATCTCCTATACTGACGATCTTAAAAACGCCATGAGCGTGTAGCGTTATTTAAAAAGTAAGCAGCAAATGTTACTAACATAGGAATAAACAGTGCATTTGTTGGCAAACTATTTTAGTGGTGGATTAACACAAAAGTGACCATGGTCACTGACAATAGAGCTCAATGGCAGAGTAACTGTGGCTACACTGCATCTATAATTGTTGGTGAGATAAAATAATAATGGCTTTTGGTCTTTACAATATGGCACGTCTTATTTTTAGGAAATTAACCCTTAGAACACAGAGCATTTTGGCTGCTTTTTTCCATTACTAAGTTAAAGCATACTATATATACAGAGGCTATAAGAATGTGCAACATAGAGTGTCTTGTAAACAAAACATTTTAAAATCGGATTGAATTTGTGAAATTTGGAAATGCGTCACAGTTCAAAGTTCCCTTTGAGATAAATGGTCTATTTTGTAACTTCCGCACAATTAAAAAACACATTTTAAAGCCTGAAAATGTGACCTATAAACACGCACCCATATAAAGAGTTGTATATTATTCCCATGGAAATTTACCATGGCTACCCCCGTGGCACAGATCCGATTACAATATCTAGACAGTCTATATGACTCTTGCTTACCACTGCAATAAAATATGTCAACTAAATTAAAGCTGCTGGAATTAATATTTTTTATGTAAACACTGAAATGATCCACTTCCCTCAGCTCTATGTTTGAGGCAAAAGACAGAAAAGGATGGATGGTGATGGAAATGATGGAGCTAAAGAGACAAACATTGCCCTCATGCGTAGGTGGAGACCAAAAACAGAATTATATACAGTTAATATTGTGCTCACAAATGCCTGGTGACGACCAGTAAACTAGTGACTACACATGGAGCTTGTTTCTGCTGCTCCCAAGTGGACAAAAAAATACAATTAGTTCAAGTAGGTTTAACAAATGTTGTGATGTAGATGTTTTAATGACAATCAGATTCAGATTCATCAAGCATTTAATATAGATTAAGGTTTAATAAATTAAACTGATCATGCACAAGTTGTGTATAAAAAAAACATTACCGTACAAAAAACTAAGTTCACAAAGAATGCTGTTTATAACACAACAGAAATGTTACGCTCAGCCAAAAGTACCAGCGTGTACTCAGTGACAGGAAAGGCTCATTTAACCAAGAACTGCAGGTTACATAGAAACAGTTGAGAAAAATACAGCATCATAAAAATTACAGCAGAAAAATCAGTAGCTTATTTCATTTACATCCAGCTATACGATGTTTCACGAGAATCACTGCACGGAGGCAGCTGGGAGTGTGAACTACAGCTTCTACAGGACAGATCAAACCAAAAATCACAGCACTACTCGATCTTTAACACATGCTGGGTCACGACTACAAAGCAACAAAGAGCTTGCAACATGCATGCTGGAATGTCAGCGTCTGAAAATTCCCCCGACAAAAATGGGGAGACACAGAGTATAAGGTTCATCATCCACACCCAGCACGGGGGTGGGGGCAGATGTTAGGTCAGTACTAGTCCATACACAAAAAAATCATCAGTACTAGAGCTGCAACTAACGATTATTTTCATAATCGATTAATCGAGTATTTGTTTGGACCATAAAATGTTGAAAAACCTCGAAATGATGATGTTCTCAGACATCTTGTTTTGTCCACAAACCATATTCTTTGTCAGATGGAGCGCGATGTAACCGGAATATATTTACACTTAAGGAGCAGAAAAATCAGAAAGCTTGTTTTAATTTTTTATTTAATAATCTATCGATTATCAAAATAGTTGAAGATTCATTTAGTAATCGATTAATCGAATAATCGCTGCAGCTCTGATCAGTACAAACTGTTTTTGTTTGTTTTTTTACACAGAAGAACCGTTAGTAACTGCTCTATAAAAGCCCTGATCTGTGTTTAGAAGAGCACGTCTTCATTTTTAATGAGCACCTCCACCACCTGTCTCTGGTAGCGGATGTCATTGAGCGCTGTTATGGCGTCCAGGTTTGGTGCACGCATGAGGGTGGGCCCGAAAATGATGGCGAGGTTCTCTGCATTCATCAGGTTGGACTTTTCGTTCTGCGTGACCCTGCGAACACATGTAAGCGTTAGAAACAAACAATGATTGTGGAAATGGACGGATGGGTGGACAGGTGGAGGGGACTGAACTATAGGTTTTCATGTTTTCAAATGACTATGCCTAACTTAGACTAACCTGCTTTTTTGAAACCCTCTCCCTAATAGTTGATCGTGCAGCGCTTGACTGGGTTGCTCACCTTTTTAAATGTGCCATGAGATACTTGAGAGTTTCACAGTGTGACGGCGGCAGCAGAGAAAGAGCCTCACTGAACGCTTGCAGCTTCTTTTCTGCATCTGTGAGCTCTGCGAAACAGAAAGGAAGTTGCTGTGAGTGTGGTCAGAAAAAAAACTCTCTGACCTCAGAGAGCACAATCTGGAAAAAAAAATCAATGTAAGTATTTCCTGGGGGTTAATAAAAGCCATTAGACAGGAGAGGAAGTCTGCGGAGAGCAGGCTGCTCGAAAGAGCTTATGGAAATTGGCTCTGTGCACTTTGTGTAGTTGTGCTAACTTTGTGACATAGTAAAGTAAAGGTTATAAATGTTTTAAAGTTGTATAAACGCCATCTTAATCTTGAACTGTTTCTCTGGTTGTGACTTACTTGCAGCCTCGATGAACCTGGGGTAAGTGTCGTATGAGATGACGGGAACAGGCAAATCCCGGAGGTAGAGTTTCAGTGCACCCGTGATGATATTGATGTCTTCATATGCGTTCACTGAGATGTCTGTCTTTTCACCATCTGCGAGGACGTGAGATGTGTGATGGGAGACAACAAGAAGAAGACAATTGTCACACTGGGGAAAATGGCTCACATCAGCACTTCCACATCACAGCGTGAATTACGGAATGGAGAGATTGTGACACAATGGGTGAAAAACAATACTCTCTGTGTCTGTGTTTGTGCAAAGTAGCTGCCATCATCCGCCTGGCCTGTTATTCTGACTTCCCCTCGGTTATGTTATGCAGAGCAGGCCATGGCCTACTTGTGCTGGCAGACTGAACACCACAGTGCTGTGAGCTGGAATGACACTCTGTCATGGAGGATATTCCACATGCGGCTCTAGGAAAGACTTTATCCCACTGCTGCAGGGTTTTTCTACAGCTAAAATTCACACTGCACTGGGCCAAGACAGGCTCATACTCTCAAAAACTACTGCTGAATCCAAACACAACAATGGGAGGTTTTCTTTTACAGCTGTGGCTGTAGGCAGTGAAAGAAGATGCATGGTTTGCCCACAGTGAAACCCTGTGTGAGAGGGACATGTCAGGACAGGATCTGCTCTTCCAGATGGACACTAATCCTTCACGCATGTGTCACTTTCTCGTTAATCTGAAGTGTTCTGTGTATCTGTGAATATGCATGATCACCCAATGGCCGTCATTGTGATGCGAGCTGAGGGAAACGTACCTTTGTCAAACGCCGTCTTGACTTCTTCCACTGAATCACTGAATCCAGATATTCTGTAGAGGCCTTCAGACTTCAGTCCTTGAGGAACAAACATGAAATAAACGACCTTTCAGATATTGTCAAGCCCGTCGCGGATAATGTGGAAAAATTCCCCCGCGTATCGCCTTGGGTAATTTAGGAAAGAGCATTTAACACTCTTAAATATGCATAAGAAATTTTTGGATAAAATGTCCACAGTGTCACAATGGTAGGACATGGGCAGATGCAAATAGTTTTCTGCATCAATGAGTAAAATAATGAAGACATAAATCAAACTTAGCTACAGATGTACAAGGATTAGGGGGGAGACAATAAGGCAGCAATGAGTTTCCTACATAGCTGAATGATTTAACTGAAATGCAATCAACAGAGACAGCAGGAAACGGAGTAATGTATTCCTCATTATAGGTTTACAATTACCAGCACACTCATCAGCCCCCACAGTCAACCACACACCCATCACCAAAAAACATTAACACAGTTAATAATAAAAGGCACTTTTAAACACCTTAACGTGTATGTTGTACGTACAGTTTAGATCACTTACAATAAAACCAAATGTCACAATGACATGAACTTAATTCTGAATTCAACTTTCAAGGGGTCGTTTAAAAAGATAGTTTTTGTTAAAACAAAAAAACATTATTGTTAGAGTTATTCCATTGGAAATCATAGCACACAAAAGAAAAGAAAGACATTATGTCAGAATAATTTACGACTTTTCTGACCTGAGCAGAGAAAAGAAGGCATTAGCCTGATTAATAATTAGTCCGTGTCTTATGAAAACAATGAAATCAGTAAGGTTTCTTCTTTATCATCTTTAAGGAAATGGAAGTAGTACTTAATTTTTTATGAGCTTTAATAAACGGTGACAACCTTGTATTTAGATATATGGGGTTTGTAAAATGTCTGGATTGTTTCATATTGTGCAATTATTTTGGAATAATTGAATAAATCAAGTGATCAATGTTCACTCAATATAGTTGTGAGTATGAAATGTGGGTCAAACTGGGTAAAGTCAAACATCAAATTCAAGATAAACATTTTAAAACTAAAGTCAATCACAGTTCCAGTTCTGACAGTCACTTGATCCTGATTATTATTATTATGAACGTATAAATCTGAACTCAACTTTTAGTCATTTTAGAAACTGACAGTTGAAATAAAATGTTTTAATTGAGCTACATTAAATTTGCAATATAAAATATTTAGCGGTGACAATTACTGTGAGTATTCATTTGGTTTAAAAATTCAATTATCACAGCTGTTCTTTGCCTTCATAGATCGTCCCCATCCATTTGCAGCATTTGTGGAATTAAATCTGTCTACATTTTAAGCTTTTAGGGCTTAAAATGTGTTTATTTACTATTTACACAGCAGTTACTACAGTTACATCTGCAGGGAAAATTGTTCTTATTATGAGCTTCAGTTCACACACACACACACACACAGGTCGTGAACTAACCTCTGGACTCGATCTCCCGTATGCACATGTCCACCACCATGGGTCGCGCTGTATTACAGGCGTTCACCAGGGTCGTGAGGTCACAGCTGTAGACTTTGCGGATGTGTCTCAGGTCTGGCTTGCAGTCATTGGGTACCAGAGGCGAGCACTGTTTGTGGACATTCAACCCACAATCTAAAGAGAGAGACAGCAGCACATTACTGCAGAATTACCCAAACACGATACATCAAAGTCAACACAGTCATGATATTCCGGAAAATGACTTTAATGATGATTGAAATCTCACATGAGGTTAATTTTGAACAGGTCGAATGGTTTTGTGTGTGTGTGTGTGTTTTGGTTTGCAGAGAAGAGTGTTAATTATCTAGATCAATATTTGTTGGTAGAATCTCATGAGGCCACACATGGCATTGAGTCACCTTCAGTACTGCATCACTCCAAAGTCACCTCTAAAGTGCAATATTATTAGTAAAATAAAAACAGAATACAGGACATTAATATTGCTTTTATATTATATAAACATACAAAAACAAATACATTAGGTAACCATGTAAGTAAGTCCTATTTTGTCATTTTATCACCACAATATTTTCATTAAAATTAATCTCTTTTGGACTTTAAACAGCACATTAGTCATGATGTCAGTGTAAGTATTTCCCACAGTGTGTTTTGTCTTTAGTGGCAGTGGACTGGGCCTGAGGCGCATATGTTTCAGGGCAGAATTCACCTTGTTGGGAACAGAGAAGCCTGTGGAGAGCAGGCGCACAGAGCGACCGCAGCTCTGCTTTGTAACAGGGAAGGACGGAGAGAATTAGAGGAACACTGAAAACCCTGTGGCCTGGAGGAGGGACAGTCAGTGATGCTGCACCACACTCTATCCTCTTCCAGATCCAAGCTCACACACAATGGCCGTGGAAGCAGCAATTGAGCCGCTGCGGGCTACACTAGACCTACTTTCCCAGACTAAAATGGGGGCAGCTCTTCAAGCTCTTAGATCTCATGAGCTCTCTCCAAATTCTGAAAGATTTTGAATGCCTTTGGATTTGAAAACCATAAAAAGAATTACATTCTGATCACCGCGTCTTTGTAATTTTAGATAAAATGATCTTTCTACAAGCCTAGAATCTATGCCTCTGTAGGATCTCAGACCATATTTTGATTAATATGAGTCCCTGGAGAAATTTGTCCAGCCAGCATTTATATGCACTGATGCAGAAATGTAATTACCTTAAGAGATGATTCTCTTAAGGATATGAGACAGGCAGTATAATAGAGGAGAGTCTGTCATCAGACACAAAGCTGCTGAGCTCCTGGTGTCCATGTGAGCACGCTGACGGCCGTAGGTCCCAGGTGGGTCGGGTGAGGGTGAGGGAGGAAGACCCCAAGGGACACCAATAGCCAGGAAACAGGGGATGCTGCTCACTGCACCATCAACTCTATCTGTGTTGCTATGGTGTTGGGATGCAGTTTGTTTTTAGCTTAAAGGCTTTGAAAAGAGGTTTAATGGTTGCTGGATGCTAATCAGCCCATTATCACTGTGTCTAACCAGCAGCGTTACCAGCTGAAACCGGTTTCTAAAAACAAAAAGCAGCGCTCATTTGTTGGATGTTTTGGTTTTTCTACAAATTATTTAAGTTAAACTGAGGCTGAGCTGCGTGACCTAGCTCTTTGGTTGAAGCCTTCGAATTTTAATGTGTATGGAAACAGATCTCCTTCCCCACACTCTGAGCTCCGCTCCTCATTACAGAGACATGCCAGCTTTGTTTTCCTTCATAGGCATGATGGGATGAGGCTGGGGGGTTGTACTCTGATGAAGAAATGTGGCACAACAAGCGCAAGCAGAGGCTGGCTCTCTGGCACTCAGCCAAACACAGTTCACACATACAAAAAGAAAAAAGGAGGTGGGAAGAACATTTTTTTTGGTATGCAAATGTGAGCATCATGTGAGCCCTCGCTGCCCTAGATTCTGGAGGCTGTGGCTGAGTCTGAAGGAATGGCGATCTCTTGAGTCGATACAGACTGGCTCCACACATACTGTATGTGCCATTATTTTGTTTGCTGTCAGCTTTCAAAATCAAGACATTATTTATTAATGCCAGCGCTACCACAGATTTGTGTGACACACTTTGTTTCATCCATAAAACATCAAAGGCACATCAGGGAGTATTACTATACTATTCTCGGAATGGAAAAATAATTCTAACAATGGCTCTACAGTGAAATAAACACAGCAATATGACAAACAAAGAGACAAATATAACAGAAAAATGTAATGTGAAAATGTATAAAGACTGAAAAAGGTAATACACACATACTGGCATCATTCAGTCAGTGCAGAGAATTGAGCTTGCATGAGAATATATTACAATTCGGTCTGTGTGTTCTGTGACTGACAGTAGCAGCCGATGTTTTCCCTTTATAAGCACAAAGCTTGTTTCTGCAATAACGACAAAGGGGTGTGAGATCCCGCACCCTTTCAAAATAATTACTCCTTTCACAAAGCCAGTGAAGAAACATGTGGGCCTTTAATCAGACCTGTTACATCACAGCTATTGGGCCACCATTGCACTTGGTCCGTTATACAACTCATAATCCACAAACAACTGTTGGGGATTTTAGATTAAAATGGAATAATCCAGCTCCAGATGCACTGAAAACCAAGTAACCCATATACAGTGATGCTCACTTTGTACACATGTATGTAATGAGAGCGTGATGTGACGTTTACATGAGACTCTGTTAATGAAGCCATGAGAACAAGATGTACCTGCACATTTGACCCCCTGTGCCATCAGTCCCCACATGAAGCTGGCACAGTGTTCACACCAGTGAGGCCCTCGAAAGGTATGGACCTGCAACAGAGAAGAGGACAGTGACACACATTAATGACGATTCTGGAGCAGTGACAAAGCAGAGGGAGAACAGCAGGTATTTCATTCCACAGCATCTTCCTTCTTAACAAGCAAGGAGGTCTGAAGGTGCTGCCATCTTAAATGAGGTAGAGGAGGAGGATTATCCTCAAACTGACAACACTGATGTGGAGTGGTGACTCCAAGCAGGGGAGGCTTTGACACTTCACTAGAGACAGAAGGTGTATGCTGTCAAGGGAAATTCAGTATGGAAACAGAAAAAGGCCACCGTGCTTGTTGTATGGAACTGGAAGAAGTCATTGCTCTCAACCAGGTAACAACAGCGCAGCCAATCAGGGAGGCTTCTGGGAGCGATAACTCCCACAGTTCCTCTGCATGGAGTCAATAACAGACACATCAGGAGGGCCATTCACGACAGAATTGGTAGTTGCTGGTGTGAATAAGTAATGACTTTGTTACAAAATATGGACGGATATAAAATTAACTTATCACTTACGATTATCCCGAACATCTATGGTGATGTCATGTATGTGTTTACAGGAAACAAATGACTTATAAATGATATTTTACATCTAATCGTTTTTTTTTTTCATTTTTGACTTGTTATGATAATGTAATGATTCCTTTTTCTATTAGTAAAAACTCTGTAAGTGTAGGTGGTTGGTGGATTAACTTAAAAAGGCTGAGGTACAAAATATAGATAGGAGTAATCTAACTAGTAACACCAACAGTCCCCATCAAATTAATTCCAAAAGACAAAATTAGAAAGATAATATTGCACATGTTTTCTGAAATTTACCAGACAGAAGACATGTTTGTTAGATTACATAACCCGGAGAGTTTTTAAATTGACCAAGATTTGAGCACATTTCATGTTACTTAAATAATACATCATGAATTCACACTAATGTAACATTCTTCACACACGCCCTCTGAACAAAGGAAATGTTGGAATGCAACGTTCAGCACTTAAAAAGTAACAACGCAGCAGCAGCAATTTAAAAGGCTTGAAGGTAAAATTTCACACCCTGCTCTCCATTCCATTAGCCTGCCAGGAAAGTGAGAATGAGCAGAACATGGAAACACTCCTCCACTGTTTTCCCTCTCAGTTCCCTAATCTGTTCATCTGGTAATCACACTATCACCATTGGTCCCCAGACCACACAACAGATTTTCTTTTGATAAAAAGCTTAATGGACAGCTCTGTTTTTCATTTTCCCTTGAACTCAGGAAAACCCTGCCTCCCCTCCTCCATCTTTCACAAGCACGAGAAAGGGCAACCTAACCATACATGATGAAAATAAAATACACATTTTACAGCTGCAACAGCGGACAAGAGTTCTTTAAGTTGATCAATTCCCACCTTGAAGTTGTGTACTTTCTCGGGTTTGGGGGTCCGGTCGCCCTCCTTCAGTGTTGCTCTGCGCACCAGTGAGGTGAGCTGTGAATAGGCAAACAGTTTTAGTGGTTGCCAGAAAGTGGCTGGAGGTTTCTGTGGCCCCATCCTCATCCCCAGAGCAGCCACCAGAATATCTTCCTGATTGGCCTCTCGCTTGGCCTTTTGCACCAGGGACTTTTCTTCCTTGAGAGTCTCGTAGGACTCTTTAGATGGCATTCTGCTACTCCTCACCTCCAAAACCAGGTGAAGGAACAATCCCAGCAGAAAAGTATTACAAAAAGAGGCAAAGATGCTTAGACGAAGTCTGAATCAAACATTGTTACTCCCATTGTCCCAGTCAAAAAGGGGCAGCAGAGACAACAAATTTAAATTTAAAGTCTAGAGTATAAAAGAACAAAAACAGTAGTCCTTATTAAATCCTCTCACAGCAGTGACAGTGGTACAAGTGAAACCACTGTGACAGGAGTGCCAGGTTTTATACAAAAGAGGTGCAGCCCTGAGCACTCATGTGGTTCTCTGGGAATGTGTATGCAGATGAGCTGAGTGGCTGCGCTAATCCTCTCCTCCCTGTGCAGAGCTGATATTCTCCCTGGAACAGAGACAGCACACTGTTGTGTATGGATGCTGTTGGGGCAGGCAGAGCGCGGAGGAGGAGGAGGAGTGCAGGGGCGGACCCACAGCAGCCACAGCGGATTAAATAGATCCCACCAGCCAATCGCAGAATGGATAAACAGGCTTCATAGTAGTCTCTACCCCGCCCCCCACACAACCGTCTCCATCAGATATCCAAGCAGGGAAAAATGAAATGAGAGTGGGATGATAATGAGCAATGAATGAGTAATGCATCAGGAGTGGGCTGTAGAAGTTGCGACGGCTGTGGGCCGTTAGCGGGATAAGCTGTTTTCAAAATCATGTTGCCACAGAAACTGGTCATGGCCGGGACCACAAAGAGGACAAGCACAAAAGCACCAAGCACGGCAGCAGTAAATGTAAGGTCATCGATACCAACGGGTTTTCATGACGGATGATCCAGGAGTGTTCATACAATTTAAAAACAAACCATAGTGTGGACTAAAATCTAAACCAAAATCAAAACATTTAATAAATGTACACTCCTACACACAATAAAAACAGGTCCCATGAGAACATCACTGTCAAAAAGGAATATTGTATTTCAATCAAATGTCTATGAAGAAACCGCTTTTACACATTTATTTTTAACTAATTGAATCCTTGCACTGCAAGTGTTCATTATTTTCTCAATTGTCTTTGTGCTCACATTATTTTACTCATAAACGTTTACATGGAGGAAGTATACAATTAATTTTATCTTATATAGGTTAACGTTCAGTTCAACCATTTGTATCACATATATATTGATATTCACTCGCACCAGCAATATTTCCCATCCTTTTTACATTATGATAAAATATACAATAAAGAATTTAACAACGTATGTCTGCACCAGAAGCTGGGAGCTCTTTTTCTCTTTGTCTCGAAAATTAATTTCCTTGAGCTTTGCACTAACTCAGCACTGTATTGTGTGCATGCAAATTGAGTATCAAATATAGCATTGCAGCAGCGGTGTGGGAGAAAGGATGCACAAACCAGCGTCTGTAATTCACACCTCACATCAAATGTGATTATGCTCCCACGTCTCAAAGCCTGATTTAGACTCTAGCTGTTAAAGTGCAATGCTCTCACCTTTATGGAGCACAGCTGGAGAGGAAGTGACTGTACAGACGCTCCTTCAGAAACCAATAAGGACTGCTGTAACTGTTGCTATCCGAACGTCAGCAGATGGGTATCAAAATGAGAGCAAGCACAGTGGGTGGGGGGGCAGGAAGAAAGGGGGCTTTCGGCAGCAGTGTACTTATGTAGAATGGCATCCCAAACTGCAGAGTCTGTCAGGAACATGAAAGATGTGAAACAGTGAGCTTCCAGTGCAGCTTTCCTCTCTCATGCTCAGTGATAGTCTCTGCTCGGGAGGATACCCGAGCATGGTATAGATAAAAGTCAGTAAGAGCCTTTTATATGCACCAGTTCATCCTCTCATACCCTGAGCACTTTACAGCGCTCTGCCACAGCCTAATTGTGTTGCCTGCTGTTAAGTGCAGAATGAGCGTCTGACTCCCAGGATGTGGTTTACTTTGAACGCAGCTCTAATTGACAGTGATTGATTTGCTTGTTTCGTAAACATGTCCAGAGATGGGACTCCTGAGAGCGGATGTAAACAGTGCAGTATCTTTTACATCTCAGTAACGTCCATCTGTTTCCAGCCTGGACATCTGAGCTTATCTGAGCATTTGGTTCCTGCCACATGTGGGATAGAAGCTGCAATTCATTCTTTCTGTCAAACAACTTGCGTTTGAATCGAGCACAATCTCAAACTTTAACATTCTTTGTTAAAACTTTCTTTCCACACTCCCACACTAGTCTCTTAACTAAGCCATTAAGGATTGTGCTGACTATTTCTGCACAGTAAGAAAGTTGTTACGTCAGCAAGCATGGACCATGTCAATCAATTAAGATGACATTAGTATCCTCCACTGATCTGACTACACATTCTCAGGGTTATCTATAATCCTCTCACTTAACGTACTTCGTTTGAGCTTTAGCTTTCAATTTACAGCTAAAGCAAATACTAAATCAAGCGGTAGTGACGTACAACACTGGGAGCCTTCAAATTAATGTCAAAACACTCCTGATCCGCCACCCACATCCTTCACCAAAGCAGCAAATCACTGACTTACATAATGTTACATAAGCAGAAACTAGAGTACGATGACAAGAGTGAAAGCCACGTCATAATCAAGTCCAAGAATACAGTGAACGGAAGTCAGCATCTATGATGCCTGTACGCAGAGCTGAATGGCATGATACTACATGTAGGCAAGAGATGACATAAGAATTTCATATCTTGAGCATAATAAGCCTGATTCATGATGTTACTGGAGAGTAAATATGCTTTGAACTCTTAAAATGGCTCTAAATCACACGGAAACAGCTTTACTGTAAGTTGTGCATCACAATATTAAAAATAATAAATGATTATCTTTTTAAAACAAAAAACAGGAAAACAATAGTTAGGAACCACTATTTGGGGAAAATATCTAATTGCAATTATTCAAATATTGAGGAAATATTGAAATTGTAGTTTTATTCCTAAGATATTTTTTTGAAAATTAAGGTTCAATTCATTATTTCACTATGTAATAGAATGTGATGGAGATTTATCACAGGACGGCACCAAAATATCTCATCCAAATTTGATTGTAAGGATGAGAACATTCATTTATTCATCTACTGCTTCATCCCTGGACAAGTCGGCAGTCCATCGCAGGGCCACATAGAGACAAACAACCATGCACTCACACACTCATACCTATGGATAATTTAGAGTGTCCTCTGCATGTTTTTGGACTGTAGGAGGAAGCCGCACAACCCGGAGAAACGTACACAGGAAGAACATGCAAAATGCAAAAAGGACCTTGTTCCAACTGGGTCACAAAGCTGGGTTAAATCTTTAAATTTGCATAGATGATAATACACTAAAAACAAGAATAGAAGAATTAAACTGCACCCTGTGTGAATTGCAAACAGCAATTTCAATTTGAATACTATTAATTATTCAGCTATTCTCAGCATTCCCCACGAACGAGATAATTATTAAAGGCTCCCCCTTTTGGAATTTCCCCCCGTTCACTATTGTCCTGTTAATGGAAATTCACCACAACTGTATAAGTATAGTTCTACTATATTTAAAGATGGGACAATATATATGGGTATATATGGGTGAACCACAGGATGCACTACAATTAGCTGCTTTTTTGTTGAGCTTGCAAGAAACCGCGAGCAAATTTCATTATATTGTTTCCAAGACAAATAGATTACCTGCGTGTAGCTGGGACTGTCTGTGCGTTGACAGTGATGTATGGTAGCTTGCTATCAGAGTTTACTATTCATGCAGCAAGGTCAGAGCATGCATGGAACACACTCTTCATGATGCATGGTGTGAGGTTAGAGTCACAGCCGCATTTTTTAAACTGCAGATTTGTCCTTTATTCTGTGACTAGCCTGTATGTTTTTAAAATAAATATTTGAGTCACAGAACCAGCCCTAAGAGAAAAATAGATATATATATATACACGATTACCAGGAGTCTAAAAATGTTACACAATGAAGAGCATAACAGTGACTCAATGCTTCAGTGACGTGGAAGCACATCAGAGATGGCATTACGGCTGTAGCACTTTCCACTCATCAAAAACAACCCTCTTGAAAAACCCCCACTGCACATTAAGATAACGGTCTTAAATTTAAGTATCAATTTATGATTAATGGTTAACCTCCAAAAAAGCCTAACCTCAGGGCAATGGACAGTCAAGTACAAATACTGCCAATTAAGCCTATCCTAAAAACATTAAGCCATCTACTTGCGAATCACCGGCTTTTATGAAGAACAACTGGGCATTATACAGAATGACAAATGGCTGTGAAGAATAATTAAAAAGGCTTGAGTGGTCCTTCAGCTCAGTGTGATTCTGTGGAGAGCAGTTTCCATCCCCCCCATCTGCAGTGTGAATATCAGTGTTTAGAACTTGATGAATGAGTCATTGTGCATCAGCTATTTTGGCAACGAGGTGATGAGAACAGGATGGAAACTCAGTAGTGTGGACGCAGCCTTAGTGTGTTCAGTGGACAGCACAATTGAAATACTTCTATAACATGTTCAATGTCTCAGATGTTCAAAATGATTCTTGTGAAACAGATGAAGATTGTTGAATTGAATTGAATGACTTTATTCCTCCCCCAGGGGGGAAACACACATTCACAACAGCTCAGTTAAGAAAGGTGAGAATCCAATAAAAGCAAAAATAAGAATAAAAATATAGAATAAAAATAAAAATAAGATAAAATAAAAATACAATACAATACAATAGTAAGACAAAATTACCAAAAGATAAAAAGTAAAAAAGATAAAATTACACTCTAATATAGAGTATTATCAGGGAAAGTGAGTGGACATTTAAGAGGAGTTAAATATCCGAACAGCAGTGGGGATGAAGGACTTTCGGTAGCGCTCTGTCCTACACTGAGGGTTTTATGTTGACATAAAAGAAAGAATGTGTAAAGTACAGCAGAACAATTAAATAATTTCAAGATCAAAATCACAACACTGCCTACTGAAATGTTCAAATCGCAAGTGTATATCAAAATACCATTTTAGATAAATATACTGTCCTGATGCCTTTGCAGCAAGAGGACCCAGGTTTGAGACCCGGTCAACACAGGGCCTTTCTGCATCGAGTATGTACGTGGGTTTTCTCCCACAGTCCAAAAACCTGCAGATTTGGAGATTAGGTAAATTGAACACTCAATTGACCGTAGGTACGAGAGTATGAGAGTATGGTTGTTTGTCTCTATATGTGGCCCTGTGATGGACTGGGTGTACCCCGCCTGCCACCCTATGTCAGCTGGGATTGGCAGAGCTCATCGCAACCCTTATGTGGAGGATGAAGTGGTAGAAAAAGCATGGATGGATATTGTCCTGACCTATACACATGATATTCTACGGACTGAAGAACACATTTTTGTCAAATTTTCTACACAAACATCACACAGTAATCACTTTATATATGTTATTCAAATGAAAACAATAATAATTATGTAAAATTACCAAGCCCTTTGATACTGTGAATCATATCGCAATTTCAGTCAAAATAATTGCAATTCAAAATCGTTCAGCCCTGGTGTAAAGTTATAATTTTTGCTATCATGGGAATCTCTACACCACTGGTCATTAAAGACTGAATTAATAATAATTGAGATAAGATGTGATCAGATCAGATCAGATAGTCCTTTCATAAAAGACAGTAAACATAAAGATAAAAAAAATAATAAACATGCATTTCCACATATGTGAAAGTACAAAATAGAAAGATATTGACAATAGGACTATGAAAAGTTACAAAATAATGTACATTATAGACAGTGAGAGCTACTTGCCTTTAGTTAGTTTATTTAATGGTAAAGTCATATCAACTATACTCCTTTTAAATATTAAGGTATAATAAACTGACACATAAACTGTCTTTCAAGACATTGTTGTTACTTGTTTTTCTGTTTAACTTGTGCCAAAGTGATGCATGCAAATTAGCCAAAGGACTTTACTGGCATTCCTGAATGTCAAGTGAACAGCATTTCCAAATGGTATGGATGCAACATATAATATGTTATTTAAAAGTGAAACTACAAAACGAAGTCATCTTTATTTTTTGTATCAGATCACTATTAGCTGCCATTAAGCTCGCAGCTGTTCTTCCAATCTCAATAAAGTCTATAAAATTGTATATCTGACATTACAGTATTGAAAAATAGCACTGGATAAAAATAATAATAATTACAACAGTATTCGACTTAGTTTATGTATATATGGATAGTGTCTTATATATTACTACATACTACTCTCAGCATTCTTAGTGACTAACCTCTTACTCTAACCTTAACCATCACAACTAAGTGACTGACCACATTCCATAATGTAATCCTAAACCTAACTCAATTCTAACCCTAAACCCAAAGCCCTTTAAAGTTGTGAAGACTCGCCAAGGTCAAAATGTGTTCACAAAGGCAGGTTTTGATTCAGAATGTGCCCTCACAACCTACAAAACACACACACGCACACAACTTTATGTAGCTATGACCTTCGTGTGTGTATGTGTGTGTGTGTGTGTGTGTCTGAACTGCACCTGTTAGCCGGTGGTAGCTCTGTCACTGTTAGCTCCTCTTGGTGAACGCACGCCACTCGTGGTTTTGAGTTCGAGTTCTGCGATGAAAATCGCACGACACCTACAGTACAACGACCGTGTGACTTTCTGCTCACTGACTCACTCCAGACAAGTGGAGGGAACGTCGGTCGCCACCTAGCAACGGTTGTCGAGAAAGTCAGAGACAGTCGCCATCAAGGGGCGGGGCTTAAGTCAAGGTGAATCTGACGTAGGTTCTCTTTTGAGAACATAGGCTATGAAGATTCCCTTGATTCCTTTGGTCTGTTAATTCCTTTGAAGAGGCAAGAAATGGACAAATAGAGCAGTTATTCATACAGATGCCAACTAACTGCCACACCTTGAGGGAGCTACTGCAAGAGACTGCATTAAACATCCCAATGACAGGAAGAAAAAGATCAGAAAGACAGAAAGGAAAGAGAAGAAGAAGAAGAGCGCTGTTGCAAGCCAACCGTTGTGAAGCATGGACGTCAGCATGAATGAACGTCAAATGCCACTGATTACAATGGAAACATTTCAATCTCTGATTGAGCCTATTTTGGCAAGTTTGACAGAAAACCAGTGGGTGCGGATACAATCTAAAGAGCCTGATTATAGCACCATGATCTTGTTTGCAGTGCTGGTTCTGGACCTCAACTCAGACATCTCAAGACGCTTTGCAAAGAACATGACACGGCCCGTGACTGAGGAGCATGTCGAGCACGCCGTCGGCAACAAACTCTTGGATAGCTTTGCCAGAGTTCTCGGCGGTGACGAGAAAGTGCTGTGTTCCTCCTACTGTTTGCTCAAGCACATGATCGGGAAGGAGGTTGTGAAGACTTTGAACCTTTCCCACCCTAATGGATTCCCTCATTCGGCACCAGTGATACCATCCACCACCCTCCCTCATGACCTTCACACAATGGCTGGTGCCGTTGCCGAAATGTTAAGCACTTTTGTGGCCAAGCGGACATTTATGTGTGATCCTCCACGGAGACCGATCACATTAGAGGACATGATGCGTGAAACATGTGTCCAGGCAGTAATTAGGCAGGAGGTGAGCCATCTCACAGAGCGTCTCATGGACAACGTGCCAGACTACGAGATAATAAAATTGGACACTGCCCGCGATATAAAAAATGCCACAGAGGGCATCAACACACCCTTGTCCATGCCAGTTGATATTCAAAGAGTCAACATAAAGAAGTGCTTCATGAAGAGGTTGGCCAAAGCATCGGTCCACCGAACCCTGGAACAACTGCGGAAAGAATTCCCCAAAGACACCAACGTGCAAAGCAAAGTGGCAACTGGGACATTTATAGCCAGACTTGGCTCTCTGTTGGACCATGGACTAGATGAGAAGTTCAGGACAAATCTCAGTGATCTCATGTACCGCCACCTCACGAGTAACGCTTCACTAGAAGAGGCATCAGCTTGTGTATCACACCCTCACTTGTATGCTGACATTTGGAGCAGAGTGACCTCTATTCAGGCACTAATGAGATGGTGGGTGACAAAGCAAGCCAAGTATCACATTTGCTGGATGTGGGCGAGTGTGCATGCAGCGAAGGTAGACGAAATGAAGAGAGCGTCTATCTGGTCCATCGTGACCCACTTCCTCATGATACTGGCGAGAACAACAGAGGGATTTGCAGACTTAACCAACGTACGCTGTACATACTATCAGCAATATGAGTCCATCGTTCAACACCTGGTGTACATCGCATGGGCTGAGCTCAAAGATGCAGACATCCGTGTCCCCGAAGTCCCAAGTCAGTATTATATGCTCACAGAAGAGCTGTTCAAGGCTCTGCGCAAGACGTGGGGCTCTCCATTTGAAATGTTTGTGGGTGTCACTCTGAACAGCGAAAAGTTTAACTGCATGTTTGTCTCCGCCCTCAAAAAGAAGACTACGAAAGGTGCCTTCTCCAGATTTGTCAACCCTGTCGTCAAAACACTCAGCCAGTAATGTGTTCCTATTGAAAAGGACATGTCATGGGTCAAAAGGAAAACACTGTGCCTCATATTCAATCTCATATTTGTGCATTAGCATGTGTATAATTTACAATAAACAAAAACAATGTTAGATCCATTTGGTACTTTACATATATATATATATATACATATAAAGTATATATCAGCATGAAAGGTCCCTGTGTGAACATCCCTAATGGAAAAGTGCTGAACATCACGCACTGTTCACAGATCACAGATGACGAGAGCTTCTATATTATATATATATTTTTTCTCACTTATGTAACTGTACTTTACTCCTCCACATCCCTGGAGAGACAAAGACAGGCTACGTGGAGGACAAGGAGGTTTCATGATCAGCTCTTACACAATCAGTGAGTAACAGGCTTCAGATCAGAGGTAAATGATCTGTGGCACTTTTCTAGTCTTCACAACCACTCAAAGCTGCTTCCTTCACATGACACTTTTCCACCTGTCACCCCGAGGTCCTTTTCTATTTTCATCACATAGAAATCACAAGATCGTCTGCACAAAGGAACATTTCTCTCTTTCTAAAAAACATCCATATTAGCAATGGGATGGGTTGCTGAAATCAGAGGCATTATTATAATATAATGATATATAATATCATTTTAGTTTTTCACCACTTTTGAGGTATAGACACAGTGCAGTTGGTATTAATATATATATATATATGACAAACAAAGAGGGGTGTGTGTGTGTTGTATATTAGAATGTGCCAATATACAGTGCATGTTTCAGTATTGAAATCTAATAACCGACACAACTTATAGCATAGAGTCACATCTTACTGTAGTGGTGCTCGACTTGCTGATCCAAAATCCATCCATCTATTTATCGCTTTATCCTCCACATGAGGGCCTAACCCACATATAGACACAAACAACCATCCACTCTCACACTCACACCTACAGTCAGTTTTGAGTGTCCCATTTTTTTGGACTGTGGGGGGGAAACTGGAGAAAACCCATGCACACTGATCCATAATGTGCTGACTATTTGCTCTGGCTGGAGAGGACAGAAACCTGTGGAGTGCTGACCATATTGTATCTGATTATGTTTCACTCGCTGCAGAAGAACAACATCTGTTCAGAGTTCCATGTTCCCATGAGAACAATGTATCTAAGCTGAAGGATTTCTTTTATACACCACTGGTTATTTTACCATCTGAAATTAGCTGACTAGTCCCAAGAGGAGGCAATGTTAATAGGTATTTTAGAAGTACTGATGTATGAATAACTTGATTAGTGTGCTTCAGACTGCTCTACACTGAGAACATATTGCTTTTCTGAGTAAGGTCTTAATAAAGCGGGATCACATTTGTAAATGATGTGGGCAAAGTGGAATAAAATCTGCACAAACAGAAGAAAATGAGACCAGATTACACAACATTGCAGCACAGAGCGCTCCAAAACTAGTAAGGTATCCTGCTGCACTTTCATGTACTACAGCATCATGGCAGATGGCAGAGGCAAAAGATGATTGACACTGATTGATGCATGAACAACAAGCCCGCAGATAGAAATGTATATGAGTTTATATTTTTTTCAAAACCAGGCATTTGGCTTGAGGCTGTTTCCAGATCAGCAGGCCATGAATATCAAATCATTCAAAATTACGCAGCATAGGGAGATGGACATCTGGTGAACCGGTATCGGTGGATGATGAAAAATAAGGACTATTTTGTCAGTGCATTTTCAGTGGGTTGAATAACAGTTTCAATTAACATAACGTCCAAAAAAAAAAAAGACATTACACAAGCAGTGGGTTATTGAGTGTAATCAGCCAGGATTGTCAGACAGAGCTGCTTTTGTTTGTGACCGCTGGGGTTGAACTCCTCTGAACCACTCTTCTTTCACTGAGTACATTTCATAGAGATGTGGAATTGTCAAATACGTCATCTCGTTCTGCACTGTTATGCAAAGACAATCTTGCTCATTGTAGACATGCTGCCTCTGGCTGGTTTTCCTGCAGAGGCTCCGTTCTTTCTAGAGTCAGATAATGTAATCAGCCTCGGCATCTAACCGCTGAGTAAACAACATGAATTTTGGAGAGAGGAAAAAAAGAGGGATGGAATGTATCCAACTATTGGTAAGAACTATTTATAATCATGATAATGCCTTAAGACAATAGTTTGTCTTATGAACATGAGCTTATGGATAATTACTGAGTCAATTTGCTGACTTAATGACTCTTCCTCTCCTGCGTTGCTCCTTCAACAACAATGCTAAATAAATCAAATTAATTCCACAGGCTATAGTATATCAATTTTTGCTTAAATACTGAACACAGCACTGATGATTCTGGGAAATAATTTAAAGCTCCACAAAAGCCACTAAATGCTAAAATCAAGTGGATCAGTGATTATAACGTGGGGCTGATTGGATGGAACTATCATTATGTATGCTATGTCAGGTGACAGTACTGCTATGAGGACTTGTCGTGACGCACATACATCTCCATTGACAACATTTTAGAACAGATTTTTTTTCCCGTAGCATCTTTAATATTAAACATTTTCCTTTTTAAAACTCCCCTGTCGCTGGGTGTTCTGTCGAGAAACAGCTCACTGAGCAGAGTGGCAGTCTTTACAAGGCGAGGCTTATGAGGTGGAGAGAATGATTGTGGTTTAAGTCACCCTAATTCCCCCGTTATTGCTTTCCTGACCAGGGAACAGTGCCAAACTGCAATTTTAGATTTGACACACAGTGGAAAGGCATTAGGTGTGTTTGCACTGAACCCTATATGTAATGAGAGAAAGGGTGAGCATATCACTTCATGTCTGGATTCATCACTATCTGTCTGCAGAGCCGCGTGTTTACACAGAGATCATCAAGGGTTTGTCAGTGAATAGAGCAGTTTTCATATTTCATAAAACAAAACCAACATTTTTTATTTTCTGTCTATTAAAGATAGAATTATTGGCAGTATAGATTTACTGGATAATTGTGATTCTATATATTAAATACAGTATAAAGTGAAACCTGTATGAAATAGTGCCGCGTGATTATCACGGTGCAAACCTGCAACCTTCAGCGTAAAGTTAGACTCTTTTAGAAATCGTTCAAAGAAGATATTTGACTGCACGTCAGTTCACGAATCCCCTAAAGCCCGTCTTAAAGCACAAACAGTAATTAGCCATCACTTAATTTAATGGGTGCATGTGAAAACAGTGATTAACTTGTCTTTGTTGCCTTGATTAATTCATTCATCAACATGAAAGCAAGCAGCTGCAAGTCTGCTAATCAGTGGAAGTAGTCATCACAACATGGCAATCTTTGTGACTGTCTGCTGCGAGGGAAAGATACGATTGTGCTTAAAACGATTGATCAGGACAACAAACCTACATCCACATTCCTGACACAGCTTGGATTATTTATTTATTTTACAATTAATGATTCAATTAATTGGCATGATTCAATGTATATTTCCATTTCATACATTCTCTCTACTCATCTCATATTAAGGATTGAACTGTTTTCCTCAACGTTGCATCTTCAACATTAATGAATGTGGGTCAAATAAACAACAACACACAATACTTCTAATAAACCAGTTCATGACACATTTAGTCTATTCTTTAAAATCACTGGAAAATTTCAGATGGGTAAAGAGTTTTTTTGCGGTGACATTTTCACTTCTCATAGTTTGCAAGTTAAATTGTTCTTGTAAACTACTGATAATATTGTGTGTGACTGTGTAATTAACTTTGACAACTGTATGTCAACATCAACATTTGACATGCAACATTGATACAGATTGAGTCAAAAAAGTATCCATAATCCATACCAAATTTAAAATCAAGCAAATCCCTGTATGATTAATCTGACACACATGACAACACGCACACCATTCACAGTCACAACGCTTATGGGATTTTTACACTATACAGTTCCAGCACGACTCGACTCTACTTGGTTTGGTATCATTTTCACGGCTGCATGAAACTGTTGTGACATTGTTTGTCACAACCTAGTGACGAGTAAAGCAGTTGTATTCAGTGTACTGAATCATTAGAATCACTTTATTAAAAAGATATTTTCAGTATACTTAGACTCCGTCTGACACAGTCACCTGACTGAAATAGGGTGGAAGCGGTTGTGATTCGGCTCATGATCGCTTTCAGGAATTCTAAATCTTTTAACTGATCTACAGGCTCTTTTTTTTTTTTTACATAAAATGGTTAATGGAAAGAAAACTTCAGTATGTCGTGAAGGTCTTTCTACAAGTTACGTGGCGTAATGAAGCCTGATTGTGATCCTACAGACTTTGATTTGCGGCTGAAACTTTATTTAGGAATCAAAAAAAGAGAAGACAAAAACAGCTGATGTGATCGATTAAAGATGTTAAAGAACATGATGATCGTTGTTCAGAGCTGTGAGCTGTGAGAGACGGACAACAGCTGCACAGGTGTACGAGCATTGCAATAACACAGCTCTCTTATTCCAGCTATTCACTGCTGGAATAAGGGCTTATTCCAGTAATGCTTACAGGGACGAGCTATTTACATGAGTCACAGGCTAGTGTTACCGGGATACTTCATGTGCATGTTATTGGAGTCACTGGCGTACGTCCACTGACTTCATGTTTGGACACCAGGGCAGTGATTTTGAATGACAGCCTTGACAGTGACATTTGATTGGCCAGAGACCTGCGTCCCTGGGACGATCTGGACGGAGCCAATGAGAGATTTCATCATTATTTAGAATTATTTATGCTTAACAGAAGTTGCCTTCTTTTGTCTGCATTGTTGATGGTTTCATTGTTTCTGTGCATGAGTAAGAACATTACCAAAAACAAAAGAAATCACAAAATGTTACGCACTGTGGCTTTAATGAATAAAAAAAATCCCATGAAAAGACTCAAAGCCACCATCCTTTTTAAAGTTTTAAATCTTTAAAAAGTGGCCACAAATATTCTTATTTTACTCTTATTCTTAATTTAAGAGGAAGGTTCAGCACAGCTCAGCAGGAGAACATATTAATACTAAACACTATTTGTTGAAGACTATTTTCTGCTCATTGAGAATGTAGACACTGAACTAATTTCATGTGGCAATTGAAATCTATCTCCTGGTGAAATATCCCACTCCATAGTGTTGTCGTCAGTTGGAACAGCAGCAGAGCTGTGCAGCGGGTCTCCGCAGGTCTGTCAGACCTCGATTCACCTCGATGATGCACTTCATGGACACGAGAAGCATAAAAAGAGAATTTAATGCTGCAAATAAAAGCAATGACCCTGCCGTTCCCGGTGACATCTGATAAGTCACAGCAATAACACTCCCCGTCATGTGTGATGAGAAGAGCCCTCATTAGCTCGGCACTACTCTTAAACATTTGATTGTTAAATCGTGGGGTTAGCAGCCTCTTCTGTAATCCCATTAACTTCATCAAGCTCAGCCCCTTGGAGAAATTGTGAGTGAGACCATGCAGGACATCGCTGAGATAGAACTAATTCTGTCAAATTGTGTGCATCTTAAACACTTAAAAAAAAAAAAAAAGATTTATGAAATCCACACCAGGCTGTGTTTGAACTCATTTAGTAGATTTATGGAAATCCCATTAAAGGGTGACTGACTTGAGTTAGTGCTGTATAAATTAGAAGATACAGCTGTTGTGACAAAAATGGACTGAGCTCGTCTTTCATGGCTCGTGGTGAAAATAAAAATTCAGTGGCACTGTGAAGGGAGAATGTCCAGCGCAGTTCATTAGACCCATTACAGTTATTGATGAAAAGAAAATGATTTATCAGCGCCATAAAAACAATTGAGTGGAAAATAAAACATCCGTGAGGATCTTGATTGATATCATTTTGAACGGTAGTAGAAAATGGCCCACAATTCTGCACCATACAAGTATGATGGTGAGTCAGACCTGAGACATTCAGGGCCAACAGCGCCAAGCAGCTTTATGATGCCGCTTTCCCGCTACATGGCCCCGCCTCGCCTCAGCACGCTTCCACGCTACAGGGTTTGGTTGGTCTACACATGGGGGCGGAGTCATCACAGCACAGCTGCATGAAACTTCTCCGTGACTTCGTTTTATACTCGACACACACAAACTAGTGACGAGTGACTTGTAAAGCAGTTGTTTTCCGTGTACTGAATCATTACAATCAGTTCATTAAAAAGTCATTCAAATTCATTCAGTACTTCCTGCATGACTGGAGCACAGTCACTGGACTGAAATACAGCAGCAGGGCTTGTGATCGAGATCGGAGGCTTTCAGCAGTGCTGTCGCTAAATACACCTCCTCTGATAAATATTGAGATTTTAGACCTTTCCTTGCTAAATGTTGGAGAATAACGCAGGTTTTCAGGATTTTCTTTCTTATTTGATCTACAGTTCGGCATTGTGACGACACTCTGACCAATCAGTGGCATAGTATCAGCTCAGCTGGCATGCAAGCTCGCTGGTACCTGGTAATAAAAATATTACCAGGTACCAGATACTATCGCTAATGGAAAAGGAAAATAACCGTGCCGTGCCGAGGCGAGGCAAGTCTCACTGGGACCATGTAGTGGAAAAGTGCCATAAGTCATCTTTTCACTCATCTATTATCTATACTTCTTCTCCTCTGTGGGTCCCAGGGGAAACTGGTTATTGCTATCTTATCACAGTGCCAGCTTCAGAAATCAACAACCATTTACATTCAAATTCACACCTAAGGGTCATCTCCAACGTCAGAAAGCAACAAGGTGTCATGGTAATTGTTGTTTATTGTTTGGCTTGGATCCGCTGTGTGTTTGCACAAGAGGGGCTTCAGTAGGAGAGTGTGCCGTGAACAGCAATGAGTAGTAATGATCCACTAGTGACAAATACACACAACGGAATGAAAAAACAAAAGACAACACAACTGGTAAAATATTTTTCATTCACTGAGGGAGTGGATTTGCCACAACCAAATATCTGCACCAAGTCTGAACAAGATCCAAGCCTATATTCCCTGTTGGTAAGAAGATACTCTGTTGGCATAACTGCCTGACCACAGGAAGAGATTAGAGGCCACTGTCATCAAAACAAGGACACTCCTCACCGTGCATGGAGGGTTTCAAGTCCAGCACAGGTTGTTGAGGTTGTACACCGAGCAGAGGGAAGGAAGCCAAACACTAGTGAGTGTCAAAGCCACTACCCAGGATGAAACAACTAACATCAAAGAATACACTCCCGGTGATGACCTGCTAAGTGAATGCCTCAGAGGAGGAGCAGCCGAGAGGCAAACACTGAAGGACAAGCTCCTACGTCGCATGTTTCACCATTAGATTGAAGAAGTGGCTGGTATTGGAAAAAACATACCGATGCCTGGAGGAAGCTGGACTAAAAGACAGCACAGAGGCACTGATCAAGGCTGCACAGGAGCAGGCCAGAAGCACTAGATCAATAGGGGCTGGGGTTTATCACACCAGGCAGGACCCAAGGTGTAGGTTGGGTAAAGATGCCCCTAAGGCAGTGCAGCACATCACAGCAGGGTGTAAGATGCTGGCCAGTATGGAGTATGGACTGGAGGTCCCAGGATCAAGATGGAAGATGCCTGCAAAGGTGGTTGAGAATGAAAAGGGCTGAGATCTTATGGGACTTCCAGATCCAGACAGACAAACTGGTGGTGGATAATCAACTGGGCATAGTGGTTAGTGATAGATGTGCAAGCAACAGCAACATCTAGAAGAAGCAACTCAAGAAGCTTGAGAAATACCAAGGACAGAGAGAGGAGCTAGAGAAGATGTGGCGAGTAAAGGAAACTGTGGTCCCAGTGGTGATAGGAACACTAAGAGTTGTAACCTCCAAACTGGGAAAACTGGTTCCAAAAGATTCCAGGAAAACCTTCTGAGATCTCTGTCCAGAAGAGCACAGCCCTAGGAACATCTAAGACACTGTGCAGAACCCTCAGGCTCCCAGGTCTCTGGTAGAGGACCTGAGCTTGGAGGAGACATAAAGCGGCCCAAATTGGGGAGCGGGGGAGTCACCCCACTCACCCACAACAATCCTGCTGTGCAACCAGAGGGAAATCCTCGGGTGCTCGAGAGGTTTTTACTTATTTCTGACAAGAAAGTGATTTTAAATTGAAGATCACATGTGATCAAATATTGGATCTATAACAGTAACCACAGAATGTGCTCAGAGCCAGCTCAATAAAACCCAGAACAATGTGTGCAATATGGCCCTCCGTGAAATGATCGACGGTGTAATGAAGGAGCTAATGAGGGGGATCAAGATTGCTGCAGCGCCAATAAATCAACACAACTGTGTCTGCGATGCTACTGGAGCAATCAGCAACACTGGTCAGTGCACAGAGAGCTGAGGGGGGAGGAGCGGTGGACCGAGAGACCAAATGGGGGAGGGGTAACACAAGTAATGCAAGTCAATGTCAAGAACACTTCAATGATATTTTATGGCTTTTCAAAGAGAACACCTTCATTCTTCATTTTCCAGGGCAGAATACAAAAATGGGAGAGTATTTTCTTTCTCAAACATGACCCTGATGAAATAATTCAGTAAACGAGTTAATGATGAATACACATGAAGGAATATGATCATTCTCGCAAGTAAAAACAACTGACTTACTGGATGAAATCAATCCTCAGATTCCCGCTGAAGTGTCCGGCGATCAATAAGGCTTTGCACCGATCAGCGCTTACTGAAGGAGAATCCCTCGTGTAAGCATGTTGAAGCAAAAGGTCAATCAACACTTGTGTTCAGAGACACTTGGGGAGGCACCTTGACAGCGATTTTTTGAAGTCATTTGAAAATAAATTGTCCTCGCGCTGAGATCAGAAGACAACTCCACCGCCGTTGTCATCCATGAATCAATAGATATGAATTATATATTAGAAACAAACATCAAGACAGTTTTGCCTTCAAATTCTGTAATGACCAAGAAAAGTGAGACGCCAACAGAGAAGACAGGAGCGTTTTTCTCTCATCTTGAACAAAAGAACGGTAACACTACACTTTCTTCTACACTTTTCCACCTACACCTGCTGTGTCTATCCATCTCTCACTAGTTACTTCACTCTGTCTCTGGCTTTCAGCCTCGAAGCACGATGTTTCTTCCTGAAGATGTAAATAAGGTCAACACATGAAAATGCAAATTCTCCAGAAAATAAATAAATGGAGATTAGAGATTAGAGAGCAAAAACCTCTGCTGTAGTCCTCACACTGTCTAACTGTGCTTTACTGCCTCGCCTTGACGCGGCTCAGCACGCCTCAACTCTACACGGTTTGGTAGCAGTGCTGTCGCTAAATACACCAGACCTTAAATGATAAGGGTTTTAGACATTTCCTTGCTTAAATGTTAGGAGATTAATCCACGTTTTCAGGATTGTTACGTTTTTTTTAACTGATCTACAGTTAAGCATTGTTCGCTTTGATTCTTGTGTCGGACGTCTTGCTCATGACTCTTCCAGTGACGGCACTTTGACCAATCAGTGGCCGGCAGTCTGACGACGTCACGCACGGTGTCGAACTCCACTAATTTCTTCCTTTAATCGACATCCCCAGAAAATATCATCAAAATGAATCACTTCACTCAAAGCCAGACAAATGAGAAGAGAAGAGAAACATGGTCAAAAACAGCTTCATAGTGTGAGGACATTTTCACAAGAGAAAACAATAAATACTGAATTATAATTAATGTCCCTTTGAAATATTGCATAGTTTGACAAACTTCAACTCTTTAACTGCTCACGACTCAAAAACATATGAGAGACAAGACAAAAGATTGCATGCAGCCATAGTTTGAAGCATCCCTGCACGTGGTGGTGAAGGGTTTTTGTTTATTATGTTGGGGGAATAATCCATATCTGCTCAAAATACAGTCAAATGGTAGGAAAGGATTTAAGCACCCTCCCTCCATCTCCTCTCATTCATCCCAGCATATATTTTCATCTGTCCACCTGAATGCCAGTTTCCTCATTAGACCAGTCTGTACACTGAATATCTGCCTGTGTCACCAGTTCTTTGACGGATTATCTGTTGTTGTTTTTTTCCTCCGTGTTCCCGTTCCCTGCTTGAACCATCCTCCTGTTGCTTTTTTTATTATTATTTCTTTGCTTGCTTGTCATCTCGCCGGTCTGTACTGTAGGTCAGTTTTTCTCATCATTAAAGTATCGTCACTGTGCTGCCTGTGAGGCCGCCTGTGGTTATTTTACACGATCCTCTCCTTCTATGAGAGAGAAACCGAGGGGGATGTGTTACTCTGCAGACACTTTCATGAACTGATGATTGGTTTACATTGCATATACATTCAAAGGCCCAGCGTGTAAGAATTAGTGACATCTAATGGTGAGACTGCAGATTGCACAAACACAGGACTCCTCCTCTCACCGCTTTGCTGTGTGTGAAGTGTGTCAGGAAACTAACATGTTGTTCTCCTTTGTTTGCATGGAAAGCATCTGCTTTAAAATGCAAAATGCAAAATAATACAACCTGCATCAACAAAATTGCATTTATTTTATTTTTTGTGATGTTTTATTTGATTTCCTTTATTGTAGTGTGATCTGGCTGTAACTCTGTGTTATACTGTTGTGATTGTCCTTGACAGGTCTCTCTTGAAAATGGGGTAAAGGTTAAATTAAATAAATAAATAAATAAATAAATGAAATTGCAAAATCGACATGTAGATAAAGTAAAAAACACACTGTATAACATTTTAACATCTATTTTATGAAGTGTAATGTTTTGTATTGATTTCATTTGTTCTTTTCAGTTGCTGTTTTTAAGTTATTCACTATTATAATTGTTTTTTTTTTTTAGCAGATTATTTTTATTTTAAGGCAATTATACACAAACAAACACACACATGCATCATATATTCAATATCTGCCAATAAAACCTCCTAAATGTCACGCACTGAACCTTTAACAAAAACATTTGTCCTAGAATGGTGAACACAAACACGTCTTGCAGCATGTGGAGCCTGGTATCCTCAGCTCAGTGTGAGTAGAAGGACCCCCATAAAACAGGACTGAGACCCCCACATATACAGTACTAGATAAACCATAGACTTTGATGAGTACTAATGTCAGCACGAGACATCATGGAGTCTGAAGACGCACCAGGGAAGCTCGGTGCCCAGGGGACGGACGAGCAAAGACGACCACACTCACGATGCACACACACACACACACACACACACTGGGGAATCGACTCCACTCTTGCACTTGGTTAGCTGGAGAGCAGAGCGGATTCTCCTCTATAATGCTATTTAATCCGTGCATGTGCCTGGTGGCACGGCCAGATGCCACAAACACAGGCGACGTTACCAACTGAAAATAATGAGCTTTATAAATATCTGTAGAAAGAACATTTTATTTATCTCATCAAGACTCCAATGAAATGTCCAGACCACATGTACAAAAGAGATATTTCACTCCTTGGATTTGAATAACAATGGAGACCATCTTGCAGGAGGCTGCGGGCAGCTTTGTGTCCCCCGATGTTTGGTTTGGGACACGACCAATGTATTTACATAATCTGAATTAAATGTAAATCAAGCTGTTTCATCTCGGTCTCCCTGGATTTGAAGGGTTAAAAGCATGTGCTCAAAAAAACAGCAGCCCTCAGCAGGAGGGGAAGAGTGCTCGTTGTAGAGGGATCTGGAGTTGAAGGCCTGGAGCATCTTCTTATCAGCAAACCTCTGCGTTTTTCACATGTGCCCCTGAAGTAAAAGGAGGGAGCCCGTTTGTATTTATGATACAGTTCACATAAATGAGGAAGTTTGGCCTTAATCCTTGCCTAATTAACTGCTGCCGCAAAGCATAAAGCCTGTTCAATAATGGGAACAGCTGGAGCAGCCTGTCTGTCAGCAGATCAGCTCATTCAGGTTAAAACAGGGCGACTCCCCAACTTTACTCTAATGCCTTGGCCATCTTTATTTATTTATTTATTAGCTCACTATTTTATAAAACATGGGAAACAACAGATTCATCGTTGGTGCTTCTTCGTTTCCCAAACACCGAGTGTGGGTCATTTCCTTCTCTTTCTTTCCTCTCTGCTACTGCATTAGCCTGGAAATAGATTTACTGCTAAACGCAATGTATTCGTCACAGAAAAACCTCATGAAATTAACATTAAAATCATTACGGAATGAATAATTAATAACGCGGAGCCTTATGCCGGGGGGAATTCAATTAATCCGACAATTAAAATCAAAAGCCTGCACATGGAGGTGAAAGAGAGTGAAATATGTGACTGCCCCATAGGGTAAGCGCCCATTTGCAGTGACCTGGGGTTCAATTCCACCCATGATGCTTCACTGCGTGTCTTAAGGCAAATATAAGGCAAAAAAAAGAAGAAAAAATCTAAAAACTGACTGATCTGTTTCCTTTTATCTTTCCATGCTTTGATTTGGCTTCAAAGATGCAGAGCCAAACTAGAGCATCCATTCACTTCCAGCTTTGTAAATATGTTCAAGCCAAAAATGTTGTTATGTGACCTACATATTAGCATATACAATTCTCCCCAGTGTGATCAGCAGCTAATGAAGGCTTCCCCAGTTTGACACAGATATTTGGTGTGTGTGTGAGGAAGTGAAACTGAATCAGTCAATTCTTTTTGAGCAAATCTTAATTTATTTAAAACTTTGTTTTTCCTTCATTTGACCTAAAGCGATGACGATTGTTGTGATTCTTTAAAATTATTTTACTATAGCGTTACCATAAATAATAGATGCATTAGGTCAGTGACTCTCAAGTGAGGCGTAGGTTTGCATCGCCACCTGCTGGAAAAACAAAGCTGGTGCTTTATAAAATAAAATTGTTGAATTATAATTTTTGCACTGGTTTTCTGTTTGATCAGATAATGTGTGGTGTGACTAAGATTATCATGTTAAATCAAAGCTGTCCGGGATCATATTTTTAAATTTGATTTAACCTTTATTTAACAAGGACAATCCCATTGAGATTAAGAACCTCTTTTTCATGGGAGTCCTGGCCAAGACAGTTACAAATGTACACAGTTAAAACACGAGCAGAAAACAAATAAAAGAATCCAGATTCAATTTACAAGGACATGAAAAACAAGAACTCTCAGTTTGGATTTGAAAGCATTCAATGAAATGAACTCTGTTACTTTCCCGTCTTTCTGCAACATATTCCATGCAAAAGGTGCAGAATGGACAAAAGTCCTGTTACCCAGTTCAGTATGGACATGTGAAACCGAAAGCAACAAATGATCTTGTGCACAGATCAGCACAGATCAGTGAAATGAAGGTACTGTAGGTCGGCAGTAGTCTGAGAATTGCCTTATATATGAAAGTATACCAATGACTGATCCATAAATCAAGCAAGTAAAATGACTGATAAAAAACACACTCCATATCCAAGCAGCCAAAGGGAAAGTCAACCTCATCACAGAAGATCCAATCCACTCCATACAAGGGGACTTTCAGCTCCTACCGTCAGGCCACTGTTATAAAACCTCCTAGCCAGGGAAATTCAAACTTTTTAAATGAACTTTGATGCACAGTATCTTGCACATATGCATGCCTTTTATCCTTATTGTTTCTAAAAATGTATTTCCAAAGATTCATAAACATCCAATACTTTGTTTGTTTTTTAGAAATATTCACACAATGTGCATGTTTTTACTTGTAATGTTGTTATAAGTAAAGGTTGCTTATTTCTGATTATAATAATCCACGTAGAGACATTATACTGACACATGGTATCGAACACAGTAGAGCCACATTTACTGAAAGTGCTGGAAAAGAAACATTAAAAAGGAAGAACTGAAGGATAATTCAAGAGAGGCCCCAGTGTTTATATTCAATATTTGAATGGATGCACACAGAACTGCAACATGACAATAAAGTGCTGTCTGAGCAGATCAGTCAGTGGCTGCAAAAGGCAGATGACACATATTGTACTGCATATTTGTCAGCGTCTAATGAATAATATTTAGAATTTTGATCATATGGGATGTATAGGTATAATATCTAAAGCCATACTTAAATGCAACAGAGTAGAAGTATAAATACAAGTAGATAAAACTACATTTTATCAAGTAGAACACAAGTGTCTCAAAACTATCTAGTACTGAAATGTAAATAGACCAAGGTACATGTAAAGATTTGTTAAGAACAGCACTATATGAATAAAGTTTAATTAAACTACATAAGTTATACAATTATAGCTTATTTTATAATTCTACTTGTAGTTTGCAGATCAAAATTGTACACACACCAAATATAATAAATATTATCTACGGTATCCAATAGGACCAACAGGAGTTTAACTGCAGTTACATCAAACATGTGACAAAATAATAATAAGACTTCTAACACGTACAATTAAAGGAAAATAATTAGTCATTGAATCTTAACAAGTGGACTTACAGAATTCTCTACAGAAGTCCAAATCTTTCTGGTTCAATGACTGATAATTATGACCTGGATGAATTAGAATCTAAACAGACATTGACAGGAATAAGGTTAAACTGAGGCTTTGTCCCGGTTTGCCATGGTCACTTGGTCAAAACCATTACATTCACCAAGCTTCTCCCAGATAAGGATATTTCATTGAAATGGTTATTATATGTGTGTACAAACATGTTATTTCTTTGTTTATTTATCTAAATAATGACTGATTTGTATTGTCATTGCTGTATTCTGTTCAGCACTTTCTAACGTCTTTAAAAACTGTGATTTATAGATCAAGTTTATAATGATTACACTCTATGTTATTAGAGATTTAGTAATAATTACCCAAAAAAATGGAAGTGTTGTTTACCTGAACTGAATGATATTTTCTCAGAAATGTGGTCATCAACAAATCTTCCACAAGGTGGCAGTAGAGACCACAAGAATTATTGTGTGCCTCAGTATCACGGTCTTATCAATGTGTGTGAAAGCATGACTTTATACACAGTATATACTGCTCAAAACCTAAGATATACGTCACACATTCAAGTATTTACTTGTGTAAAAAAACAATTAACCTTAAGGGTGTTTTTTTTACTTTATTAGCCATGGTTCCCAACCTGGGGTCCAAGCCCTCCTTAGGGGGGCACCAGAGATCACATGGGGGGTGCAGAGCTTTGTCTGCTCTGAGTTTGTGATGTGAATAATATTTGTGCATCCCAATCAGACACTGGCTAACAAACTGGCTAATTAGAAGTCAGTATCACTCAAATAAAAACTATCTTTTTTTTTGGTCCACCTTTCAATTCATTAAGCTATTTATCAGCAACAGCTGATCATGTTGTGTGAGAAACGTAAATGTACCAAAGATTCACCAGTATTGAAAAAAGAAAACAAGGCATTTTGTTGGTTTTGACTTGATGGACATACAGGACAGTTTTTTTCTATATGCACGGTGAGAAAACCAACAAAAACCTACAACTGCTGTTTATTTTTGCATATGAAGTTTTTACTTTATTCTTGTTTGTGTGAATGCTCTGGACAGGGGTTCGGGTTGGGGGGCTGACCTTAGAACCTTCCTAGAATTAGGGGCAGTGGGCAGCCACTGAGCACTTGGTCATGTTGAAACGTGGATTCAAAATCACACAAAAACCAAGAAATCATTTGTCTTAAAAGGGAATGTAATGTGATGTGTTTTCACAGTAACTTTCATATTTTCCATTCAGTGTGTAGTTACTCCATGAGAAATGTACCATGGAATCAAACAGGATTTTAAAGAGATATTAAAAGATTTATTACAACAACTTATCAATTCAATTTTTATACAGAACTTTCACAAGGTACGAGTACACTTTCAACACAGTATCACACCCCGTTTTTTTTTGCACTTAAGCTAAGATTATTCATATAGAAAAAGCTTTCATAAAACTTAAGAGCCACTTGTTTAATGGTAACTATCTGACTGAAACTTAATAAAACAAAGAGGGGGAAATTCTCGCAGAGAATTATTATGTCATGCAGATAGTACATTACAGCTAAATGTAGCACGGAAACATAATGAAGGAAAATTGCGTGTTAGCTTCTTTGTAAAACTACACAGTAGTAACCCGGCGCAGACTAAGAGAAAAGGCAAACTGACGTCATAGTGTAATTTGCTTCCTTGTGTGGTTATTTCAATGATGAAATCGCAATTATAACAAAGCAGGAGTCGTGTTACTCTAATTCCACAAAGTCAGAGAGTCTTATTGACTGAAAGACTTTAAAAGGTCAGTCTTTAAGAGAGTTCATGTGATCAAAGGAGCTCAGCGACTGAATCCAGACTATCCTCTTAAAAAAGACAAAGTACATAACACCTTTAAAGATCATGTACAATGTACAAATGATGATTATTTTACAATGCTTTCTAAAAACTGCATCTAAAGTTGAAATGAGCAGAATGTCCAGAAAAAGCTCTGCGTTAGACACTGAAGCCATAGATGGTCACTTATAAAGCAATGACAGTTACAAAGTGAGGACATCTCCTCTGAGAGAACAGCAAATGACTTAAATGACTAAACTGCATTTAAAATGTACAGGAGTTATTTATACAAAAACATTAATGGCACTGAATCAAGTCAACATTACTATGATTAAGTAATGGATAAAGTAGTGTAATCCTACAATCACTGCATCAGGAACAATCCGACTACTGATGGAATGTCAATGAAATCAACCAACTCACCCTTTTAAGACTATTTTACAAGCAGAAATGAGCTCAAACATTCAAAATGCACAATGTGACGACAGCTCATCTCACTAAGAAAAACTTTAAAATGTCATTCATTTGTGTAAAGTGACAGCATTCAAACCTGTTTCTAACAAAAAAAAGCTGCCAATACTTTATCTGTAAACTGTCCAAACGTATACTTCTCTCAGAATGTGCAAAAATAATAATAACAAAGCAAATAAAGGTCATTGCTCCTTTTGAAATAATATCATCAATGTAAGTGTTTATAAAAGTCATTAAAACAAACTAATGACAACATTCACTAATCAACCTTCAGGCTGATTAAATAAAGAAAAAAAGGTCATTAATAAATAACTTACACAAATACAAAAACATTTCAGATCAATGTGTTTTACATTTTACACTTAAAGTGCCTGTTCTTTTGCATTGTCTATGGAGAACAATGTGGATCAAACATAAACACAAATTAAGAATACATTTTAAGTCCAAACAAAAGCTGAGAGAGATTCATTTCCTCCTGGTTGTCACAGAGAATGACGAGGCCACAGCACTCCAGTGTCGACACGCGGTCTTTGTTTTGGATGATCAGCTCCCTGAAGGCTCGGACTGGGCGGTCCTCCGTGGCTGGCTCTCCTCTGTGCTCTGGTTTGATGTGACGGTGACGCCGGTGAGGGCGGAGATGGCCGAGGTCGCGGAGGAGGAGCTGACCCCGTTGGAAGTGCTGATGGAGCTGTGCTGGATGGCCTCGTTCTGGGGGCTGCCGGGGACGGACATCTCCTCACAGCTCTCGTCTTTGTCAGAAACTGTTCAAAAAAAAAAAAAATAAGGAAAACACCTGCTACTATGATTTGCGATTTGACCAGTTTTTGAAACGGAAGTTCACATATATCACCTGCGGACTGTACCAGCTGTCAATCACGAGGTGTCCATTCTGTACTTTAGTCTATTTTCCTCTGAATTATCATACATTATACAGTTAGTGATTGAGACCATTAACAAAAATGTTTATTGACGATATAAAACAGAGATGGCAAAATACCACTTTTTTTCGTGATTGATACCGGTATCACAAACTCGACTATCTGCCGATACCGATATCGTGAACTCGAGTATCTGCCGATACCGATATCACAAACTCGAGTATCTGCCGATAGCGATATCACAAACTCGAGTATCTGCCGATACCGATATCACAAACTCGAGTATCTGCCGATAGCCGAGTATCTGCCGATACCGATATCACAAACTCCAGTATCTGCCGATATCAATATCACAAAAGTATCTGCCCGGATCACGAACTTTCTGCCGATGGTATATCTGCCGATACCGATATCACAAACTCATATCTGCCGATACCGATATCACAAACTGGTATCTGCCGATATCGATCGATATCACAAACTTCTTGTATCTGCCGATCACAAACTCAGTATCTGCCGATATATCAACTCGGTATGCTACCGATATCAATAACTCGGTATCTGCCGATACCGATATCACAACCGGTATGTGCCGATACCAATATCGCGCTCGGTATCTGCGATAGATATCGCGGAACTTCGGTATCTGCCGATATATATCAAACTGATCTGCGATACCAATATCACAAACTCAGTATCTGCCGATAGCGATATCACAAACTCGGTATCTGCCGATATCACAAACTTATACCGATATCCTCCTATTTATTTGCTGCGACATATCACAAACTTCGAGTATCTGCCGATAGCGATATCACAAACTCGAGTATCTGCCGATACCAATATCATGAACCCGAGTATCTGCCGTTACCGATATCACAAACTCATATCATGAACTCAGTCATTTTAGACCTTTTTAACTATGAACAACACATTTCAAGCTATTTCAAAGACATAATTCCCCAAATGTGTAACAAATATTTGTCTCCCATATTGGACTGTATTGGATTTTACATTTTTATCTGTCTGATATCCGATCCAGTGATTTTGACCAGTATCTGAATGATACAGATATCGTATCGGCTCATATCTAGTTATAAATCAAGTGAGAATTCTCTTTCCCACAGACTTCTAATCAAACTAAGTCGTGGTGTTACTTAAGAAGATAAGAATCCAAACTCCCTTTCTCAAGCTATGAGGTTTGACTGGTGACATTTTTGGGGAGGGATTCACAATATGTTGTCATTTACTTTTTCTTTTTACAAAAGTCCCCCAAATGAACATGCAACAACACCACAGAGTCAGATCAAAGAAACACACACCACACAAACACACACATACACATCCAGAGGTTTTCGGATATATTCCAAGCACACACATTTAAAGGGATTTTGGTATTAAATATCTCTAACAGACATTTTATATCATCCTTCCAGATTCCCATAGACAGTGAAATAAAGTACATCCAAACATTTAGTACAAACATCTGGAATACTAGCAGACATATGATGGAACTGACCGCAACCAGGCTCCTATGGGACAATGCCAGCTGTCAATCACACTGGTGTCTACGCATGTGTTTTATTCTTAATCATCTATTTTCCATCTATCGATTGAGACCATAAGAGGTTTTCTGGAATTTGTGTTACTGACATAGATCAAGTGGGAAGTAGGTTCAGTTTCCTATAGTCTTCCATTCAAAAGCGTTGCCCCCTGGTGGCCAACTGCTACTTTACATCCCAGGTTTCACTTTTCAAACCACATGGTCAAATAATAAATACATTTGCATACGTCTATGACTATAGCACAGCAACGTTTGGACTGCAATTAGTATGTTGTGTTGTTTTATTGAACATGTTGTACCTGATATGATCCGGGGAGCTCGGTGAATGAAGCCTAATCAGATGTAAAAGAGCTATTTTGCGTGTGGTGCGAGCAAACCATTTCATTAATCCCCATAATGCTACTTCTGCACTCGTTCCTTTAATTAAAGCACCAATGTCAATTTAAACCCACATCATAAGGGTGCATTAGATTCTGGGGCATGTGGCAGTGTTTCCCTTCCCTAACTGCATTCTCATTTGTTTTTTTGTTACCTTGCCAACTACTGCAGCGACAGATGATTACAGCACCTGATTTTAATGATGCTCACACTGGAGAGTAGGGAAGACTTGGAGTTGAAATGCCACCAGCTGTTAGGCAGTTGCATTGAATTAATTGGATCCGGATGGGAAAAAAAAATGGGAGAGACTCTTTTTTCACTCTCATGCTCTGATTCATAAAGGAATGAGGAGCACAATGATAATTAATATTGCTAATGATATGAAGTCACTTGCTATGGCACTTTGTAATTAATGAGCAGGACTCGTTTTTTTAGATTGTAAAATACAGATTCTATAAAAGAGGACGCAATTAAAGTGCAGTGCAAATGTCTTTACATTAGAAGCTTCATGTGCCCTCTCTACTGCACTTTGACCGTGTGATTTAGTGCAAGTGAATGTCAAAGCACTATTTTATTATGCAGAAGGTCAACTCCAGAATAAATCAGCTCCGCGGTTTTGTTCCATGTTCAAGTGAGCATTATTGCTCCTAACGACATTAAGGACTGGCGGGCTGGTACATACTAATACTCCGAAATTCTGGTTCCCTGTGCAGACGGAGCTCCTTTCTGCTCTCTTGGTTTCTGAAGTGGGGTTTCGCTGTAAAAGCAGATGGACAGCTTAGTGTGCCAACTGATGGCATGTCCTGGCTTGTTTGTGGGGCAGTCTGGGTAATTTCCTCCCACCTGTCATGGTTACGCCTGGTCAGGACGATGAAGGGTATTATCAGGTCTGGAGGCCAGCGAAGCCTTATGGGATGTGTAACTCGGAGAAAACTGGAGCTTGATGAGGCCTTTTTTAAGAATGAGAGCCACGGATCAGTCAGAGTTCAATAATGTGTTGTACTAATTATCGAGGGAGATTATTCTAGTGACCCCTAACCAGAGGCACATGTACCCCAGGGGAATATTTATAATGTTGACCAGAGGGATACAGAATGTGGTAAGTAGTCATTTGGAAAAAAAATAATACATGGATAATTATTTGTTTTGTTTTATTTCACTGTATTGGGTTGTTAAGTGTGTTTTTCTCCCTCCTTTCTCTGATTAATTAGGAATATATGTGTAGGTATACATGTAAATGCATTGTATGTTTTTATTCTTTTTGTATGTTATGGACTGGTAAACATTTGTGTATTGGATTTTAGAAATACTAATTAATACACACACGTATATATATCTATACATACGTGTGTGTGTGTGTGTGTGTGTGTGTGTGTAAATACATATATATAAATATTGGTATTGTTATATTGTAAAATGGTCAGTATTTATTTATAATGATCATAATTGAAAGTGCTTTCCAGTCTTGACACTACAGTTGCCATCCAACCATTTACATATGTGTCTATATATATATATATATATATATATATATATATATATATATATATATATATATATATATATATTTTTATATATATATATATATATATATATATATATATGTATATATATATATATATATATATATATATATATATATATATATATATATACATATATGTATATTTACTGGTGATCTCCTATAGGATTTTCATGCACCACCATCTCTAGTTATTACAGAAAATGCTCCAAAAAAGAGAGAACATTTCAGCAGTCAACAAAAATCAAAACCACTCTTTACAACCAAGGTATACAGAAGACCATCTCTGAAAACACTTCAAACATTAATGCAGATACCTCTAGACCACATCAGACTCCAAAGCCACTTCAATATAAATATTGCAATACCTAATTTGGCAGAGTTAAAAGTATTAAATACCTTCCAGTTTAAAATCTGTTCCAAATGACACATCTGAGATACGGTTGTTGGATGGACGGATGTTGATGAAAGCGTATTTGAGCTCATCTCATTTGGCTGAGAAAAGGTTAGAAACATCTGCATCACTTCATTCTTTCTAAGAGACTTTTATTTTCACTCTCACATTAGCTGGCTTTCCTTCTTGGTTTTATGACTAAAATCTACCCCACCTGTCACCATGAACCAGACTGATGAAATAGGGTATTTGGATGGGGTTATATTTTTCCCAAAACGCATAAAAAAACGCTGCAAATGTCATCCTTCACGGAGGTCTGGAAACACAGGACAGACGTCCTCAGCAAACGCATGAGAACGATGACCCAATTCATCTGCAGATCCTGCTAAAAACAATCCAGACGACACTAAATGAGACCTGACTCTGACAGACCACTCCAGCCTGGAAACCATCAGTCCTATAATACACATGACGTGTGTCAGACGAGTGGTAAGCAATAAGGGGGTGCATAGTGAACAGCGCAGCTCGCTGGGCATCCCACGAGAACATTTTGCAGGCTTGTCAAGCTTGCTGCTTTAATGGACTCATTTCAGAGGCAATCATTGTCAATACAAGTCAGCTGAGGTGTTTAGAGCACAGTGGAGAAGTAGCTTCACTGGCTTGGAGCGCAGTCGTTCTCACTGCATACTGACTCATCTGTGAGGGAAGGTGAGTTATGACCAGGAAATCAGGCTGACAGAAGCCCGGTCACAGGAAATGAAGAAATATAGGCGATATAATTCTAAATGAGACTGCGCACAGGAAAAAGGCTGACAACAGCAAATTTAAATAAAGAGGCTGTAATGAGCAGAATCTTCATGTATATTAAAGTGTTCATAAAATGATCATATTATGTAACTTGCATTTTAATCACCATGTGTACATTCAAATTACTTCACGAACAAACGCTTCAGATGAAGCTGTCAAATGAACAATTACTTCCTCGCGGTTTTCACCTGTGGCCTCTCAGAAAGACTCAGACAATGCCACCAGTAAGAATTTGTCTTAAACAACACTGCCTATAAATACCTGAACTTTTGCAGAAAGTTTTTTTCCCACCCAAAAAAAGGGGGAATTTAATATGACAATAGCTCTTTCCACCGGGCCATAAGTAAGACGTGTCCTTCTAGTGGTTAGCTCGAGCTCATTTTAGAAGCATTTCACTAGAAGCCTCGGGCTGAGAATAATGGAGCATTACTCACTGTGATAGCCAGATTTCTTCTGCATGGCGGTTACAGGGCAATCTTTATGAGCCAGAAGAAGCTGCTTCAGCTGAGCCACTTCGTTTCTCAGCAGGGTGACTTCATTCTTGAGGGGAAGAGGAGACACATGGCAGCAGTCAATCAAGTGGTCACTACAGGACGTCATGTCCGAACATGAAGACAAACAGATGACATCATCTCAATTTATCTAAAATGGTCCTAAAAAACCTTTTTAGGTGGAAATTCAAATCTACATAACGGGTTTAATAATTTGTCTAATTAGATTTTTAACCAACAAAAAAAATTGATATTTGATGTTAATATAAATCTAATAACAATATATCAGTTGCTTTTTAAAAAAATATATAAGCAGTACATACAATGCAGAAAAATGTTAATACACTTTACCAGTGAGACATGTGCAATTTTATACTACTAAATGTGTCACTATACATGTAGTTATTCTACTCTGAACTCTCAATACACAGGTAGATTATGACTTCATGACATAACTTTTAAATACAAGCAAAATTATGTTACATTCAAACCACTGTCAAATGAGTTTGCTCAATGTTGATTAAGCCTATAGCACCTCACAACTCTGCGTTTCTCAGTATAGTACGGTTTACATCTCCTGTCACCAGGCGAGGATTTGTTTAATATCAAGACAGACGGGCAAACAGGCTGCAGTATGACTGAAAAAAACAAAGACGCGCCTACAGAAGTGAAAAATACTGCGCTAAACACACAGTCATTGAGCAGTTTGTTGGGATGAATGCTTCTGGTGCCATCTGGCCCTGTGCTGCCGCTGTATACACACAAATGCTCCCTCAGTTAGACTGATAGTATGGCTTTACAGAGCCTGTTTTCAGATAAAGGACACACGTTACAAATAATGCTACTTTGTTTCTGTTCACGGAGGCCAAACAGATGCAGACTAATAGCATGAACAATATCAATAACAGCACTCAATTGACATGAATGTAGCACATGTAATGAATTTTCCTCTGGGCATTCACAAAACACAAGGTCACAGTGACCCCAAGCCCTCAACCAGCACAATCTAATCCTTTCATTCCTGTGTCCAAGTCATTATTTCTGTCAAATATGAAAAAGATCCAGCAAAACAGTCTTGGGAAACCAAATTTCAAGACATAAAAGCCACAGCAAAAAGACCTCCATATACTGTGCACTATAAGTGCTTAGTGCAGTGTATACTAAACTACAGTGTGGATGTGGTTTTCTGCCCTCTATAGTCGAAAGACTATGTTATACTTAATGCCAATTATTAATGAGATCACTGGGTTAAACATTTAAGACCCTTGTACAGTAAGTACACACAATTACTACAGTACAGCGGATGGTCACAGGCATATTTTGTCACAGAAAGAAAGAGCAAACACAGGGAAAAGGTAACCCCCACAGTGAACAAATTCAGACCAAAGTATGATGTACTTCTTTATTTATGTTTTTCCTACACAATAATTATGGGCCTTCACTGGCTGCCGACCAGCACATTTGTCAGAGCTGAGCTGTTCGGAGTGTCAGTGCAACTTTGTGGATGCTGCCGAGATTTACACTCTGGTGTCTTTACAGCTCCCACGGGAACTAAGGATTTCTGCATGTCGTAAAAGGGAGCCACATTACGCTGAAGGTGACTTTAACTGGATTTAGAGCAGCCAGAGGCCTGTAGAACACCCAATGGCAGATTTAAGCTTTTCCTTTAAAGGACTACGGGCAGCTTAACCTATTAGTCTAAAAGCAGCCAATTTATTTGATTCCATCTGTTTAATCTTGCTGGTGTTGGCAGAGCTGAGTTATTGTAAGGCAGATTTAAACACAGCTGGAAGGAGCGTATGGACCACATGTAGCCAACACCATATTCACTGTGCTGCAGCAGCCATGACTGCCACCACTTACAGCCAATATCAACACCGGAGCTGCTTCTAACTCTCCCCCCAGCTGACTTCATAGAAGCAAAGAACACAATCACAAAATCCTTTTTCAAATGCTAGATGTGGACAAAAAATGCATTTACAAAACCCTTTACCTCTAAGGTGAAGTCAAAACCCGGACATCAACACTCACAATCCAGTAAAAGAAACATCAAACTGCATCATAAAGAGAATGATAATTCTGACTAAGATGGACTTTGGAGAGTTTAACTTGTTTCTAACTTTGTCAATTAATCAAAATTGAGAAAATGGGCCTCGGGTAATGCTGCGAGCCCTGTGAGCTGCCTGGTCTGACACCTCATTAAAAAGCCAGTTAAGGATGATGTTAAAATAATTGTGCATCATTAGAGGCAGTTTCACTGATCAGCTGGGCCATGTCAGCATGGGGGTTTTTACAAAAACTGCACTACTGATTAATGCATTCGTATAAAGCACCTTTTATTCTCTGCCACATGTTGTTCCCTTCTTTGTAGTTAACGGTGATGATCTTACTGTTTATGGCCCCCTTTTGCTCACCTGTCCCTCTCCTTTGATCTACCAATGCTCATGTAAAGTCTCAGCTATAGTGCACCCCTGACAAGTGGTGATAACTTGTTTGGTGAACCAGATATTTACATGAACTAAAATCTTTCCCACTGCCGCCTGTCCCCTCCTCCACCATCCACCTCTTACTCTGCTTTCAAAGAAATAAGACAGTAAGCAAATAAACACCACATCTCATTTAATTGTCTGGAACACTGATGTGCTGCACCCCCGGCTCACACTTATCAACAGAGACAGCAGACACATGAACTGTTTCGAACTTGTCAGCATCAGATCCTAATTGCTTCAAGCAAAATGAAGGTTCAAAAAGACACCTTTCCCTAGGAGATTTTTGAGGCCATTCAGTAAACTGCTGAGACAGAAGCAAAGACACGCTTGTGTGCAGCTGACATCTGGAGGATACATCTTTATTGACAGGGACATATCGATGTAAAGGGCTCACACTCACTGCTGCTGTCATATGACAGCTCTTCTTAATCGGCTTTAATGACTTCATCACCGCAGAAGGGAAAAGTCTGTGTACACATGCTTATGCCAGAAGCAGACGATGATAAACAGACGCAGGCATGCATACATACATAAACTGACACATTGTTAGCAGCTGTTGTTGCATGCAGTATGTGAGGGTCAGAGACAAAGAGCACCTGTAGTTGTCCGTTCATGGAATTGAGGTCCTCAGCCTTCTTCTCCAGCGACTGGACCCACACTTTCCTCTTCTGCCTACAGCGAGAGGCGGCAGCCCTGTTACGCTCCAGAAACTTGCGCCGCTTCTCATCGGGATCTTCACTCGTGGTTCGGCGCCGCCGACCACCTGAGCTCGTAGGGTTTTGTGCCGGGGGCACCGGAGAAGCCTGGAAAACAAAACAAACACTAAAAAAAAACCAATGGAGAACAACATCTATTGAATAATAATAATTACCGTATATGAAGTTTTAGGTCATAAAGTCATCCTGTTGAAACAACTGTAGTGCTCACACAAGGCTCACAGGTATATGACAAAAGCCCGGTTTATATTAAAATGTATCACAATTTTTAATGACATTTTTTTTTTTTAAATTTACAATTAACATTTGTTGAGCGAATATATGAAGTTGATTCACCTAAATAAGCAGTAGGTGGCACCAAGCGGGTCACCACAGAAGGACCATATTGAGGAATATTGTGGTTTCCAGCGCAGTGAAATAAGGACATCATGTCTACATCATCTTTTAGTCACTAAATCTGTTACTGTTGCACTTAATCATATTTATGTCAATTTTTTCATCTCTATCAGGACTAAAATCTATTATGCAATATTTAAAGATGTTTCTTTCATGTGTGTGTGTGCACTGATTCAGGAGGATAATAATCCCTACACACTGTAGCTGTAGATACTTACAGGTGTCTCTGTGGTGGAGGTGGCTGGCTGCTGAAGAGGATGGGGGGAAGGTTCCTCGGTTGAGGGCATGTAAGGAGGCGGAGTGGGAGTTAAGACTGCAGTTGTGGTTGGGGCTGGTGCTGGAGGTGGAGTTGGGGCTGGAGGTGGAGGTGGAGTTGGAGCTGGAGTTGGGGTTGGAGCAGGAGAGGCAGGAGCAGCAGTGTGGGTTACTGCACTGCTCTGAACTTCACCACCATGTCCACTGGTTACCTGAGGAAACTGCTGACTTAATGTGGCTTTTAGTTTCTGGGGAGAGAAATCAGCATAGACCGGTTTGAACAAGAAGTTTTATTGTGTGTATAAATGAAAGTTGTATCAATTAATTAACACATTCTGAAACATTAGACTATATGTGTTAAGACTTTTGAAATAAAATGGCCTGTTTACACTGAGCTAAAACAATAATCTTTTTTAAAATAGCCTTCAATAAACCATATTACCACCTACATTTAAAATGCATTTTTATTTATACGATGCTGTATTTCAAAGTTTATTTAATATTCCCCAACCTTATTTGCTGTAGCCCTGAAATGTTGTAATCCTGTTTAAACCATTCAATGCACTTAGTAAGCCTGCTTTGAAGAGCGTGGTTTACATAAAGATATTTTGACTGATTTATTTCACCAATTGACCTAATTGAGACAGAAAAAAATGATCTAACTGAAATATTTAACTATAGTCAATGAACTAAATGAATTGTGAGGCAGATTTTGGCACAGACATAAATGTACAAGGTAAGAATATCAGTAGCATATACAGTAGAATATATATGCTGCTGACTGAAATGGACGTTTAAACTGTGGAAGTGACTTTCAAAAACATAAACAGTATATGGAATAATTTTCAGTGCAAGCCATTGAGGAAATCAAGTGCTTGGTGTGTGTAGTCAAACATAAACTCAGCACAAGACGATTCAAAACACATTTCATTTGCTTAGACGAATATGCGCTCAGAGATGTACTGTAAAAGAAAGAGAGACCAGAAGATTAACACCTAAGTCTTGCTTCAATGACACTACTGGGTGATAACCAGTCAGAAAGAGCATAAGAAGGTTGCAAAGATATATGAAATGCATTACATTACACAAAAGGTAGAATTAAAGGGGAACTTGTAAGCCTGTGATTCACTCCTCACATTCTTCTGGATACCAATAATGAGGGACCTTCAAGGTACACAAGGTGACCTAAACTATCAAAATATTCATGCTTGAACACTGACTGAATATCACACACACCAACACACCAAGTATTTCTCTGCAGATTGGTCTCCATGATCCACAGGCCAATTCATCCAACATCAAACACTGAGCAAACAAGGTGAAAGTGAATAAGCTTTTGAAAGCAATAATAAAGTGCGAGGGAATATATTTACATGAACAAAAAAAACAGAGGACCACATTATTCTAACAACTACCTTTGCCAGAGCAATCTATCTACCAAATTAGTTTATCGTGTAATACCCTTCCAGAAGCTCTTCTGGCAGAAACAAGATATTATTCTCTTGGAATGGCCCATAGAAAGAGAGGAAAGCCAGTCAGATTCATATTTCATCTCTGCCATGGAAACCTCATCAGTGTAATAACCCTCCATCTCATGGGTGTTATTCAACCATCTGCTACTATATTACTTATCTTTATTTTGCAACTAATTAACAGCATAATCTTCTAAATTCAGCAAGTTAATTATCATTATTGTTGTCTTTGCAGCATCATCAGTCCTTGTAAAGTGCCGTCTCCACGCCCCCTGAGAGCCAGGTGGGGGCGGGGGAGCGGGCAGGTTTGAGCGGGGGTCTGTTTTCTTGACGCGGGCTCATTAGGTGTTTGCTGATGAGCTCGGTGCGGTGGGAGGCGACGGCAGTGAGATGGGAGGACGGGGGGTGCAGGTCAGGCAGGATTCTGCTGAACAAAAGGTTCCATGCAGGGTGAGGCCGACTTAATGTGCTTCTCTGAGTGTGTGCCAGGATGCCCCCAGCTGGCGTTTGCTGGTAGCCCCCCTCTGGTTTGCCCCGATGACGGCATGCTGAGCAAAACGCTGTCTCCACGTTTGTCTTCTACATACCCCATGATCCTCAACAACACCCCCCTCCCACTCCCTTCCTTCCTCGCCAGTCAGGATCAATCCTTCCCTCCCAACACACACACACACACACCTAGTCTTCATAGTTTATCTGTTAATTTCCACAGGCGGCACACGCTGAGAGCACTTACAGGTTCTGTGATCCGTATTTCATCACATTGCCACTGATCTCCCACACAACACTTCATATCCCTGCCCTTTTAATACAGGAGGACATCAAGAGCTTACAAAAGTGCTTTGAGTTTGGGATTATTCTAAATTCTTAACATCATCTTTAGTAATACTCACAATTAGTCTTAAGAACAATTGTTTCGATGCTCAATTAATAATTTTATTTGGAGAAAATTGTGAGAAACTCCTCACAAAATTTCAAAATGACTATATACATGCACCTTGTTATGTCAAATAGGCTGATTGTTTTAATTCTGTTGAGTAAAACAATTCAGGCTGGATAATGAGAAAGAATAAAAGTATCATTTAAGAAACCATGATCAGAAAAGGACTGCCATTTTACTAAATAAACTAAAATAATAATGTGATTATAAATTATTTATGCTATTTATACAACAATACTGCTATAAACCGCTCATATCTTGGCTTACTTTAGCGCCCTCATCAGGGCAAAGACATTAACTGCATCCTAATAGCCAAGCTTTCTCCTTTCTTTGTTATCTGTTAAATCTCTCAGGTGGGGAATAATAGACAAAGAAAAATACATATAACGTAAAAGAAGCGATAATAAATACCAGCTTTGTTTCTGAATGGACGGGCTGTGGCTGTGGTGGAGGCTGTGGCTGTGGCTGTGGCTGAGGCTGAGGCGAAGGCTGTGGCTGTGCCTGTGGCGAGGGAGGCCCTGGGATCCCCGGGATGTTAGGCACTACGGTGACAGGTCTGACAAGCTGACAACAGAGACACAAATCACCGCAGCCAAAATTAGTCTCCGGTAGTAAAGGAGGCAGACAGCACAACACAAACACATGCAAACAGCCATGGAGAGCTCTCAGTTTCCTCATATCTCAGCCTCATTAGGTTGGATGGCCTGTTATTTTGTGGAGGCGGCACCACTTGGAGAAGCAGCGTGCACACTAATGAACCTCTGCCTGCCTGTGTGAGAGCATATGGACAGGGAAACTGAAGAGAGGATGGAGAGACACAAGTCGGAAGGGCAGAGTCAGGCTTCTCTCATAGCCACGGACAGTGAGATAGAGGGAGGTGGGGAGTGCTGGGAGGGAGAGATGGAAGAGGGGGGAGGAGATGATCGAGTGAAAGGGAGGCTCACTGGTGGCTCATGTTCTCCATTTACTTTTGCCCTCCTTTGCTCGTCAGCAGCTTTCCCAATCCCCAAAGACTGGCAAGATACAGGTTCCTTTCCCTGCTGTGCCACTATCAGGAGATAATCATGTGCTGCTCAGTGTTCCACACTGATAATCAGAATTACAGTGTACAAGACAAGCTCCCACAAGTGGAGGTTCACAAAAATACCAACAAGACATTCATTTACAAAATGTTTCCTATATGAGACACTGGTGTGGTATGCAGTTTTAATTGGTTTGCAAAACACGTTAGTAGCATCATCTATCTGCTCTGCCAGAAATCAAGTGCGCTAATTCCAATTGTACAAGGACAAATATTAGTCAAGTATCCTGGACTGGAGCCCGCTGTGTCGAAGCCAACTCCTATGCCTTTGTCACGGTGACACAGTTGTACTCTAAAGTCCATTATTTCCCTCAACCTCTATTGCTCTGAAGTGTCTGCCAAATCTGAGGTGCCAAAGTTGTAAACAGTCTCTTTGTCCAAGTAAGCCTAAATGTATTTTGAATGTCACATGAGAAGGACTTCAACGTCGCTGATGTAAACATTTTTGTGTGCAATTCAAAATGTAGAACTGTACAAGCACTATCCAGATGAAATTGATGTATTTCTTCAGAGTTCAACTGAATGTTAATTAGAAGAGAATCAGAATTTTCTCAATTGTCATTATACTTAGTACAATGAAATTTTGTATGGCTTCCTCCCTAACGCATATCGTGTTATTTGAAACGGTCCAGTGATTTCTATTACTACACACATGCTTAGGTTCATTCTTCTTTTTCTTCTTCTAGTTTCCAAAATGCTACTATGCAACTAAATTATGTGAGAACAAGACAGTTTCAACTATGAAATTGACATGGACAATAAATCCTTCAAGTGCTCATACAAATTGAAACCCTGAGGTTTGTCAACAAAATAGTTTGTTAATATTTGTTCAGTGACTTCAGGTTAGTGCAAGCATTCTTAAATCCAATCCTAAAAAAAGAAAGAAAGCAAGACGCATAATGTGGGCATTTTGATTAAAGCCAAAATGCTAAAGGCTAATATCAATATCCATAACGGACTAAATTTTTATTATTTTTGACATGCAGTGACAATTCAACATGGTACCACCAGCATCGTACTTACAGGGATAGTAGTTGGAATATGTACACTTGAGCTTGTAATGGACGCAGGTATAGCGACCGGCATCGTCTGGCCATTAGGCAGCTGTAAGAGCACGGGGAAGGTGCCAGACACTGGACTGAAGGAGAGGAAAAACAAATCCAAGTGAGGAAAACATTTAACATTGTTATGATGAAGACAATGAACAGAATCGGTCACATATGAAAGAAAAAAAGTGCTATCTTAGATACAGTACCGTGCAAAATTCTTTGGGCCACCATTTGTTGTTTTAGCAAAGCTCTAAAGATCAGTATAATTATTTGTCAATCACTCCATTTCTACAGGTTTAATTATCAAGTAACCTGAAGCACGACTCTGGCTCTGTTAAACCTGGTGTGGAACCCTAATTAATGTTACTGGTAAAATATGTGTTTGTTCTTCTATTTCATGTCGAGCAAGTGTCTTATTATGCCAGGTTTATTTAAGACATGCTGGAGCATTACACACACGTGTATGAATGAAACTCATTGACAGCTTGCAAAATGTATAAGACCAACTTTCAGTCACATTGTTCCGATCAAAATGCCAATGATCACAGCGACTTTTGCACAGCAATGTACATTCTGACATATAGTTGTATACTCAGGCAAAAACTAAAGAATATAATAAACATGGGAATATAATAAACAAGACAGACAAGCAAGACTTAAATAATATACCTTTTACAAAACAGTGTAAAAAAAATATAGAATCACAAGAACATATCTTACTACCACATGAGATTCAGAGAGTAACATCAGTTCTGCCCATATATGGACATGTGGTTCCCAGACAAGTTTAAGATTTTTTTATAGGTCCCTGGGATTTTCACCAAATAATCTGTGACAGGCTTTTAAAACATTCATGATTATAACAATGAATATTTAAATCTACATATAATCATTTTTTTTAAAGTACACTAAATATTTTAGCTCTTTTTGTCACAGCTTTCATTATCTTTCCAAAAAAAATCACTTAATCATCTTAAACTTGGGGCTCCACTCGACACAGATTCAATATCTAATGTCTGTGTACCTCTGCAGACACCACAGTGTGAGATCCACACCATCCAGGAATTTAAATACAGCAGTCTATATCTGAGCAACACTGATGTTGGTGAAGAAGAGACTTTTTTGAGTGCAAACAAATCAAAAACAACCAAGCACATGCCTTATGAAATGAGCTCACCAAGACAAAACTGTAAAAAAAAAAAATGATGATTTGAAAAAAAGGAAAATGATAACTTAGTTAAAATTATGATTTAAAAAAAAAATTGACATTTGAAGTTACTTACACTATAGGCCTATTAGTGGATGGGACTTGGGTAATAACAGAGCTAGATGTTGGCGATGGGAGAGCTTGCTGTATTACAACATTAGCCTCTGAGGTTGCTAGAAGTACATTGGGAACTTGGAGGGATGCAGGATGGACTATAGTGGATGTTGGCAGTGAGGTTGGCTGCAAAGATAAGTCCTGGAAACATCATACAACACCATAGCGGCAGAAAGTGTTAAATGAAATCCAAATTCTCTTATTATTTACAACTACATGATGTTGATATATATATTTATATATCATATATATTTATTTGTTCATTTATGCCTCAAATCTTCTTTTACGTTAGGGTTATCTTCTGTGCACCACTGTTAGAATTTTTCAGTGTTTACACAACTTAAACCATATTAAACACCTAGTGATGAATATCCAAACCAATGGATCTGCCAATTCTAGAGGAAATGACTGATCACAGAAGCAGCAGAACATCCTTCATGGCAGTCTTTTAAACCTTAAATAAAGTTTAAAGTTCACCTTGTCATCACTTGTTGTGGATTCAGGGTGTGGCAGAGGGCTATCTCGGTGTGCCCCTATAACTGTTGGTACCTCAGTTTTGTTGCGTATAATTGGTGTGGCAAGAGGTGACAAATCCAGCGGTAACTACAGAACAGAAGGAGAGCTCATCAGTAACAGACAGAGCACAGATAAAAGTAATGGAACAAAATGGGGTCTGGTCATTTGCTGCAAAGTTTGATGAGAACAACCTTTTTAATGTCATCTTCTGTTGCTCTTTTGAAGTCATGGTCAAAAGGACTCGCAAGTTCATTGAAGAGCCCGACCTCCTCGCAGTTCTTAAGAAAGCGGGTAGGTGTTGGGGTTTGGTCTGTAACAGAGGACAACTTTTAATGCACTGGTTAAATGTATTCATCACAGCCAAATAAATGCACATTAAGAATAACCACCAGCGACGATGACAGTGTCATTTCTCGCCGGGCCAAACTTCAGGGTCATCTCATGTTTGTGTTTGTGGACAGCCAAGTGGTCTTCATTTGTAAATCTCTGTCAAGTCAAACATAATAGGAGACAATCTCATGATGGGTTTGTTTGTGATAATGAGACGTAACCTACATATCAACGTAACATCATGTCTATATTTAAAATAACACATTTGACATTGCTGACATTGCCATTGTCTCGCATTCTTCTACAGTGCAGTTCAGACGTGGTATTAACATCCATCCTAAGTGACCCGATCATAAGTAAACAGCATCATTATTATTATGTTTACATTTGACATTAACATGCACCCTGGATGTGTCTCCTGTGACCACAAGTGATTGGATCAAGCTTCAAAGATGTCAGTGAAGATGTGAAATCCAAGGCACTACTGTTGCGGAACACTTAAGACTTTATTAGTATGGCTATTAATCTGGTTTACTTGAAAGCATACTTTTTTAACTTTTGTCATGCATTAGTTGTACTAAAGGCTTTTTTAAATTATCCACAACAAGAGTGCCTTGGTTTTCAAATTCTTTTCTGTGTATATGTCACCCCTACACAAAAGAAAACCTTGTTTGAGATTTTTCCCCCCAATTTATTTTACGCTACAGTGATGTCTGTTCAAGAAAACAACTTTATATTGCTAACAAGTCTGACTGTGTAGATGTGTCTGATGTAAATGTGTGTGCGCGCGCATGTCGGTGTATGTCTGTGCCACAAGGTAGACGGGTAGAGGAGCTGAATGAATCAAAGCGCTATTCACGCTTTCATTAAATTAAATAAGACTCAAGGAAAAAATAATCACGTGTTAAATAAAGTGAACTTTCAATTCACATGAGCGGATCAGAGGAGTTAAGCTGAGGAAGCAATCTCAGATTTGCTCATGTATGCTCAGAGATGTGCCAATGTGTCCACAGACCAACTTTGAATGTGGCTTTTGTGATCAGATCTGAAGACACATTCAGGACACAGTTTACACCTGTGTTTTGAGCTGTCGGATAACTGAGGAAAGATGATAGTACCAGGTCTGACAGGGGTCTGATTGCTGGTACAAGACGATTAGTTTCAGCCCCTTAAATCCACAACAAAATGGTGCAGTCATGTACAGTATGTCATTGCAGTGGTGGAAGAGTGGTTAGAGGTAACTATTCCAAATAAAAATATTACTACTTGATAATAAAAGAGTTTCTGGTAACAGAGATTACTTACCTGTCCACACCCAGGAGCAGTGCATTGGAAAGGTTTATCATCACTCATATTAAGGGATTCCTGTGATGTCACCCTAGAACAACAACGGGAAAAGCACAGTCTGTGGGTAAAAAAAACATCCAATCTAAAGCTGTGCGTTTAAGTGTATTTCACAAAGACATTGGCCAAGTAAATGTATTAAATTAAAATTAACTGCACCCCGAGCATTAGGCTGGGGTTATATGGCACTAACGGTGGGTGAAGGTGACAGTTTGGACAAAGCATGTCGGATAAAGGGCGGCTGCTTTGCTTGTTTACACCTCAGTGTCAGCTGTAAAATACGCTACACTCTCGCGCTCATTTATTCAAGCACATATATGCAACTGAAGAGAGAAACCTGAACCGCCCTTACCGTTTTTGTGAGTTATTAATATGTTGAAATGAACATCACGGATAAATCCGTGCAGAGGTTTGAAAGGGGGAGCGAGCATCTGTTCCAGTCGCTTCCATGAGATCGTCTGAACCCCGCGTTAACATACAACAGTCGCCATGTTTGGAGATTAATACTAGTAAAAACAGACGTGTCAGTGTGTATTTCGAGACCATTTCGTTGTGCCACGGCACAAGTCCCACACCGACCCTGAATTCAAGTCTTTAACAGCAGCTTTAAGCTTAGTCGCTGTGAGTTTGTGTGGTCACTTACCCTCAGCTACAACCCTCGACTTCCAAAATCCCACGTCTGTCCCAAAGTATCGCGAGGATTGTTTCCGTTTTTCCGTAAACGTCACAAGATTTTTTTTTTTTTTATCTGAACTAAATATTTGGTTATAATGCATTCATTGTTTGACGCGCAATTAGTGTTTGTTTTCCATATTGTTTAATTTCCATTTGCACAATGGTGAAAAATACAAGCAACATTATGGCCGGTTAAATGTGGTGACCAATCAATGTATGCATATATTCTGACTGCAATAACTCACCCTTACAATGTGAAGCTTCTGAAGTTATCCATGTATTTCACCTTAAAGCACTGCATTTGTATGTTGAATTTCTGGGTGAGGGTTAGTTATTACCATAAGGGAAATAGGACATTCACGTTTAATATTATTAAATTTAGTAAAGTATGGAACCTTTTAATCGCCACTTTAAGGTGACAACTGTGCAACATCAACATATTAAAAGACATGAAGGACCTTTTTGCCTGATAAATAACTGAAACAATAATCCATTACTGAAACTGTTTTGAATGGACTGATTAATGAATGTGGATCAATAGTCCAGCTTGTGACCAAGTGTAGTCCAATTAGCCTAAACCCCAATTTGTCATGTTCTGAAACAACCCACCAAGGACTCTCAGGACATTGAAAAAGAAAATCAAAAACCCATTATTTAACTTAATTAAATGGTCTAGATTTATTCAATGCAATTTACAAAAGCAAGCACTGACTTGCTACCTAATTACATTATTATTTAACTGCAGCTGAACCAAGAACTCAATAAAGTGGACCCCCCCAAAAAAACCTTGCACATGATGCTGAGACAAAAAAACAAGGCTGATGTAAGTCTGAGAACACCTTCACTGAAAAGATGACATTCATGAAGTTGAAGGCTTCCTGTTGTTAGCATGATATTCCAGAAATAGAACTTACTGCCATTATTAAATAGTCAAATACATGTATTTTAATCACGTAATTTCTTACATCTGTACAATACATGCATTGCTTATTTTGACAGTGTCCGAGAGACTTGAAAATGTACATTTCCATGACACCAACACGGAACAATTTTGGTAGCCACAATAAAATATGTAGTCACATCTGTAATGAATGCGTCTTATGACAGCAGATATTTTACATAGCAAACAGGATAAGGAAAGCAACCATCAAACAGAACAGCCCCATAGCTTCAGACAGGGCAAATCCCAGAATGGCGTAGGAGAACAGCTGCTGCTTCAGTGATGGGTTCCTGAGAACAAGGGGGGAAAGGCACGAGGAGAAATATTAATCCAAGTGTATTTCAATAATTTATGAATGGTCTCAGGTTATGAGGCAAAATATGAACAAACCTAGCATAGCCGATGATGAGACTGCCAAACACAGTTCCAATTCCAGCACCGGATCCAGCTACTCCAACTGTGGCAGCTCCAGCTCCGATAAACTTGGCGGCGGTGTCAATGTCCCTGCTGACAGAACTGGTCTGGAAGCCCCTCAGTGTAAGCTGGGTGAGGGGGCTTTGTGGCAGCACAGCAACGCTGTTCTGGAGTAAGAAAAATCAACTGTAAAATCTCACCTGTGAGGTAATGCATTAAAATTCATAATCAAAATAACACTTTAATGGTCTTAGTGCCATGATTAAATCGACAGTTAATTTCATGATCATGTTTTAATATTGTGAAGCACCAAAATCTATATTCACATTACTATTTACAATCATGCTTCACTAAAGTTCAAATTAAACAACTACTTTCTCAAAAAGCAGGTAAAGGGATGAGCGTTATATGCTCAAGGTTACAATTTGATGGTCAAAGTGCAGATGTAAACATCTCGCATCTTTTCTGATAAGAAAAAAAATATACTCAAGTACAGATACAGAGTTAGTCTCAGCAGATCACTTGCATTTCTTTCTTACCTCTGACTTGATGTCAGGTCTGGACAGCACAGAGGCAGACAGAGGTCTGTAAAGAGCCCGGGAACCAGCACGGACCTGAAGCAAGATACAAATACAGCTTTAAATATAAAACACACACTCTGTTACAACATGAAATATTTTGTTGGTACTAATGCAAAATATAGACACAGCTGGAAGGTCCCTCCAAAGTCACTTTGTCAATCAGAGTCATTAGCAGCACTACACAACAACACACTGTGTGTGTGTGAGTGTGTGTGAGAGAGAGAGAGAGACCTGTGATACTTGGAGATCTGATGATATAGTTTGTGTTGTCACTCACTTACAGTGCGTTTAATGATGTTAATCGATAGATAAACTACTGTAAAGCAAAGCTACTTGCAGACCCACTGCAGTCTTGACTAGCTAACCAGCCAGAGCTAACATAAGAAATGACCTTGGAGAATGTCTAAGCCACAGCAAATTCGATCTGACAACATAATAATATGGGATGTGGACATTTGTGCATGAGAGGTATGGCGTTGTGTGAGAGTTTTAGGTGGAGTCTGCACTACACTCTGCTAACACAGGCTCAAAATGACCTTAGCTGACGGCCATCATTGAAGATGTCCGCTACCAGTTACTGCTGTGACACAACAGCACTACGATCAAGGCAACAGACAATAACTCTGACAGAGAACCTCATAGCTACAGTACCAACGTGTTAAATGCATGAGTTTCCTGTGCTTTAGCTTTAGCCACCTAGCCTGCCGGCCTAGTATGCAGATACCCTTGCTAGTCAGTTGCTGTCAAGTTCAACCCGGAGGCCCAGTGACACCAACGAGAGCAGGACTCGCATCCAAGGCACGGGAACACACAGAGGGAGAGAAAACTCACCAGAGCCGGCGTGGAGACGAACTTTGCACAGGCGTACATTTTGTTCTTGAGGTCGTTTTTAACCGGTACGGTCAAATCTGGTGTGAAGCCCGGGTCTCACTGAGGAGGGGAAACCGGAGAGAAGTAAGGTCAAATGGGTGTACAAAAGCTCCAAAGAGAAAATAAACACATCCGCATTTACATTAACATCCACTGCGAATCATATCCCCACCCGTGCGCTGTAATGTGAAGTTTAAAGAAGGGATGAGAGAGGATTAGTAGCAGATTTCTCTCCCATTCAAACTGCCATCACACTTACCGACTGCAGAGGTCGAACACAGTGGACGACTACGCATGCGCGGGAAGACGTATGGAGATGCCCGGATGTGTGACAAAAGAAAGGTCATTTCAAAGAAACTTTATTTAACCTTAGCACAGAGGCAACGTTAAATCATAAAACCAGTATTCACTTCACACACTTGAAATAAATAATTGACAGAAACTGAATGTACTGCCCTGTAGTTTATTTGTATAGTGTGTGGTCACTTTAAAACATAGAATGAGACCTTTATGTGTACTTTATTATAGGGCCTTTTACAGAGGCCACCATCTGACCCTGCCACGTTTCTGCAGCAGCCAGACTGGAATTAGCCAGATGTTGTACTTAATGTTTTGAAGCAAGAGTCTACTCTGCAGTCTGACCACAAGATCACTAATTGTTCCACACTGGACCTTTAAAGTTTAATGTGTATTTAATCAGGTTGCATCAAAAAGAAATCTCTTTTTCTAAAGATAAATTTGATAAAGTAAAAATTAGATAAACACACATATGCAGGTACACAACTGAGCCATTACCTTTAAAAACAAAACATCAGATAACTAGAGAAAACCATTGAGAGAGCACAAATCTCCAAGCCATTTAGATTCCCACAGTGTCAGTGCACTCCAATATCTCACACGGAAAACTGTTTCTTATTTAATTTTAAAAATCCTGAATCCAAAATCAAATTATTTCTTTCTTGGGCCACTTGCTACATCCTCTGAAAATGTCATCTAAATCTGTCAAACAGACAGACAAACAGATAAATGCAGCCCGAAGCCTAACCTCCATGGGGAAGTAATAAAGTTTTAAAATCTCCATGCGGTATGTAAGACTCCAGTTTGAGCAGTTAACGATGACTATAAAAAGTTTTACAAAGATTATGGGAAAATAAGGGATAACTACATGCAAAGCCCTTTAGTTAAAAAAAAAAAAACATGTATTCACAGATTTATATGACTGGGGCAGCGGAGGAGGTTCAAAGTCCTAGTTATTACAAATTAGTTTATGTCAGTATTAATGAAGGGACGTTTTTTTTAAAAGATACATAAAACCTCAAATGGGGCAGCTACAAACATGCATGTGACATGATATACATCTAATGTCAATTTTGGACCCCGGTTGGAACAAGGGCCTTTCTGTATGGAGTTTGCATGTTCTCCCCGTGTGCTTGGGTTCTCTCCGGGTTCTCCGGCTTCCTCCCACAGTCCAAAAACATGCAATGTGGGGATTAGGTAAATTGGACACTCTAAATTGACCATAGGAGTTAGTGTGAGAGTGAATGGTTGTTTGTCTCTATCTGTGTGTGGCCCTGCGATGGACTGGCGAACTGTCCAGGGTGTACCTCGCCTATCGCCCGGGATTGGCAGCACCCCCGCAACCCTCTGGTGGAGGAGAAAGCGGTTAGATGACTGACTGACTAACTGCGCTGGTTCTCCAACAGGGTTAGTTAAATGAGGGATATTCACCGGCAACATATTAATTCACTTCATACTAACATATAACAGGTACTAACATAACTTTAGACATATCTATGTAATCCATTAATGAAATGCACATTTGTAAGAAATTATGGAGATAAATGGAGTAAGCAAATAAAATCGGCAAGTTGAGATCATTAACATGAACATACTCATTCTTATAAGGCTAGTTTTTCATTTGAATGCATCAACACAGGGATCAATGGAAACAAGAGATGGAAAAAAAAGGAAGTTCCAGTTTCAAGTGTATTCTAAATCCCAGTTCTGATAAGGCAATATGTTGTGATATTGAGAGTGTACAAACACATACAACAGTCAATATTTCTTGCCAGACTGTCAAGAACAGAGGCAGAATTCAACCTGAATTTCAGCTTTGGTTTTTCTCCCCAAACAAAACCTTGCCTGACGTCGTCCACCACTATTACCTGTTATGGTGTGAATTTAACACTCCAGTCCAGAGGGACCGGTGACTCGGGGCCCTGTCTGTGCATCTCAGAGGCTGATGGTGGAGCTGTAGTCTACCAACACTAGGCAGATTTGTAATCGTGATGAATGACTCCACAGCAGCTGGTGTGTGATGGAAAGGTAATGAGCATGGGGGAGTCTGTCTTTGCTGGCTTTAAGGGAGGAATGTCCCAGTGGTTCCTCAGGTATGATCTTTTCAGTTTTACAGCGAACAGGAAACCACAGATTCCTGACCTCATGAGCACTGAGTAGAAACAGTCAATAGATCATGTTGTATAGAAACGCTGAAAGAGACAGTGAAGGATGTTATGCATCAAAAAAGTGCTGGACATCTGGCTGAATTCTACACTACTATTTCACTCATCCGATTGTTTCTATTGTCTTCTGTCATTCATTCAGTTTGATTAAGATTTGTTATTTTTCCATCGACTTTACTCTGTCTCTTCTTTTCTGTTATACACTATTCCACTCAGTTTGACTATACTAATCTGTAATCTTATCTTGAAACGCATTTTTTTTTTGAGTTTAGGATGTAGCTCGTATTCAAAGGACAATTCAAAGTGACAAGTATTAGGTGTAAATGTATATTTATACAAAAGCAGCGATTCACCTGATTAAAAATGAAAACTTACAATCTTTCTCCTGCACAGTTATGATCATTAAGTCACAAAACTGTCATTGCACCATTACATGCCATGTGGGGCCCGAGACTGAGGAGCTCAATTGGCATTTAAAGCGTTCAGGATTCAGGTCATTCCTACAAAGATCCAGCAGAGGGTGCAATAAGGTCTAACGTGATCGTAGCTTTGGTTTGCCAGGGTCATGGTAAATGCTCAAAAGAGAAACAGAAATGCGTTTGATACTGTTTAAAAATTCATGAGGCATTAATCGGTCTTGATGTTTACATAAATAATCATCCAATAGATTAAATAATGAATTTAGAATATATACCAGAGATTATATCCCCCTTAATCCTTCTGTTTTTTATTAAGTTAAGTGCAGAGTGAGATAGAAAGGGAGCTTTCAAGGATAAATTTACAACATGACAGATCCTTAATTTAACACTGTTGATAATGTATTTCTGTAAGTGTAAATGTATGAATGTATTGCAGGAGCGTGCATGCACTGGAGCCAGTTATAGGTCAGAGCTAACTGTATGATAAAACATGAAGATTTACAATATATTAATTGCAAGACAGCACATATCAAAGAGGCCGTTAACTACCTGAGGTCAATGTCATACTGTCTAATTAACCGGGCAGCGGCTGTGTGGTCCTACATGGCTGTGGAAGGTGGAGAGAGCAGCCGATCTTGCACACCCCAACCCTTTACCCACCTTTTACTTCCTCCCATCCAGAGGCACACACGCACACGCTGTCTGAGTTTTTGCATAGAACAATCTGAGACATTCCATTTGCATGCCCGCCCCATCAAGCTGGATGCACTCAGACTGGTAATAAAAGGCATTGACCCCCTTAACCTTTATGAATTACAATTTGTGCCTGCAGCACGTCCTGTCAGAGGCCTCAGAAAAGCCGGCACCTCAGCCGGGGTGTGTGCGTGTTGTTTTGCAGTTGTTAAGGAGAGGGGAAAAGGTTTTTACAGCTCCTCGACGGAGCTCCTGACAAGCAGGGAGGAGGCGGTCTGACAGCAGAAGCAGGGTAGGGAGGGACTGCAGTGCTGCTGATGGCTCCATGCTAATCTCCATCTCTGGATGCTGCACGTAACTACTAAGGCTCCCTTTTTTTGTCAGGACCAAGGATACACAGCGTGTAGGGCTGCAGTTAATCTGTGCTCCACCTCTGATTTCTTACTCTCTCATACATCAACCGAGGAACTTCTTTCTCTTAAATATATTAACCCAACACAGGAACAGATTAAGGACACTCTAAATTGACCCGTGAGTGTGAGGGTGAATGGTTGTTTGTCTCTATAAGTGGCCCTGTGATGGACCGGCGACCTGTCCAGGGTTTACCCTGCCTTCTGCCCTATGTCAGCTGGGATTGGCACCAGCGCCCCCCTATGACCCTCACGTGAAGGATAAAGCGGTAGAAGATGAGTGAGTGAGAGCGTGAGGAACAGATTAAACCAGACACAACAACCACATTTTCCTAAAGAAATTAGATGTTGGGTCCTTTTTGGACTACTAAATAGAATACATACAAAATAGACTACAAACTACCTCTTTAGAAAAGGAAGATATTTTAAAAACAAATTTAATATATGAACAACATTTATTTTAAAAGCCAAACTTCATGACAAGTAGAACTTTGGCAAAACAAACAGCAAAAAATGATGTCTGACAGAGACTAAACATTTTGGACATTATTAGAAGTACAATTTAACCGCAGACGACACGTTTGCGCAAGCGCACTTTGCATTACCATAATTATGCGACGGTTTGTGCATGTTTCTGAAACCAACATGTGGTTCCTATGCTAATTTCACTCGTGCTGTTGCAGGAAGATGGCTAATCAGCGGCTTTGTCACCAGAGAGGAGAGAGTTGGAAAAACGCCTGTTTTCATTCATTTTTCCTTGCCTGTTTTTGCACAGTGAGACAAAGACACAAACAAATTGTAATTTATTTTAAATGTTTGATACTGTTCAAATTTCAAATTTAACACAAAATCTTGTGTTCGTGTTCTACATGTGTTTTATCTAAATAAAACATTTAACATGCAGTAAATTGTAAATGACTGCCAGATATTGAAAGTTATTCTGGGAAAATGGGCAAAAGCACCCTTTTATGGTTAAAATAAAAGACAGACAATTTGAGGCTTAGGTGTTAAAGGGTTAAGTTAAAATTTTAAATATCTCTTCAAGGAAGCAGTTAATGCCAGTAGCTCGGTGTACAGTACTATGTGGAAAGTTTTATAACGCCTACGCAGAAACCATGGTCTCGGTTTGGGATTTTTGTTTCATAAAAACAAGCTTCTTTCCTGTGTGCAGGTCACACTATGAACCTGAGAACTCCATCCATTGTGTGTGTGTGTGTAGCCTTCAAACATCTGGTCCTATAATCCACAGTAGGGCTAGATCTCTGACTCACTTAAAATCATCCCACAGAAAGGCAACGGGCGCTCTTCATCGCTGAAAGATTTTAAGGACATTAGCATTACATAACAAAATAGATTTTTCAACAAATCCATAATAACACTGATCTTTGTGCAGGTGTTGAGCAGAGCAGTTGGAAGTGGTGTAAGAAATGCTGAGGCTTGCAATACCATTAGTCTTTATGTAGGCTTTTTTTTTTTTTAGCTAAGTCTGTAACACCTATAATACTATAATGCAAAAATCTGCTGGATTTTAACTTTCAGACTGACAATGTGTTCCCACAAACATGAACTGAGCTTTATTCCTTCCTCTGTTTAACATCAGGAAATGCAGGCAGTGACTGTGTGAACAGGAGTGTGGCTGACAGGGGCAGCCGTGCGATGATTGGTTTACGGATCTGTGCTTTCTCCAGTGACTTCAAGGTCACTAAGATTTACCATCAAATGGCTTATGACACTTTAGTAAAAGCCACCCACAGCTGATGACAGGAAAAGAGAATGAGTCGGCCACTTTAACAGAAACCACTTGACCTCCTGCTGTGGCCCATTACTGAGATGTAATGTTGTCTGTTTTTATTGCAACACCTAGCAAAGATATGCACGTTCATTTCTGTAGACAGAAGGTTGTTAAAGATGGCATATGGTGAGTGAATGTGATAGACAGACAGTATATGTTGCACATTGTATAGAAGATGAGGAGAATATTGTGTTTGAAGCTTCAGTCAAACTGCATTAACAGTCTACGACACAAAAGAGCAATTAAATATGATTTAAAGGCCAATCTGTAATGGCAGTGTGCTGCCCCCTATTGAAATATTATTGCCCGACTACTTACTCTTTTAGATGGTGATTTAGTGTGGTGTGGTGTTCAGTCTAGTTCAGCTTAATTCAATCGTCACTCTGAAATTCACTGGATGAGTTTTGATTTAAAGGCCGTTTACCTGCTAAACACATTTATATGGGGACTGTCATAGTTCTGTTGTTCTTATGTAACAATAAACAAATGCACACTATGTCTATACAGGTCATATACAGGTCTATTTTTTCAATCATGAGTGAGGTTTATTACTCATTAACTGATGTTCAAGGCATGTTTACTTAGCACTCATATGGAACACTGCTGGGTTTTATAGGCAGTATGTCGCTGCATTTTATTGTGCTCGATTAAATCAGTTTTAAAGTCATTTTAAAAAAAAACATTTGAGTGGAAAAAACTAAATTAAATGTTCCTTACTTAGAGCTGTTCACTGTGTGGCTGCTCACAGACAGACAGACATGTCAAATATGAGGCTGTCACAACAATGTTTAGTGAAAGAGCCCTTCCTGCTTTTAATGGTCTGACCTCCATCCTAGTTCAGAGAGCTAATAAAGGCAGTGTGGTGTAGGTCCGGGAGCTGCGCAATGTCACTCACAGATACCCAACTCAGCAAGATCCGGAATGCCCAATTAGTTGCTTTTACAGACCCCATTAATATGCATTAACTCCATGTCCAGGGTACAAGGACAGACAAACAGTCGCGGTGGGCGACATCAGACAGGTAAATGGTGTGTTTTTTTAGGCCTTTGTAGAAGTTTGGCTTCCTAAAAGTTACAGAAAGAAGGTGGAATACAACAAAGTACATTTACTCGAGTACTGTGACTAAATTCATATCTGAGGTTCTAATACTTTAGTTTCTTTATCTCATGCTAATAGATAATCAATTGTTTCACTCACTTTTTAAATATGCCATGCTTCGTTCCAGCTTCTATATTTAATGCTTTTTTCATCACTTATGACAAACAACAGATGAAGAAAACACAAGTTTGTGCTTTTGACGACATGTGACTGAACTTCTGTTTTTATAATGTGTGCCATTATCCTTCAGCTACAATAATTAGCATACAAACATGATACAGTGGCACAGATTTAAACACCTCACAAAAGGGATAAAACTCCACTTGGACCAACTACAAAAGTATGATGCTGCTGAAGCATTGGTGCCTCAATATGAAATTGAAATGCGCTAAACGTAAACTATATTACTGATAATTAGCTGATAACATTTTGATTACTGATGTTTGACCTTTAACGATGTTTGAGTCCTCTCTCTCCATCATTCAAATAACATGGGTTTCATTTTAAGAGTAAAATAGTGGTGAAAACATGACCCACAATAAACACAATAAAAATGTTATAGAAAACCAGATCTAAAACATTCCCCCAGTCTCAGCTCAGCTTTTGAACCAAGACAACAGATAGCTCACCACAGAAACCTACACAATCTGGTACCACTCCTCCCACACAATAAACCGATCTGGCACACAGCTAGCCGAATCAATCATGGCACTTTATTATCCTGTCACTAGTCTGCTTCCTGCAAGTGTGTTTACCCTGTCCATGGCCCCGTGATTGTGGCTGTTCAGTGTACATTAAGACAGACATAATTGAGATTGTGTGCGGCCGAAAGTGCAGGGCTCAACCTGTTGTCGTTAATCTGTCATATTGTCGGGAGTCACAGCAGCGATGACCCATAGGTGGCTCCACCTTGGAGGCACGGCTGATGGTGCTTTGTTGTTCATGGCACAGGGCCTCACCTATTTTAACTTTATTGGTTTGCCACCAACAGAGAATTCAAGGAAAGCGTGATCTATTGCCCAGCCCCTGGCTTCAATTTCTCTGCTCTGGTTCCCAATCCATGTGGGTACTTAATGATTCGGTGTGACTCTTCAAACTCATTACCGCTATATCATATTCGATACCCGTGATTTCAGTGGTTCTTATTTCAAAGTGCTGCGATGAAAACTAAGCTAAAAAGGAGCAAACAGTCATGCACAGCGACATGAATGCTTAATACTTCTGTGTAATATACCACATTACACATGGAATCAATCTGGATTAATTGGTAACCCTTCAGATAGGAGCAGTCTCTCTTTAAATTAGATTACTGATGGCTGTACTGAAAATTCACCTTCACTTTGTATAAATTAAACCTCTGGAAAAGCATTTACAAAATAACAAGATACAAATGAATGCAATGGTACTCTTGGAAAAGGTGCTTTTTACAATCAAACCACATATTAGAAATAATAGCTAAATCTCGCCTCGGCGGCCAGTTATTAATTACCTGGCAAATAGGACCTGTCTGTTCTGAAACTGAGCTATAATAGTGGCGAGAGATCACCAAAGAAAATTAAACAGCAATCAAAGTACATTTCTATCATCATAATTCTGATTGTCAGGATCACCTTTCCCAAGATGGCTCATCACAGCCACAACAAATCCTGTTTTTTTATTAAGTGGCTCAATTTACTGCGGATCATATTTATGTGGTGGGTACAACAGCTTCATGCATGTATGCTGCACTCTTGTTATTCCTGGTACGCAGCTTGATTTATTAGACATGAAAATATGAGAATCCTGCCACCGAGCTGAATTAGATTGATAGTTATGGAGGACGTCTCACGAGTAATCTGTGGCATCCTCTGTGCGGAGCAGCGCGATGTTTATGCCACATTTACACAGAAAATGCGGCAATAACACCAGGCTCCTGGAAGGTTTTAATCACACCATGCGTGCCTTTTATCCAGCCTTGAATTTGCACTGCAGAAATTCACAAAGCCATCACTTAAATCTCCACGAGGATGTAAGTTTCCGGCTCTGTCTTCAGAACGCAGCTTCTTTTATAGTGGGGGGTTATATCAGCCTGGAGACCCATAAGTTATGAAATGTCAGGATCCTATGCATTCTAATTGAGTGTGGAACAGTTAATGGCTGTGGAAATTCAGCCGCTTGACGTCTTATTCCCCCGCGTGCCGTTTCACAGCCAAGCCCATGAGCCTCAATTAAATGACAAAATGGGCCCATTCTTGAAAATAACAACAATAAAAGCACAAGCCTATATGGCAATAATATCAGGTCTCACCTTGAATCAACAATGGTCACAGCTTGCAAATGGCTAAACAGAGACACTGCGATCAGAGCGGAAGCAGCACAGCTCATGTGAGATGCTTCCCCGCAGTTTGACACAGGAATACACTGCAGTGGGTCTGCTACTATGATTTTTAATGATTATGATTATTTTATTCATTATTTTCTCATCTAGTCCAATCATTTTGTGCATATGTTGACAGCAATCAGTGTGACAAAACCCTAAAAATATTCAATTGGGTATCAAGAAACACAAATAAAACATGCATATTTTCATATTCAATATTGCCTAAGGTTACTATTTGTCATCTTTGCTCCTCACTCTTTGTGAGTAAAGGAATGAACATTTCCTGTAAACAGAACACTAATCAGCTGATCATGCTAATATTGGCTATGTATGCAAGAGCATAACGTATTAAGAGATCTTTTAAAAGAGTTAAAGAGTTGTCCATCAATATTCTGTCATTCCACGATGATGATTAGGCAGCTAATTGTTTCAGCTCTGTAACACATACTGAACCTATAGTATGAAGTGTTAAAATGTGTTGTTTTTTTACAAAGAATGACAGAGGGATTTAATTGCTTACACTTCACGGTGACGGGTAAAACTTCGCCTGTCCACTGCACCCACGGGATGAGAAGTTTCTCAGTCTCAGGCCTAGTTTTTCTACCAAACTAGATCATGTCCCAATATAAATCCCCCCCCCCGAAAACTTGGAAGTTACCTATGTGTTGCTGAGTAAAACTTAAAATCCAGAATCAATATCACCTAAACCTAAGCCCATTTTCAGCAGATGTCTGCAATCTATAAATACACATGGAGCATGTCCTATTAAATCCAGTGATATGGTGAGGGGCTAAATATTGACCCAATCCTGATTGGAGTAGATTTTTTTTCTCACCCTTGCTTATTGTTTTTATGACTCCTTGACTTTAACCCCTTTACTGCTTCACTGATTTCATGCAACAAACAATAGCTTTTCAATAATTCAATTTATAGCTCGCCATAAATGGAATTCAAAGGACAATGCTGTTGCAAATGAACACAGACAATGTGTTTGGCTTCAGCAGCGCCGTGGTTGCCAGAGGAAAGAGAGAATATTTATTTTACGGTTGCCTCACATTCCCATTAAAAGCGAGGAAGCTGCATTTCCAAGCATGTGGAGTAAATGTAATATACAGAGTTGAAAGAGACAGATGGTGGAGTGAAAGTCTCGTGTGGCAACGCTGTGTAATGTTACCACTACAGCCACTGCCAAAGAAGAAATCCTCCCTGCACCATCCCAGGCCAGATTAGATCTATTAATACATGTTCATGCCCAACTATCATGTGCCTGTTCACATACATGTCCATTTGAAATGGGTTAATACACACGAGGGCCACATCTGGTTCATCATTTATCGTTAAATGCAAAAACACTGCAACATCGTATGTGGGAGTGGATCTAAAGCACAAGCACATAAATGAATTACCATCCTATTCATTTGTACAGGCCTTTCTGTCAATCACAGCATTAATCAGTAGCTCATTCAAATTTTGAGAAAATGAAGGATGCATTCCCTCCAATTTTCAATCTGAAAAAGGCAACTATGGCCATGATGAATGTCTGAATAGTCCATCTTCTTCTTCTCATTTGTCCTAACCTTTCTTGACAGCTTAGATATTGCCTACCTGGTAATTTGCTCGACAATAATTGTTACTGTGAGATTTCCCACCAGCTTTTAACAAGGCTTCTTAACACCCTCTGTAGGTGACAAAATGCAATTACAAACACAAGCGCCCCATCGTGACTGGTCATCAGCAGCTGCCACCTCCATTCCCCAGCCCCAACAGGTTCCATTAATGAAGGGGGAGAAAAAAACAACAACATGGAGACAGGCACTAGAAATGTTTGCTGAGAATAAAACTTTAATTAAAAGATATGAAGCCGCTTTATTGATTAACAACACCGGTGATTAAATTGTACGTGTGACATGTTTTTTCTCCAGGCGTGCTGTTTCGTTCACTCTCCGAGATCATTTATTGTTGTGCGACCCTGTTTATTGATAGGTGTGTTTGATGAATGCAGATGCGGCTGTTTGGAGAGCGTGCTCGCTGATGGAGCGATCATATTGTGCGAAATGCCAGGCTCCGGCAAGAACAGCTGTTGCGGCTCCGTCCGCTGGGACGCCATGTTTCACCACCACCCTGAGTGCATATGCAGACATACTGCTGTAAAGCTGCAACCAACATACTCACGGCGTCCTAACAACTCTATGTATTTTATGACACACCACCAGAGCTTTCTCATCTCTGTCCAGCACTAAAACCTTAATTATTGAACTAATTGCTGTGTCTATATTCATCTATTGTGCTCAATACCAGGCTTATCCTTTAATTAAAGGGATTATTAACCTTTAAAACTGAGACATGTGGGATGACGCCTTTGAATGTTCAGAAAGTCAAAAACATTTTGTTTTGTTTTACGAGACAAAGTGGTGCTGGGCTGGTGGTCACGTGGCTCATAGTCAGGGTTGGGCAATGCATTACATATAATTGGGATTACATAAAGTGGAAAGGTTTATTCAGAATTCATTTGTGAGGATCTTTGGCCATTGACTTGGACACTTTTTTAAATGATTGTTAAAAAGAACTTTACATTACAGTAAGGGAATATTCAGGTAAAGGTTTCAAAATTAAAGGCTATACCTTCACAGATGGTGTAAATGTGTGTAAGTCAAATATTTTAAAGTTGAAATTCACAGCAGTCCCACAAACATTTCCCATTGTTATTAGCAAGCTATTGGTGATAGTAATACCACTTTACTAGGTACTATTATAATATTTCTGTACTGTCATGAGAAGTGTTAGCAAAAGAAGATAAGGATTCTGAAATTAAATGGCATCATGTAATTTTTTGTTGAATCAAAGGTGATGTTGAAAACATTGTAGTTCCTTTGATACAAATAATCAAGATTATCCTGACTGTGGAGAAAAGGGTGAATGTGGGGGTTATAAATACTAAGTAGACATCAAAGGTGGGGTCTACAAGTCTGGAAAAAATAGGAATAGCTGTCTAAACTCATGTCGAGGCATTTCCAGTCCAGTTGGATGTTCTATGTCCCAATGAGACCACAAAGAAGACCATGGAAACTTGTTTAAGGGTTGTATGAGGAAGTCCACCAGTACGCACACATGTACAAGTCAGCCCTCAACGAATACAAATGAAAATACAAATGAGGGTGATTTTCTGAAACTACTACTACTGGAATGGAGTATGAGATAGAGTGTGCATGCATGGAACGCTACACTGATGCGGTGCCTCATTAAAAATATGAATAAACAGAACTGCAGGCGTGTATGTGCATGCTGAAAATGCAAAAATGCTGTAAGTATGACCCGGCCCTAAGTCACTGCATGCTACGAAAACTGGAGATAAACACTGGACGGACACTGTGACCTAGTTACACAGTGTAAACCCACACCAGCACAATATTCTATTTTGTCTGAATGAAATGATTATTACATGTTTATTACAGGAGGCTTTTTGTTTTTTAAGTGCTTGCTCATTTTGTGATCTGTTTTCTTTCTTTTCTCTGCCTAACCAGGAATACACCTGGAATTATTGGATAAGATTTGAAAGCACTTTGTAATGTTTGCTGAGAAAAGTGCAATATAAATAAATAATTGTGATTATTGCACTGTGGAGGCTACAGACATCAGATTCTCCCTGTTGTTTTGATGTCTTGTTTCTATGTCTTTTTATATGTAAGAAAGGGAGTCAATGGAGTGCACACATACTTTCCCCCCCCCAGAAAGCTTTATTTATGAATGGCTATCAGGAAATGAAAAGGATAAAGGAAAAGATAAAAACCTTAAATATAAAACAAGATAATCTTAGTCATTTATTACTCTATATTACACAGTTATCACAGATAAAGTTCTCCCGCACTCTGAGAGAAAACCACAGGCTAGTCTGGGTCTTTGATTGTCACATTTTGACATCATCACAGCACGACACTGCATCTGGTGGTCATGTTGTGCATGTATTATGTTGCATGTTCCCTGTGGTTCCACTGGACAAGTGGTTCAGGCATGCACAGCACTTCTTCAGAACCATATTCAAGCACTCACTCGCACCTCATGTTTTACCGTTAGTGTTGTTTAAGTGGACCTGCTCAGGGACGTTTGCTAAGAGAAAAGGTCAGATGAGAGGTCTAACTTGTTGAAAAGATGTGGACACGTAAGATTATTTGTTTCGGAATGCACTGTCTGTCTTTTCAAATAAAAACCCTGAAGCAGTGCTCGCTTTTCTACCTGCATGTAGAATAGATGAAGCTTCCATTTGTAGTTCTGGTAATCTACAGTAGATCTTGAGAAGTATTTTGGTATTTCAATAAGGATTAATGCTGCTTTAAAGAAACCCACCACAAATGTTAGCTCGATAACCAATGTACAAAAAGAGTTATTACAGTCCATAAGACCTTATGGATATTGGATGCTGAATCTATGCAAAAGGCATTCGATTTACATAGAACATATTTTGAAATGTTTCAAGAAAGACATTTCTTGAAAGATTTTGTATCAACTGCTCAATACATGTATGTTTAATTTATAGGTGAGCCAAAAGTATTCAGATTAGATTAGATTTTTTGAAATGAAATGGATTACATAACCCAATTTGCCACGTCATTTATATTCTGTAATTAACTACATACTCTGACCAAAGCCTGCTCATATCTACCTTACATGTTAGCATTTTATATTGAGCTGCCTTACAACAAAAATACACCATCTTCCTTATCTCCCTCCAATCAAAGTCTACTACAGAATGCTGACACATTAACCGGGATGCGATAACAATCAGGGAAAGAAAAGATGGATAATGATACAGATCTGACCAGAGAGGATGCAAATATGATGAGAACAAGATAAGTAGGTGAAATAGTCAGTGGTAAAAAGAAAACAAAACAATTATTATAACAGATCTCCTGGGCCTTTCACATGTGGAGGAGATGAGTTTAAAGTCAGAGTAAATGGAGCATGATTGACAATCACTGAAATGAGAGTGTGTTTTGGGGTAGCTGTGTTTTCACGACACCTCGGTGGAACTACACGCGGCTGGGTCACGCACTTTCCGTGTAAAACTGAACACGTGCTCTGATTAAAGCATGAATACATGAACGTCAAAATGCTATAGGCTACCATTAGTGTCAGAGTTCCTGCTGCTGTCACCCGAAGCGGCATCATTTTTTGCGTGATCAATACTCCGTCGATAGCGCGGCATAGTAATTTGTCGCCAGCGAGGCAAGCGTGAACCGCGAGGCCTCGGCACTGAACCCACCTCCCTCAGCTGAGTCGAGCCGTTAGAATCACAAGCTGTTTGCTCATGCCAAAGCCACACTGCATTATCCAGAGCAAGTCTTCATTTGAATGTCCTAATTAGTTAATTAGTTGGTGGTTAAGGATGATATGAGCGTCTCATCAATCTCTCTATCTCTAAAAATAAACACCCGTGAGTCATTAGAATACTGATGACTGTGGGAAGTGTCTGTGAGGATGAGAGGTCTGCTCGTGACACTCCATATTTCCTCAAACCACCCGGCTCTATAAAGAAGGAACGAAAGAGCAATTGCTGTGAGCATTGTATGGATGACAAGCCAAGCATGACGTAATGAGTTTACAGAAAGTCTAAGGAGCTCAATTAATGTTTTTCCATGCGTATCTTTTTCGGGGGAACCATTTACTTGTTTGTCATTGATTGAGGGAAAATGAGAATTAGACATGAGAATGAAAGTTGTTTATAATCAAAAAGCCATCAACACGATTTCACTTAAAGGAGACGTGTGTGTGCTACGATGTTTTGAATTTCAGTGCAATTGTGTTGAAGCTGTGATACCGCCTTGGATATCACGTTGACTTTTAACAGTTACTTTGGGCAAAGGAGCAGCAGTGAGGACAGATTTTCCTCTTCCTTCCCTTCTGCAGTGGAATATATGAAAGGAGGAGCAAAAAGAGAGGGGAGAAGAGGAAAGGAGAAGTTAAAAATAGTTAGCATGTGGCAGCATATGATTGAGTTTCCGGGGCTCAGAAAATTCACTCTAATTATTCAACAGTATCCCTCTGTCAGCCTTCCCTGTATGCATTCCTTTGTGTGGAAGTGCAAGTGACTCCAGCTAATATACATAATTCTGCTACTTAATTGGCACGGATCGGGTGAAAGTGGGCTAGGAAAACTCCTTAGAGACTAATAGGGGCACATATCATTGGCTCCATCAGAACAGTAGTCCCATAGGTGATAGAAGTCAGCAAATATTTCATGAGCTGTACCATCAAAGTAGCTCACCTCTGGAGTCCTGGGCACTATCCTGCGAAGAACACTTCTGAAAGTGTTCTGCTATCAGGTGTATTTATAGCAGGCCACTCGATGACTGATGCTAATGCCACAGAAATTATGCAGTGCACTGTTGCTGTCATAACAATACGTTACACCTAAACAGGAAGGTTAACTAAAGTAGTCATTTAAGTTATAAGTGGGCCACTGGCATACGTCGGCGTTCACGGATATGGATAAAGGATTGCGTTGCAGTATCTGGTCCTAGATTTAGCCTAGTGCTGATTTAGATAATTTCCTGTTAGTTGATAATGCTCAGTGGGGAATGAAATTAAATCACCACAGAGGAAGGGTTAAAGGTCACCCCAGTGCAGAAGTTGGACAAAATTGTTAAAAATGCACACAGCAATGTACTGTATTAAAATAAAGTAATTATACAAAAAGACTATACATTATACAAAGCTGCAAACTCATCAATTTAGAGAGAAATATGAAAAACATGCATGTCATTTGAATTTGATAAAAGATAGATGTATTGCATTAAATAATCCTCTCAACCTAACAGAGACAACCAAAAGTTAGAAACTCATGGTGAAGTACATCACAAAAGAATCAGCTTTACAGAGCGAATGTGAAAGGAGTTACATAATCATCATCGAGTGTTTTATGATTCCTGGTTTTCACCCATGTGACACAGACTCAACTCCTGGTGTGGGAATTACTGTTTCCAGATTTTGGGAGCAATAAAATCTCGCTATTTATAACAGTCAGGATGTACTGTACAGTATGAGCACGTTCTGTGGCAGACAGACAACCACTTAAATGGCTTATGATCAGTTTGTATGAACTTCTTAGAATTAGAATTTGTTCATCGTTTTTTTACACACCAGTAGCGAACTCACATAAACCTGGCACAGAAGCAGTGGACAGCACTTTTCTGCGCCCAGGGAGCAACAGGGATTGGGTGCCTTGCTCAGGGGCACCCTAGTCCTTGACTGACACATCCCAGGATTTGAACTGGCAACCCTCCAGTTACAAGCCCATGGCATCCAATTACAGGTCATGACTTTTGCAGTACGCTGTGTAAAGAAAACTGTTCTCTTAATCTGCCATTACATTTTATTATTATGCCATTAGATTGACACCTAAACCTATTTAAACGACTCTTTATAAGCTGTAATTTTTGTTTTCAATTCATGAAACTAAATATTGGGGAACAAGCAAAAAAGTGTCATCCCACCAACAGAAAAATCAATGTCATAAAAAGAGAATTGAGAATAATTTTACAATACTTAGAGGGACTGCTGGTCACTCACCACACTTGTATGCTGAAATGCAAGGCACAATAATGCATGGATTGTTTCATAAACTGACCAATTTCCCCACAAATCAGTGTATTCCTGCAGGAAAGGGCCATTTAACCTTCTAAAACGAATGTAAACTGCCACAAATATAAAAAATAATTGGTCATTTCCTCTTCTCAGTAAAGTCAGCAGCTGCCTGGTTAAAACAAAAAACCTGATGCCAAACCCCAGCACTAAGTGGTAGGACACTAACAATAAAAGGTTCACACTTTATCAACACAAATTGTGGCCACAACAGGAATCAATTTCTGACATTTCACCTCTATCTACAGAGTTCACTGACCCTGGCTTTAAAATTTACAGCTCTATACGGCCGCAATCAAAGTGTTTGTCAGCGGCACATTTTGCCGAAAGTTTTAGTGTAACACGCTGCAGATCATGACATGTATGGATTTAATGGGCCCTTGAGCCACGCTCATGTATCTGCTGTCTTTCACACAGGATAAATATCTTACTTCTTGGTGTAATAACACGGGAGGAGATTTGTGGATGAGACCTCCATTTCTAATCTTAGATCTATTAAAATGCCTCTGCATGAATCATGGAAGCTATCGATGTCACTGTGGGCTTGTTAGCTAGATCGTGGAGTCAATAACAATTTCTGATGGGGTTTGTAGGAATGGTCACAAACACCATCATTTTATGGACTATCTATTGAAATGTATGTATATATAGAGTAAGTGACAATAGGCCATTTGTATTTACATTTGACTACTTGAAGATTAAAGGTATAGTGTGAAATTTTTTGCTACATTTATTGGTAAAATGTGCATGTTGTAGTTTAATTTCTCTCAATTAGCATCAAAACCTAAAAGATTTTCAGTTTGTCCATTGTGGACTTTTGTAAAAACATGGGAGTTCAAAATGGCAGCTCTTGATCCAAATACAAAAGGCTCATTTGGGGAAATGAAAACAATTTCTACCTTATGGAAATGATTTCACTAACATTTTACACACTGGACCTTTAAGAAACATGTGACGTTTGGTCATTGCAAAGCATAAGGTTGAGATGGCATGTCAGCACTCAGAGAAGAGGAAAACAGCAACTATAATCCCACATCTTTCTTTTTTTTGCTGGACCAAACACAACCCACCAACCAGGTCTCTTAGAGAAGAGAGAACCACTCAAGCCAAGGATTCCCTCTAAGAAGCAGAGATGACTTTTTCCATCGCCGTGAGAGATTGTTCGGTTAGCCCAGGGAGAGGGATCATGAGTACAATATTGACTTTAAATTACAGCAATAGCTGCTTCTCATGCTGTCTCAGGACCATGCTGCGGATCAAACACAAAGATCAGACCAGGATTAGGAGAAAGCCACTGACAAGCACCGAGCCGCCTCTCTGCTGCAGCAGCACGCGCGTTCACACAGCACCTCCCAAATCTCACACTAAGCTCTTCTCCACCTCTTCACATGTAACACACAGACCTTAAAGTCATCTCATTTGGATTTCAAAGACCAAATTGATTGTAAACTAAATCATGCAAACACAAGGAGTAAAGGCAGCTCGTCGTGTGTGTGCAGACTTTTTCAGATCTATTTCGAGGACTGGAGAATGACAAAATTTCCTCCCTGAAGGTTAACACTAACATTAGCTCACAGGACACAGCCGTGTTCTTGCAATGTCTTGTAACTGGGCTTTTATTTTCCTTTTCTGGTAGTTAAACACAAATAACAGCATGGATGATGTGCTGGGATTCATTGTCTGTGCTCAGGGAGGAGTGCAGGATATGACTGGTGTGATAAATGATCACGCCTTGGCGTGACAAAGGAACTGCGGCACAATCTGCATGTGCTCCATCCTTTTGCCATCATTAGGTGTAATTGGGACTCATGGTGAGGCGTGTTCTTTTTCTACTGTGGAAGGATCAGGGAATGAAGCTGCTGCTTGTAATAGGACAAGCTACAAAAGGGAGACATGTCCAGGCCACTGCTACGGCAATAAACCCATGTCCTTATATCACACCTATATGGAAGCTCAATAGACACATGCAAGTGTCAAATCTCTTCAACCCGACTGTTCGACCAACCCTGTCTAGCCTTTTTGATGATGTGATATCGGCATGGTGCTCGACCATAAACACAGCAAAACAAACAAAAACATGCAGTCAAGCATTGATTACAGTGCTACTCATTAGCTATAATCTGGGCACGGTGAATTTAAAGCATTGCGTAACGAGGTGTTTATGCAACCCCTTTTTTCCTGCAGCACTATTATTCATAATTAAGACAAAAACATTTAAACAACACAGCTGAGGATATGCAGTAGCTGAGACTTAACTGGCAGAGTAATAATACACATAAAGGGGTAAATGAGCGAACACTTGGCCCGTTTTTTTTTTTCCGGAAAAATAACCCCCAAACCCCCACATGCACTCTGTAAACACAGTGGAGTTAAGTTCTAGCAGCAGCAGGAACACAAAGTCTTTGTTCAATGACCTCAGTCTGTATATCCTTTCCCTTCCTTTGAATCAGAGCCCCACACACACACACACACCATCTTTAGCATTTAGAATTAATTGCACAGTTATCCTCAAATTAATTCCTAACTGTTTTACAACACACAGAGAGAAAAGGGCAAACCAATTATTATTCTGTTTTCACCTTACAGAGGGGGATATTATGCAAATGATCTTCTCTACATGAGAAGGAAAAGAGGCTTTATTTTCCTCAGCAGATGCTGCCTAGACAGTCTAGCGTTCTGTGGGGGACAGGAAGTGAGGATGCTGTGAAGATCTGATCGCTCCACCTGGCTTCCTACTGACTCCATATCCAAGCAATAATAGAAAACACACTGATTATTTATTTATTTCAAAGAATCCGGTTGTTGTTTTTTTTCCCTTCTCGATATTCCACGCTGGACAAGTAAGGTTAAAAAGAATGTTCCAAGTGCCGTCTGGAAGTATTTTACAACTTCTACACTTACGAGCTCGAGGTGTTCCGTGATGGAAGACAAAGTCTCTTGACTGCGCAGACCTGCAAAAATATTTTATTTGCTTCTTTCACAGGAAGCCAAAACGTACTAAGAGCAAGCAGCGAGCCTGTGAGCCAGACATCAAGACGTGGCTGACAGGATGGCAGTGTAGGATAGGGGGCATCTCACCTCCCTCTGCTGTGCCGCACTTCTGACCACAGCGAGTGTTTATTAATCTGAGACCTTGAGACCTTGGAGAAGTTGCTAAATGAAAACCAAAACACAGGCACAGAGCATATACTACTTAATTGTTTTCAACAAGCTGATTCAAATCAACTTCTGCTTCTTCTTCTCCTTCCAAGGTGAAACAAACAAAAGCTTTAATGAGCTGAAATGATGAGTTAAGGTCAAAGCACTTATCATCTTTACAAATCAGGAGAAGATGTGCACATGGAAATAAGCTCCCATGAGTATCTATCATCACCTCAAAAAAACTGCATGCGATGGCACAGCTCCAGGTGCTCGAGCAAATTGGGCTTTCGATGTAGAATGGATCAAACCCCGGCTCAATATTCATTATTCACTCTGACTCTGATATGCTGCAGTTCTGCGAGTGGGTGGGGGAAATGGTAAACCTCATTGTGTGCGTGTTTGGCCTAAACTTAATCATGATGTCAGGCTGTTAATAAAAGGTTATTAAAGGAACAAAGATCCAGGTTTTACATATGTTAGGCAGGGAGGTCCTGGGAACTCCTGTCTCAGAGGTAAACAAGGGCCTTCATGACAAATGATGCTCACGCTGAGATCAGATAGTTAACAAGAGATCCCCTTATTAACCAGGTCTGCATAGATAATTGGCACTTGAGCCTCATGTTCTGAATCTGGCCTGAGCAGTGTCATTTATCAAGAAGCCCAGCATGCTGTCAGGTCTCCATAATAAGCTGTGGTAACTGATGAATCAAGATTAAGCAGAGAGATTGAGAATGAAGGAGCAGAAAATGGGACACGGCCACGTTGCAGGGGGCTCAGCTTGATATTCATAGCTTTAAAGTAGTTTTATTCCTTACAGGGAGGAATCTGTTGTGCATTAGAGGCTATATTTGTAAAACAGGTCCGGCTCGACAGCCTCATGATGAAGAGACTCGCTGTAGATTACAACACTTTCCTCTAATCTACATCTAGTGCAGCTGTTTGACCTGGAGGAGGACAATTTATGATTTGCCGGCTTAGTGGAACATACTGTAAGTCCTCAGGTATTTTCTTTAAGAGATATAAATTTTATGAAAATGATGGCCATGTTACAGAACATCAGTCAAGAAAAGAACTGAATCCATTCTTGTAAAACTTTCTCTGGTTTTCAGCTTTTCCAGTGAAAGAAACTGCTGTGTTTCTGTGTGATATCTGATCGTGACATAATTGTTTTCTTTGTTTTTGTTTCTGTTAGATAGAACAAGCAATTTGTGGATGTCACAATAGGCTCCGGGAGACATGGCAGTTTTTTACAGTTTTCTGTGTTTTCTTTCATTTTACTAGCGAAATACTGTATAAGAAAAGTAAGTTATTAATCATTAGTTGCAGCCATAAATCAACACTTTCACATTAATACGACTAAATTGAGACACATTTTATTGTTGCCTGAGTTCAGAAATGACTGAGTTTGACAAAATTGCTGTTATACACATACATTATCTGCTTGTGTGTGTGTGTGTGTGTGTGTGTGTCCACCATCCCCTCCTCTCATCGCTCTGGTATATAAGTACAGATAATTACAGATGATGGGAGGGTGATCAGCTGCAGGTATGGGAGCCACCTCAGGCCTCACCGAGCCTCGCACCTCCAGCACTCCCCTGCTCTGTCAGATATGTTTGGCACTGTCTCCTTTCCCTAAGTCTCCAGCTGTCCAGTGGGGTGCGCCAAGTCACAGCAGGAGCGCCTGCCTCTCCATCTATGGCCAATGTCTATTTAGGAGTTTGAGATGTGTGTGTGTGTGTGTGTGTTTGGGTGGTGAGGGTGGAGGGGGTCGCCTCTGTACTCACATTATTCACTAGCAGACGGAGCACGCTGCCAGCGCCCAGCATGTCCGCCCACACGCCCCTGCCCTGCCGGTTAGACCTCACGGTTGGAGGAGATGATGGAGAGAATCTGGGATCCTGGAGGGGGGTGGATCCAGAGGAATCTGAGAGACAAGAGAAAGGCAGACAGAAGCTCAGAAGCTTACCTCCATCCCACAGGCCGATCCTCATTCAGCCCATCCTGATATGGTAGTCTGAAGTCTCCTTGTTAGGGTTTCTTTGGGGGGAGAAGTAGGAGCGGTGTTTCTTTGAAAATGACAGCTAAATGATGTGCTGTGTGCTGTATTGTTTGTTTACCGCACAGTGAATTGTACAAACATCTTTTAAGCACATTAGCTTTAAATTGATTTAGCTTTCTCAAAAATCTTCATCAATATTGTTTAAAATGCCACTTACTTTATAAAAGTACTCAATGAAATGTGTTCGTAGAGCAAAGCAAGTGATTTAGACCTTTGGAGTGTGACTGCATAAAGTTTGAGAAGAACCAGCGTGTGCTTAATGTCTGTTTAGAGAATATGTATTTGCAGCGTTGGCAGAGTAAGTCACTACAAGCGCACAAAGAAAACAAGATTACGTGTATATCCATCTTTTAAATGTGGCAATTAGTTTTATGTTAAAACGGAGGTTGATGCCGAATTGTAGCAAATTATTCTTGACAACTACTTAGAAACAATAAAAGAAAAAAAGAAAGGAAAAAACCCACCACTGAAATCAGATAATGTTCATCATCATCATCACTGGGACAAATTCTCAACAACAAATCCTCATCCAATTATAAATTACTACAGAGGGGCTCATTACCAGCAGCCGGCATTACTTTCATGTGCCCACAGGGGGCTCTAGTGTACCACACAATTCTGCTGCCCTGTGCGCCTGTGAGCTGCTGCTGAGAGACCAGGGCACTGATTGTGTTGAGGGTAGACCTTTTGAACTGGCGCGCTGTACAATTGATATAAACATTAACCAAGCTTATACACAAATCAGAACGGAAGCATCCAGTAACAGTGCAAATTAAATGCAAAACAGGCTAAAAATAGTTAAAAGCAAACACAAGTGTACTCACAGTGAAGCGCCGCATCAGATAACAGCAGAAAAGCTAAAAGTCAGAGTGAACGCTCACCTTTTCTCTATCCTGATATTCCTGACTATATGTATTCGCGTGTGCGTGTATGTGTGTGTGCGTGTGTGTGTCTGAAATTCCAAGGTGGTGAACACTACTTGATGAGCAAGCTCTGGAGACCTCTGAATTTTAATGATGTTGGAGATGATATTGTGTGTCCTTCAGCTTGTTATACTGACACAAGCACTCCATAAATCATCATACCTAGCTATCGTAAAATCAATACCAAACTGCTATCTCAGCGCTAACCCGTAATAAGTTTTTCAGCCATCTAACAGCTTAAACTTTGCTGTAATGCCGTTCGACCTATAGGTTAAGATCAGAGCATGCTTAATTTGTTTTGTAATAGAGAGTTTCTAATCCTTAATGAAGCACCTATTAGTGAGGCTTTTGTTGGCACATTGGTGATCAGTTGGTGGAACAGTCACTGCAATTACGTTTGAATCTTTGTCCTGGAGCAGAAAAAAAAGGAAAAAGAAAATAAAGCCTGAACGGTCAATAAATGTTAATCCAGTCAGAACTCGTCTGTGCCTTTGAACAGGACTCACACTGGGTTTTTTTCACATGTACTTGCTTCATCTCTCCCCCAAGAAAGGCCATCCCTAAAGGATACTGCCACTGATCCTGAGAGCAGACTACCACTCGCTAATAAGAGCCCATGTGTAAGCAATATTGCCCACATTAAACACATTATTACCAGGCTTTGTGTAAAACATAAGCCATAAATACTTTCACAAAAATTGCCCTTTAAAAAGTGGAAGACTGTGATTTCCCCCTAAAGAATGGGGAAATAATGGAGTTGCTATTAGGTTAATGGTGATAAAGTTCAAATAAATCAAAGCAGCCAGCACAATTAGTTTGTTTTATGGCTTGAACGATGCACAATTTCATTGTTATTTTTGTTCCTGTCTTCTTGTAGCAGTGAAATTATCCCTCCATGTTTTATTCAAAGACCAAACAGAACACAAATAACAAAGGGAAACTGAAAATGACAAGCCACATGTTACCTTGTGATGGTGGTGTGTTTCTTTTTCCTTTTCCTTTTTTTTTATCTTTTTTTAAGGATGATAACTATAACTGAGGCAGTATTTCTCAGACACAACATATGTAAAAGCCTTTGCACAAGAGAGAAGCCATTGCCACATTTTCTGAAGCGTAAACAGCTTATGAAAGTCAAATGGATATGTGGCATAATCTGACACGGCGAGACGCCGCTTCAAAAACATCCCTAACAAACCACGATGCCCGACAACAGCGACGATGGTTGCATGTTTTTAAACGCTCCACAGGTGATAGAGCCAGCCGCAAATCAACAAATGAAATTAATCATATATATCTCTGTAACAAAAAAAATAACAGTGAACCGGTTTACACCAAATACTGTATAGTTCAAGACAGGCAGCTTTCAGTTCACACTTCAGTAGTTCCCAATAAATAAAAGAATACAAAAAAAAGGTGACACAGGTCACAACCCCAAAATTTCAGGTTTGGAAGATTAAGCATTGAAGTGACATGACACTACTGCGAGCTTAAAACTTGTGTTTTTTTCTTTTTCTTTTTTTTTTGGTGAGGGAAACAGACACAAAAAGACACATGCTCGTGTTTTTTGGGGTTGCTGACGCTGACTTTGATTTACACGCACTGAGAGGTGGTGACCAATTGTCAGAGGTCTTGCTGGCTGACCCCCAAACATCTGTGTTTAGGGTACTGTCGCCGATGACACAGCAGACAAGGCAGCTAAGAGGATGATACAACCCAAGTTTTAAAGCAGAATCAGAAATTCATAATGGCAGAAACTATTTATGTTTAATATTTTTAGGTTTGTTTGAATTTCCAAGGCTTTTTATGGAATGATTTTGTCATGAAAGCATAATTCTTTTTTAATTACATTCTTCAATTTGGTCAAATTTCACCTGGTTATGTTTTTAACATGTGATAACACATCCGTGATGTTAACATTATTCCTAGTACTGATGCAAGAGAACAAATAACCAGCCAAATTCTACACTGAAATAATAAATGGGCTTAAAAAAAAAAAAAAATTATATATACTTAAATGTAGGTGTATATTAATTTATTTAATTAATAAAATAAATAAAACCAAATAATATAAAAACAGACAAAACTGACTCTGAGTCTCTATGACAAAGATTGGTTTAATCCAGTTTGTGTTAATATTCATGAACGAAAACCAAATGACTTGTAAATTCAGGTCTTCCTCTCAAAAGAATACATTGCTACTTTTCAATTACATTATCAGCTTTGAATTAATTCTCTTTATGTCCAAGGTTTAATTTAGTTTTGATATTTGATCATATTCACACATTGAAAACAACAAGTATACCATTTCTTTTCTTTTTAATAAACCAAAGTATGGCTTAGGTTTGTTGTTTATTGGGCAGGCAACTAAAATATTTTTTCTTATTTTTTTTTACTTTTATTGAACCAGGAAGTCCCTTAAGGTTAATATATCTTTTGGAGACCTAATCTCAGTTATTCACCATCAAAAAGCTACAAAATTATCATGTTATTATATATGCTAATATTATGTGGGACTGAATTATCATCAGTAAGGAATCAATACAGCAGGACAACACATATCCTGGGGTGCAATTTAAGTTTTCTAAGATTATTCAGTGTAATGTTTGCTCGAGACACTATCAACAGTCATGAACTCACGAAAGACGCTGACATGGGGGACTTTTCGGGAGACTCTTTTATTTAAATGCAGGGCTAAATTGGAATAACCTCTTGTGTGTCTGTCACAGACTTCCCATGTGGCTCTGATTGTGCTGTTAGAGGCTGGCGAGGCCAAACCGGGGCAGGGATTGAGGGGCAGGGGAGGGTTTATACTTAAGGACAGAGCTGGGATCTGTCAGTGTGGGCGGGGCGGGTCATTTTAAGTGTGACCTGTCACCTCTGATGGAGCTCTGAAAAGCACAGTGTGACCCTAACGCTGAGCAGTCGTGCCTCACAGTCACAAGCCTGCATCGTCTAAATGGACAGCACTTACTGTAATACTTCCCTAAATATACTATACTTCTTATGCTAAAACTTTTATTTGATTAAATTGTAAATACAACATTCTGGATTTTTGGATGAATCAAAGTAAAAAAAAAACATTCTCCGTCTGCATGAAAACCACCACAACGCCTCTCAATTAAACCCACACAGCAGCAGCCACCACTTCAGGACACACGGATGTAGTTTTTCACAATTGTATGATCTGCCAAAAAGTCCAGTCTCGCCCTTTGTTGAGCATCAACAGAGGAAGAAGCGTGGATAATAAAGGTCTCTTTATGATGAGGCTCCTGCACACAGAGGCACAGAAAACTTAAGAAAAAAGATCTATCAAGAGGTGGGAATTATGTTGCCCTGTGCTAGGGTGGGGAAAATGAAGCAGGCATTTCTGCGCTAGCTGGCAACATAACCTTCAGAAACATCCTATTTTTCATTAGAGTTGTGTCAGACGCTGTGCCTTTAATAACATTCATCCCCCTACCAAGGAGAGGATAACTCAAGCTTTAGGCAAATAATGAATGGGAGAATGAGCCACGGCGCTGTTAAGAACAGGACAGACAAACAGGCAGAGCTGCACGGCTGCACTTAGCGGCAAGCCTCGCACAGCACGCCGTCCTCCTGTATTAACGCCATGCAAATGAACAGTCAGGTGCTTCCTGAGGTGGCTCACTAATGTGGCCCTGGTAATTACTGTCATTAGAGCATGGGCCAGGAGAGAGGACTAACAAGCCACCGTCATCATGATCTCTGCATTTGAAAGTCATCTCCTGCGATAAATATGTGTCGGAAACCCCAGCAAGAAAATGGTAAAGTGCCAAATTCGCTGACAGAGAGGAAATTTTCTGCTGACTCCGAGCAGCCAGCCCGTGATGGATGCTTTCTTGACACAGTCTTGGTGTTTAGACTTAAGAAATAATGAGTATCAATGTCCCAACCAAGGAATATGCAAAGATGAAGGAGTGCTGTGTGGGTTTAATTAAGGGAAGCTGAGGCAGGAGCTGCTTTCAAACAGAGTGACCCAACATGATCAGGTTCTTATTGCTGTCACTTTGGCGCTGAAATATGGCCAGTAAAAAAAAAACTCGCAGAGCTTTAATAAGAGCGACGTAATGTCACGTCGAGGGAATACGAGAATACGCTAATGCACTGTGGATGTAGCTGGCTTATATTTTTGTGCAGCGCGTCTCGGGTTCGGGAACAGTGGTTAAAAGAGAGGGTGAGGCTTTTTTGAATGAGAGCAGTTTTGTTTTAAGATCAGTTAAATTGTTTTTTTTTTTTACTGCATCATTACAACCACAGGGGGTGTGGGCACTCATTGTTTCCACAGTTAAAGTATTTTGTTTTACAAATGCCCTCCGGCAGTTCACACTCCCTGTATCAGAGGAGAGAGAGAGAAAAAAAATGTTTCTCATACTTCAGAGAGCAAACCAAAATATCCCCTATTATGTCTGTGATGCATCAAATCCCTGTTGTGGCCTTGAGTTTAGTTCCTCCCCAAAAACTGCAGGGTGACACAGTCAATATATTCAACACGCAAGGCTCTGACCAGGCTAATAAAGAAGACTTTTTCTCCCCTCTTCTCTTTCTTTGTTTCACTTTTTCACTCTCATCCCCTCCTCTGTTTTTCAAACATCTGTGCTGTTGAGGACAAATCAAAGGCTCTATTTTACTAATGTAACACTGAGCAGACTGTGAGGTGGCTGTGGGGATAATGAGGGACTGCAGAGATGTGAAACAGACAGGCTGAAATGGATAATTAGGACAGAAAGTTTTGCGATGCCAATGACACTCTACAGGAAATAGGATCATTAAGTTCTATATAAAATCTCTGTACTGTGTATCTATATAACATTGCTCATCCTCTTCATCTTTTCATTACAACTTTTCATTTCAGCCGACTGAGCTCTGTTTAATTTATGACGCAGCCCTTACTTCTGTCACAATGCAGCCTCTTTAAATGTAGCCCTCATCACACCGCCTGTTCAAGGCGTTTGTGTTGTGCCTTTAATCCACTTTGCCACAGAACAGATACAAGCACAGAGAGAGAGGGAGGGGCGTTGTTGTTGTTCTGCCTCTAAAGTGATACCAGAGGTTGTTCCAGAGCTGGATCAGCAGTAGGACACTGACAATGTTGTTTTTACATGTCATGTCTTGATTGTGCAAGGGTGGCAAATCACAGTTAGGTGGCAAAAAGCTGGTTTGTGTTGGTCAGAGATATCTGTTTAAAAGCTGTTTATCTTTATAACTACCTGTTGTATATGCATTAAATGGGATATTTGTAATATATGACCTTTATCATTTGGAAAAAGTTGCACTGCAGGGGCATTGTTGCCGCATTTTCAGAAAATATGGATATAAGAAGCTGCATTTACACACATTACACAGACTCATACACATAACTGTTTTATGTTTTCATTAACACTGAACCTATTTGGTTACTTTTCACATTGCAGCAAAAGGCAGAGATCGAGAGTGAAAGTATGTCTGTTTTAGAGAGTCATCACAACATAAACTCACTGGCCACTTAATTAGGTACACCTGTTCAACTGCCTGTTAACACCAATATACCATCATGTAGATGACCTGAGGAAGTTTAAACTGAGCATCGGAATGGGGAAGAAAGTCATTTTAGGGACTTTGAAGGTAGCATGTTTATTAGTCCCAGACAGGCTGAGTATTTCAGAAACTGCTAATCTGCTGGGATTTGTACGCACAGACAATATTGTATGTTTACAGACAATATTGGTCAGAAAAAATACATATCCAGTTTGCATATGCAGTTCTCCGGGTGAATAACCTCTTTGTCATTGCCACAACACCTCAAACCTTGAAGCAGAAGGACTACAGCAGACGGAGACCACACTGGATGCCACTCCTGACACTTAATTAGGTGTCTTTTGTACCTAATAAAGTGGCCAGTGCATATGAAGCTGACACGAATACTTCTTGTCCTTTCACATGACTGTCCACTTTCAGTAACTCTGCTAATCCAGCAGTATTGTAAAGTTGCGGTGTTCGATTGTTAGGACAAGATGTGAATGAAAAGGACACCCTGACAGGTCTGTACTGCTCTGGAGTATTTCGCACTCTACCAGAAGGTCTGGTGCAGGCAAACTGGATAATGAGCCGCAATAGCCATTAAAAGGCGTTTGAGGGAGATATCATGCTATGTTGCTCTATTATGATTAGATTTCTCCTTGACAATATGAAAAGATCAAATCAATATCTACTGAGATTTTGATGATCCACAAGCCACCCCCCACCTGGTGTGCTCTCCCCAGGCTCTATTGAGAGAGCATGATCTGACATCACCACAGTAACATCAGGCTTCTGTCAGCCACTGTGAAAATATGCAGCTTCGATTAGTGAAATACTGAGCAAAATGACCTGTGTTTTGGATCTGCTCCCAAATGTTGCTGTTTGGGTACTGATGATAGGACCTATTGTGTTTCACTTTAAAGAAATTCAATTAGGAGTCATTAGTCCTCTGAGTGATTACCAGTGGCCTATCGATAGAGAGGAAGGACACACTAATTAAAGGGCATTTAGATGTTTCTCAGTGCAGAGTAATGGGGAGAAACACGGCATTTAAAATGCAGTTTGGAGAAAATATCCTTGCACAGCAAATGACCGACATAACATGTTCACTTTGCTCTCAGCAAATTCCCTTTATAGACACATATACGGGAATGGATCCCGGAGGAATACTAAAATGTGGTCATACAACAGTCACCAAGAAGCTAGCAGCACTGCTAAAATGCAGGTAAATATTCAGATTCAGTTATGGTTTTCCATTTTAGAAAATAATAAAACAAAAGAAAGATAAATGGCAAATCTGATATAAAATAATATCGGGTATTTATGGTGCATATGTGAAACTGAATATGATGATTCCACTAAAAGCAGGGAGTAGATTATCTTTCATTTTTAATTGACTGTCAGTGTATCTTTGAATCCACTGTATTGGAGATGGATAGGTACTTTCACTGTCTATCATAAAGTTAATTCCATTCTTAGATGAATGGCAGTGATTACGTTGAAGGAAGGCGACTTATTCCCTTTTCTATTAAAGGTTGCCGCATTTTTTAACGCAACCACACTGTGGAAATCATCAGAGGTGAAATTAAAGACATCCTGTGTATCAAGAAGACGAATGTAAAAGGGCTTAACGTTGAAATGCTTACTGCAAACTAGCTCTTTCCTAACTGAAAGAAATACATACAAATGAAGTTATTTTGCATTTACAGGGGTCACAAAATATGATGAATAATAACAATTCATGCACACATCAGCCAAAGCACAGGACGCTACACTACTACGGCGTTGAGAGAAGTGCTTTGTGTTAACATAGAAAGAGAGATATTGATTTAAGTATGATAAGAAGAAGCTCCAGTCCCAGAGCAGAGCCTCTACAGCTATGATTAAACACACTGCACCAACTTAGGACCTATAGCTCAGAGAGACACAAACCTTGAGCATCTGTATAAACCAAATAATCCCTCCCTCTAATATATAATCAAAGAGTATGTGATCTCTAATGTCCTAATTACTCTATACAGCTCTCATGGCATCAAAGTAGATGCAGTCCATAATGGCACCAAACATTTTCTGTGAAATATTTCAAATGTAATCAGGTTTCTGACCACACAGCCTCTACTGTCTCTACTGTCATGGTTTTTTTATTATGTGGCCAAAACATGTCAAAGGTGCAAGATGAGTCTTGAAATAAAACAAAACAAAACCTGAAAGGAATATCAGATGTGGAAGTAAAAACATATGTGCATCTATTATATCACACAACTCCTGGTCTGTGCATTGCAGCTCGCTTTTTGCTCTTCATCACACCTATGTGATATGAGGTGGACATTTATTTAATTTCTAAAACCGTACCACCAAAACAGAAAGACACAATTTTTGATGTTTTTTCCATGAAAATCAACCCGTTATATATTGCTTTTAAAGTTGGTTGACGCCATTTTGCATACTAACTGCATTCTTCAGTTTCAGGTATGCAGCTGAAACAGCTGTGAGAAATGTTCCCTTGGTCTGACTTTTATTCCTCACCTCATTCCCAATGTCATTCATTTGCCACTGAAGGTAACAAGCCTTTTCCACTTGGTGCTCTGTAACGGCAGACCTTTAATAGCCATTTCCCGGTGTGGCAAGGGGAGAGAGGGGGAACATGTTTATTTGTGTGTCTGCACATGCCTCTCCAGCGATTCTCTCTCTGCTCCACTCACCCAGCTGCTGGCTGGAGGAGTGATTCATGGGCCTGACAGATGCCTGGTGCAGCTGGATCTGTCCTTGATCATCCCAAAAGCCTGGACAGCACTGTCATTCACCATTGCCCAAATTATCTCTGTATTGACTGCAGAACCCTCTGTGACAGCACCGTAATGGCTAATTACCCAGGATGCTTTGGGTACTTTTAAACCCCAGAGTGTTCTCTTGCTGTCTTGCCATGCGGCTGCTGCTGCTGCTGCTGCTGCTGCTACCACCACCATGTGTTGTTGTAAGGGCCGACGTTTCCTCCAGCCCCACCTGAGAACCACAGCTTAAGGATCCCAGGGAAAAATGTCCAAGCAACAGAAAACAAGGCATGATATCCTCTTTTCAAGAAATTATGCAGTGATGTCAGAGTAACAAAACACTCTTCCTCTGGTCTCAGTGGTGTTTGGTGAGCTGTCGCTTGTAACATCTCATAGAAGTGAAATGTGCACATAAATTACCATTTACGGTCTGTCTGTTTCTCTGTCCCTCTCTGCATGTCAGGGGAATTACATAGTGAAATGCACAAACACTTAATTATCAAAATCAGCCTAATGATGGCAGAGAAAGTGGCTAATTGAAATCTTTCTCAATATGTAAACATAAAAACATATTTAATCATAAAAAAAAAAAAACGATCTAGACAAATAGCTGCCGAAAGTGTCCTTCGTCCATGGTAAGCATACTCATCTACAATTTCAAATCTGCAAATGCACTTTAGACTCAGAGATGTATTTCAGGAGGAAGGTGACAGAGGGAAGTGAAAGGAAATGAACAAAGAGACAGAAAGAAGGAAGGAGAAGGTGAGGGAATAGAGGGTACAAAATCCCATTCTGACTGTTAGAGAAGATGATGAGGTCCCCAGAGAATGGACAGAGCAGAGAGGGAGCAGCTTTTCCTCACAAAGACTCCAGTAATTTGCCACATCCTGTCCATACACCCGGCATGGAAGCCACTCTGTCCTTAATTACCAGGATAACAAACCCTTCCCCTCCCTGCTCTTCATGATCCTGTTCTTCTCGCGTTACTTTCCCCCCCCCTCAGCTTACGTCGCTGCCACCAAGGCTTACAGAGTGTCTCCTCCCCATCAGTGTCGTGGTAGAAATGGATTGCCTCTGCTGGTGCCTGCAGACAGTGGAAGGATGGACAGCAAATAAAGTGATAAAAGCTGAGAGAATGGCCCCTGCCTCTGTTAGCCGCTCTGATCTTGATAGACAGGGGCACTATAATGACACACAGGCCTCACCTGGATAAACTAGCAGTTCTGACAGGCCGGTTAGCCATATACACGGGGGGGAATCCATTAGACAAACACTCTACCACTGATGCCACCCGGCTAATGACACTGCTAATAGCCTTTGATAGCATTTGTTGTAATCTCACATGGTAAAAATCTGTTTCCAGGTCTACTCTACAAGTCTGTAAGTTAAATAAATATATAAATTTGCATCACAACAACATTGTGTCTTGTGCTGACTTGCGACAACCAGAGTGTGGGGGCCGTGGCCTTTTTTGTCTGGCCATCGTCTGTCATCTCCAAGATGGCGCTGTGTCTGCCTTGGCTTTATTTGCATTGGCTTTTGTATCTGTTTTCATGCGGCAGCTATCCTTACTCCACAGAATCAAAACAAATGGGGAGGCAAGAGTGACACTGCTACAGTGCTGCCTTACGACCGTATACCCACATACGTTTAGCTCAGGGGGAATGATGAGGCTGAATTAGTGGTTGTGTGCCTTTTTTTCAGTGAACAGGCAGTGGGAGGGTCTGATATTCCTGGGGGTGAAAGGGTTAGAGTGGTGTGTGTGTCTGTGTTACCAGTCACCTGCTGCTAAATCCTATTAGCAAAGGCCCGGGGGTTAAACCAACCATCACCATTAAAGGCCTGTCAAGGGAAAGCCCACAAATAATAGGGCTGATCGCTACAACTCACAAATAATAAGGTGCTTTGATAGAGGATAATCAATTAGTGATAATAGGAAGAGGCTTGACATTTCTGGGATGGAAGACAACAACAAAGAACTTAAGAGGAAATGAGGACTTAGACTGTAGTTGTAACTATTTTAGGGGGTGAGCTCAAATAAAATGTAACATTTAATTTTTTCTAATCTTACTTGGTTGTTATTTGTCTTTTTTGTTATTTTGTATTTTACAGACTGTGGTATTAGACAGCAAATAATTGAATGTGTCTTTAAATAGTAGATGTTCAAAAGTGTCTGCACGCTGTGACACAATCAATAAAACTGAACACTTGCTTGGTTTCATCATAAACACCTCAGCTTAATGGTTATATACAAGTCATTGCTTGGTAAAACTACTTTTAAAGGCTACATGAAGCCAAAGCACTACTTGAATGTTTATGATGTTTACTCAGTTATACAGCAGCATTTTTTTTTACATTAAGTCACTCATCACAGCCATACATAGACTAAATGTCTCTTGGCATTTAAGCATAACTAAAGACAAACCGGTCCATAGTTCTGAGGACTTAGCGCTTGTGGAAATGAAGCGAAAGCCACGAAGCGGGTATTGCTATTCAGGGATTAGAGTGTTAGCCTAAACATTTCCATATGTTTTCAACAGAGACGAAAGCGGGGTGAGAGAAATTGGCTAAGCAAGTGTTAAATGAGATGAGAAGTGACAGTTTACATCTCCAGCCACAATTAACACGTTGATGGCGATTTTCGCTGGGCCCCTCACAGTGATAATGCCTGTTGTCAAATCTGTTTAGCACGCCAAATCTCCTGGAGCCTTCAGCTAGGCAGCAAGCTTTTGACAGATTGAAGGTTCAGAGATAGGCTATCATGACAGATGGAAGCTGGCATCGATGTTCAGCTCTCGCCAATCACAGGGGACCTGCCCCCCTTATTCTGCGGGGCGCAGCTCCGCAACCTTCCCCCCTCTGATGGGAGCAGGGGATGGCATTGTTAAGCAGTGCATCTGTGAGACTCAGTCTCCTCTGATGGAAGCATAAGGCAAAGAGCTCTCAAGCAAAAGACGGCCACTGCTGTAAGCACATTTCAGATATGATGGGAGGCTCACTCAAGGGAATTGTGGAAGAGAAAAAGTTTGAAACATTTTGAGGAGCAGAGGAAGACCCGGGAGAGAAAACATTGTTTGCGGCAAGCCTCAGCTACTCAGTAATGCCATCATTAAATTTGATTATCACCTAAATGTTCTGTACAGTCACAGCACAGTGGAGTTTGCTGGAAACATTTACTTGATCATTCGCTATATCTGATAAGCAGAGTGACATTTTTCTTCTGACCAACATAATCTCACCTCTTAAATGTTCGATACTGACAGGGAAAATCAATTTACACAGCCTTGTCTTGTGTGTATGAAGTCCTCCTTAGAACTCAGACTACAGTATGATTACCCTTAATGAGATCCATCTGAAACGGTGGCACAGGAAAAACTCATTAAACTGAGCTTGTTCTAATCAGACAGGCTTATATGGATTTTTCAGACATCAGAAATTGTTCTGAAAGAGAAAAATACATCGGGGCCTCTGAAACAGAAGAAGGGATCCAATAATTAAGTATCTGCCATGCGCTGATGATATCACGAGTGTTAATGATCACTTTAATGACAGTTCACGCAGCACCCAGTTGATTTACAATACACCTACTGTGAGGCACCACTGCGGCATACACTGCAGCAAACACGCCCAAGCTATAACAGTTTAGTACAGATTAAAATACCATGAGTTTGACTCAATAGGCACTTTTAGGGAAAGGAATTAAATGCTTACTTGCACTGTAAGATTTCCACAGGTAGATAACTTTGCAATGCAGCATCGTTGGTTTACTCACTGGCAGCCAGCCCTCTAAGTTGTTTGGTCTCTCCCTCCCTGTTTAGGCGAACACATTGTTGATTCAGACCCATCATGTTGAGGCTTGAGGTCACCCTGTCTCAGGCTTGGCTAGTTAGCAGCAGCCCACCTGATGGCCCAGAGGAAATCACAGCAGCCGCATTCACAGGAGAGGGCCTGACAGCCAGGCCCCGCACCAGAGAGAGGGGTCCAGCCAGGGGGGAGGAGAGAGGAGGGTCAGCATGTGGGGGAGGGAGGAGAGAAAGGAGGGCAGGGTGAGGGGGCTTCAAACGCAGGCAGGGATGAGACATAGCTTAAGAGGGCACAATGGTAGGTAGGATTTTGTTTCCTTTGAGTGGGAAAGGCTCTGTTAACTGTAGCAATGATGAAAGAGGGGAGACAGAAAAGAAACAAGGTTGATAAAGCGGGTGATGCTAACTTAAGCCTCTTTCACACTAAAATTAGTGGGTATTTCTGCAATTTATGAACCTGGGTGACCTCACTAAGAAAGGGCAATTAAGTGTTGGTTCATGTGCAGCATCTTTTGCACACATAAATACATTATTTTCTATGGAGCTGTGCGTCACCAGCTCACTCCAGTGAAAGAGAGTTGGTCGTGATGTTCATCCATCGCCATGTGCTTTTTTTTCTGCGCATGTCTAAGTCGCATGTTAAGTGCGGTGGGCACTTTAAGCGTGTCTTCTGATGCTCAAGCCAAAGAAGTAGGTCACACTGGTCTTTGTCAACCCTGGCATTAACTTTGAAATAAAACCAGCAACACCATGGAGCTCAGTGACCGTTACGGTGGTTACTACTTTGTATCTTAATGATGAAATAAGAAAGATTGAGCCCTGTCCCAAGTTAGAAAAAGTCAAGTTCCTACAAATGTTCGTAGCTAACGGCTAGGCTGATGAATGCTCGTTGTAGTGCTGCGCTAGAAAGGACGCTGCTAGAAATGAGGCAATGAAGAAAGAAGAAATTAGCATCATCCAAGTCCAGCCAAAGCTAATTATACTGTATATATAAGTATAAAACACTTTTTTTGACCAGTAGGGATGTGATTTTACAGGGTGGTTTACTAGAAAAGAAGATGAGACATGAGGAAAACAGTTTATGGGTTAAGTTGTACAGACAAAAAAAGGAAGGTCCAGTCGGTGAGAGGGAGAGAGATGAGGATCCACTCACGAAGATGGATGCTTGAAATTTGGGTGGATGGAAAGAGGGATTTCAGGTTCACTGTATATATGGATCTATACTGGGGGGGCTGGCTTAGTGGTCTAGTTGTCTGGAGTTTCCAACACCTAACAGCCGTTTCTGCTCAAGCAGAAGCAAAAGTGCACTGTGTAAATGAAGTGAGGCATCAGTGTAAGTTATCCTGGGGCATTGATGCTGCTCTTGCAGAGAAAACGTTGGCTGTAAAATGCTGTGATGAACAGCAGACATTTCCAGTTCACAAGTCTCCCAGTCTCTCCTGAGAGTCTGCTTCATCCCTATTATAGCCAATAATAGCCCCATTGTAGTCAAATGCTCTTTCTCTTCACTGTGACTGAATGAGGACACATTATTTACCGAGAGGAGACAACACTAATACACTGCTGCAGAAAACTGCTGACAGGAAGAGGGCAAAAATCATAGGTTTTCCCAGCTTGAGGACGTTACACTTATATTTTATTTATAGTTATGTTTAATAACATCCAACGATATGCCAATACACCTCTAGACAACCTCCACTGTTGCTATCGCTGCTGGCTTAAGGTGTTAAAGTGAGATGAAATCAATTATTTATTTCCAAGTTTTTACAGTATGTGTATAGTAGTGTTGTCATCTCATTTTGTATAACATGAAATTAAAATGCTTTATTTCAAAGTGGCACAAAATACAAATGTTTCTCAACTGAAACTACATCACAGTTTTATTGTCAAATTAAAGGGGAAGATTATGTGTTTGAGGCTAGATTTTTAAATGTGACAGTTCACAGTATATTGTGGAACATATATTTAATTGGTGATTACAGTTTGTACAGATTATGAGCATTGTACATATGAAAATGTAACTGAGCTAATGAAATAATACTCCTTAGTCTCAATGGATAAATGCCATCTGTTCAGAAGCATTTCAACAGGGCAATAACTACAAAGTGCAGATCAAAACCTCACTGTATCTGTGTGCCATTTAACACACACTTTCTCTCAGTTTTCATTTTGCACTTATGTCCAAAAGCATCCCGAGACAAATGCTTCACCACAAAGTCATACACCATTAATGCAGTCAGTGGTGCTGCTGCCTCAGAATCTTATTATCTTAGTTGGTTCAGCCTCATTAGCTGTTCTATGCATATTAATGGATGGGAAATGGAAAACTATACCCCATTTAAGAACAAAACATGTTCAAAGCACTGGCTGCTTCGTGGTTATAGGACATAACTCACTCTGCAAATTGCTATCATCGAGCTCCTGGCAGAACCCTGCTGTTTTCTTTACCCAAAAGCCCCTGGTTCCCTCACAGAGACAGAGTTTCATTAACCTGCACTGCATTCAGATGCCATTATGGCTCTAATTATGGCACATAGTCTTGTGAGGAACTGCCTGGGTTCTCAAAGACTTTTACGACCAGCTGTCCTGTCACCAAGGCCAGGGTCGTCCCCGCTGCTGCTGAAGTTCCAGAAGGAGAAGATGTGCTAATCTCAGACACACTGAAGCTGGCTTTGTCGACTTATGCTGGCTTATCTATCATGGTCACGACTGCATTAGACACAAGACCTTAGGTTTTCTGGCACTGAAGTAGAAATCGGAGCAAATTAAGTTCTTCTCATCTACCTCCTCAGCTGTGACCAGATTGCATCACTCTAAAAAAAAAAAAGTACACTTGAGGATAAAACTATAGCACTCCGTAATGCAGACATAAGTCTTGATGTTCTGATTATTCTCCACAACACTGATCGGTCTATATTTATTGGCAAGATAATAACAGTGTGTTTGCCTTTCTAGATTCAGCCCATCTGCCAACAGACCAATGGAGACCTTAAGCTGGGAAACAAATAAAACCTCTGTCCAGTGTCTCATTATCCATGAAAGTATCTCCTCGGCTTCCTCTGTCTAATCAAAGAGAAAGGAAACACAGGACCAAGCTGAAAAATTCCAGCATGAGGGAGAGTGAAACAGTTCCCTCAGCGTTGAGCATTGCTCACTCACAGCAGATAGTGAAGGTAAGGAGATCCTTTGGCAGGTGCTGTGGGCTGTCAGAGCTGTAGATGAGCTCTGCAGCAGGATAACATCTTGCCAAATGCTCGAAGCTTGTCAGTTAACAGTCTGCCATAAAAAGGTGGACAGCTTCTAACCTCCTGGAGAAAAAGACAAAGACCAGCAATAAGTTTTCGAGCCATAAAAAAGAAAGTTTAAAGTTCCCTGAGTGAAATTACCAGCATTGTTAAGAGGTGAAACCAGGATGAAATACAATTTGTTTTAATGTGTTTTATGCAGAAAGAACATGGTGGGAATCTGTTTTATGTATGAAATTTATACTGTTTTAACTTGATGATGATGAGAAGGCAGTCACCACTAAAATATGCTATAAGTAAAATATGTGTACTCATATGAGTATGTATAATCAATTGGTGCGTGTATTCATTAAAATATTATAATTCTTGGAGCAGTTTCTACACTTCAACAGCTCCGTCGTATTTAGTGTTTCTCAGGACATGCTACTTGTAAGCCTGATAATTACAAGTAAGTCTTATTCTTGATGTCAGAACTCCATGGACGATCAAACAGCACAAAAGAAGTCATCACCTATGTCAATTGTATTTGACAATTTATTTCAATTAAATGTCTTTGAGGTAGTGACTGCTTATGTGGTTCAACTGACTGTTTTTACTCATGAATAGAATGAGATTCAACATTAAATGTGGACCTCAGGTCAGTTTTACCTCAGACAAATTGTGGTTTGGACAAAAGTGCAACAGTTCACCAGCTTGTATTAATAACTGGTTTTGCACATTTTTGACTAAATCACGAAAAACAAAGTTATGTCGATGGTTGTTGGTAACAGTTAAACATTTATCCAATGCTTGACATCCAACAGGTTAAAGGGAAAGTCATGAAAAGAGATTAAAAAATGAAGGGTTAATTTCAAGCCTGTTAGTGTGACGTTTAAATGAGAAAAAGAAGGCAGGACAGTTCAACAGCAGGAGCAATTGTGTTAATTGATGATGCAGCAACAGGTCTGCCATGACACCAAAAACGTTTAGTCAAGGTCATTTACATTTTAACAATATAAAGTAGGTTTTTGACAACAAAAATAAAATAAAATAAAACTATGATGGCTGCATATTTATTCATTCATTAATATTATTATTCTTTCAATATTGTGCTAATCAGTGAAATTTGTTTGACATAATATAATCTATCTTTATGAATAAAGTTTTTAAAGATGCTGTCTGTGTCCTTTCTCTCACACTTGGTAAAATCCATTTACATATGAACAAGTTGGAGAAAAGTCATCAGCTAGAGAATGATACAAATCTGGATGTTTATGGTCATATTAGTATTGGAAGTGTAATCTCATCTCTATATGCATTGAGTAGGGGGAAAAACCATTTGCTGACTGTGAAAAAAGTTTGATGTTGCACCTGCAGTAAACAAGTTCTCCTGGGACAAGCTCAACAACCCTTAAAGGTGCTAAACAGCACTTTTTATCTGGAGTGCACAGGTAGGTTTCCTTCAGCATCTATAACGTCCATCTGAAGTAGTCCCTCGGGAGCTTAACAGTGACCTCATGTATAAAGAAGAAGTCTCTCTCTCTCTCTCTCTCTCTGCCTCTCTCATTCTTTTATTGAAATAATTGGTCCATTAATCCCCTAAGAATTATTTAGACAAAACCCAAAAACATTGTATATTTTAAATATATCATGGGAACATAGGAAGTTGTTTAGTTTTCTCACATTATTTATGATTACCTTATCTTAGTAATAAGGACAAAAAAACAACATCATTTTGATTTAGTGCTATTTTAGAGACAAGAAAATGAAAAGAAATGTAGTTGGTTAACATGTGTACTGTGTCCAATTCAATATAGAGGTCATTATAGAAGTAATGATTGGTTGGCCTGATTAACATTTTTGTCAATTATCAAAAAATATTACCTGTTTATGTAAATTTACATATTTTTTGTTTACAGACACTTAAAATTGCTGCAAAGTCTGGAAAACTGTTTATTCTATCTGTTACATGTAATAAAAATGATTTTATATATTATACTTATTTTAAATATTTAAGCACACTGCCTTGCAGACACAAATTCCGATTGTGTTAACGTCATTTAAGTTACATAATTGTGTGTGTCATTTGTTATTATTTAACTATATTTTATCAGACAGAGGGAAAACAAAAATTAACCCAACATATCGGGCACAAAATATCATCTATGGGCCATGATTTAAAGATCAGTATAAGCATCAACCATAAGAAAAACCTCATTTTCATTATATTTCGATAAAAGATTATATTATTTAGTGTTTTTAATGAAAACTATGGTCATAACTTTTTATTCACAAAAACTATTTCATTAATGTCTGTCAAAAAAAAAAGTTGATACGTATCAATGCGCATTTATAAGTGGTTATAAAGTGGTTATAGAAGACAAGTGTAACTGAGCCTTCAACATGAGCAGGATGAGCCATGAGTAAGTCATTGTAGCCACTTAGATATTTTGATTACACTCCACATTTGTTAAGATTCAAGCAGAGTTGAAGAGATCAACTGTTCTTTTAATCTCTCTTGTTAACAGAACAAACCATTTGAATTAATGTGACCTCATGATTGAAGACACAGTTGAAGAGTACACACTCACAATGCACTAATTCCAATAAATCCTTTTTCCTATCTAAATAATATTGCTTTAATTATAACCACCATAACAATGAACAACTGTGAGATAAATAAATAACTTCAGTGTTCTCCCTGGAATAGTGCTGATGCAGAGGCCTGCCTAGGCATTATAAACCTAATTAGCAGAAGATTACTATGCAGTGTGCAAGGCTGTGGTCCAGAAAGACATCATTAGGTCTTCTGATGGGGATATGCCTTCAGCACATTGATTCTTTTTCGCTCCAAGAACAATGCAGATTGCAGACTTTATAATTGGGCTTTCAGGTCACTTGCGACTTCACTTCCACTATGTGTGGCAGGCAATCTCCGTTCAAACAAAAGAAGCCTATAAGAAAAAGGCATTCCTGCCTGCTGAGCTGAAGGAAAGGGGAGGATGTACATGGATTATGAAAATCATGTAAAAAATGCATACTGTGGGGCTACAGAAAAAATATGATAAAAACAATGAGGCGAAAACACTGGATTGGATCTAAGACTCTTGGAGCAATTCTTATTACTACTAGGACTGGACAGTATGGCCAAAAATAAGATCATGACAAAACATTTTCAAAACAGTCGACACCAACAATTATCATGATAAATGTCAGATGATGAGAGACTGATTTTTGAAAGTTGAAAACAAAGCAGTAAATTGTGGTTTTAATGGACAGTAAACGACAAAAACTTCTGAAAACAGAAACCAATTCACACATCTAGCGTAAACAATGGTCATGTCAGGACCAGTAGTCATCATGGAGACCAAAACCCAAACATTTTAGAGCCACACACAGGCAGTGGCTAGCACTGTTCCCTCACAGCAACAAGATCATTGAATCAAAGCCCAGTCGACCAAGAGCTTTTCTGTGTGGAGTTTGAAATGTTCTCCCTGTGCGTGCATGGGTTCTCTCTGGGTAATCCAGTTCCCTCCCACAGTCCAAACACATGCAGTTTGGTGATTGAGGGTGAGAGTGAATGGTTGCATCTCTGTATGTTGGCCCTGAGATGGACTGGTGACCTGTCAAGGGTGAACCCCGCCTATGTCAGTTGGGATTGGCTTGGATTATGGAGGATAAAGCAGTAGACAATGAGAGTGTGGTTAAATTTAGGTGTAAGGTTTGAATTGAGGTTAGGTTAAGGTTAGGTGTAGCCATTAACTGGTACGGTTAGCAACAGCACTTTGTTCGGGCTGTCCGCGTGAATGGAAGTCAAGGTAATGTCTTAAGACAGGAAACAAGATTTTAACAAATATAGAATAAGAAATCATGTATTTATAAGTATTACTATTGTGACAGTAACAACAAAACAACAAATAAAATGGGAGTTGTGGAGTATAAAAGTAGCCCAACATGAAGATGCCACATGAAGCTGCTCAGCACTCGCTCCAACTCCACAACTCCTGTTCATGCAGGACACTCCTGGTGGTATGTATCAGCCCCATAATCTACAACTGATCTTATTTTTTTATTATCACAAAATAGTTACTGTCTTGATTTTATTTCATTTGTGAGTTGATTCTTTTGTATTTAAGACTGTCTCACATGCTGCATCAAATTGGCTTGTGTAATCCCTGCCAACACTCCACAGCCTGTCAATTACTAAATCCATCTTCCTCTTACTGACATTTGAAACATTCACTTTGGAAATTGAAACTGCCACTGGATCAATCCAGAGATAACATCTTCAGATATGGCAGCATAGTTGTGACTAAACACCCTCCACAACAACAACAACAATAATAATATCTTCAAAAAGCTGAAAACTTCTGATGTGACCAGGGTCAACTTCATTTATTGGGTATGTCTAAAAAGTTCTTCTTTGCAGCTCGTAACTCTCTCACATCAGCTTATGTCTTCAGCCCATGGCCAAGAAGAAAGGCATTGGGCTTGTAACTGGAAGGTTGCTGGTTCAATCCTGTCCCTGAACAAGGCATCAAATCCCCTTGGTCACAGATCACTGCTCCTGCACCCGGCTTGTGTGTGTCCACTACTGGTGTGTAATAACGATGGGTTAAATGCGGAGGACAAATTCACTATCACTAATTGATGTGTGCACAAAATGAATTCTTATCAGTAGCCAGTACCACCCAAAGGTTTATCTTCTTCATCTTTAGAGCTGCTGGTTCTCATGGTGCCACCATGACAGACACTGACAACCTTCTGTCCACAACTCAGTGGAGCTGTCTGCTCAATAAAGACTTTGAATGAGGGTAATTCAAATTCCATATTTCCTAATTAATCCACAGGTGGGAGATGAACACTTCTCAGATAGAGGACTCAACCAGATGTTTCCAGTTCATTCTCACTGCCAGTTTGGGTTTGGCACGTCTGCTCGGTACCATCCCCCATCAGCTAATCCAACTCTCCACCCGCCATAAGAAGTTGACAGCTCCACTCCTCTCTTTACCAGGTGACATATGGCAACGGATCAGATGCTAAGACAACAAAGTCAATCATCAGTAATTATTCTAGCACCAGGTACAAAACAACAACAACACTGCAACACTACTACTGCTACTAATAATAATAATGTGGTATTAATAATAACAATAATCGTAACATCATACTGTGTGTCAGTAATTTTATGATCCATTGTTTCTGGTTAATAAATATCTAAATAATCAGAGTCATCATAGCGATGATACACTGATCTCTACATTTCAGCTCATGCAGGCTCTTTCTCCTACTCACATCTCTCTTAGTTTCTCCACAGTTACTCACATGAGATGTGCAGCTGTGTCCCCATGTGGTGTCTTTTCAAGGTATATGGACACCTATACCACTGTGGTCATGTATGCCCCACTTTCCCGTTGTTGATTAAAAGGCATTTTTCTTAACCTGTTTTTTTGTCCCATGGAAATACACAGATAACCACAAGTTCTGCTGTGCGATGTGCTGAACTATTTTAATTTTATCAAAATAAACGTGCATATAGCATGGTCACACTTAAAAAAAACTGCTAGGCCATGAAAGTGAAACAATGTGATAGCCATAAATATTCTGATGGTCTCTTCTCTCTCCTGCTTGAGCTGCATTTTGTTAGCTTATTTTGCATTCCTATGTGCATCCATAAGAGAGTTTGTTTAATCAGCTCTGCCTGCTGCCTTCCTATGTGGACTAGCCTGTCCTATGTCTGTCTCCTGCACCTCGTTCTCTCCGGCTGCCATTTGTAACAGAGCACTCCAGCCCCATTTGAAGTATGATAATCAGCTGATTAGCCAGCGAAGTCCTTTTCCCAGAGGCTCCTTTGTGTGCAAAATCCTCACACTCAATTGACATGTGGACATCATCAAGCTGATGAAATGCAATTGTAATGAACAAGTGAGGCAGAGCATCTGCAGAGGGACCCTGAACGGAAAGGACCCTTCCCTCCTGACATGCTAATGCTGAAAGCTGCTCTCTGCCTGTTCTCCCCGTGGGTCCCTCATGGAAATGTGAAGAGATGCATATTCAAACCACTGCCTTCTGAGGGGGCTAGATGTATGCGAGGGAGAGAGAGAGAGAGAGAGAGATAGTGGGAGAGAGAGAGACAGGAGAGGAGAGGAAAAAAAACCTGTGTGGACTTGGCCAAATGCTAATTCTGAGACAGATTATATTGCATCACACGCAGTAATGATCTGACAGTTCATTTGTGAGGAGAGTTCAGGATCTGAGGTTTAATGCTTGGGTGGACGCAGGTGCAGCGCCCCGGCTCCTCAGAGCTGTCAGAGGAAGGCAGGGGGCTGCTGTCAAATTATCCCAGTTAAAAAGGCTGAAACGCCGGCAAATATGAAAGACATTTAAGAAATTAATGCATTCGTATTCAACACATATTGCAACAGTGTTTCATTAGAGGTGCTCTAGTCATATTAAAACTGACACCTGACCTTTCACATTTCTCTGAGGCACTCAGGAACATTCTTATTACATACATGGGGAAGTCAAAGAGAAGGTAATTGTGATAACTAGCAATAATTAAACAAACTGACATTTAAGCACCACCATTTTCCTATTATTTCCGTACTTTTGACATTGCACTGCAGATTTAGGATAAAAGCGGTATCTGTGAGTGAGTTTATCTGAGAGGGAAACTGTGACAAATCCCGAGGTTATGTGACGATAAGACTTCCCAAGTATTCCATCATCTCATCTTAGTTCATTTGCATTATCAAGGAGACTTATTGTATTACCATTGCTGTTTTGTTGCTGCATAATCTTGCTGTAATTATGATAAGCATGCATAATAGAGACAAATTCCATACAATTTCCCTGATCAACATTTTATGCTTTCATGCATAAAACATTCATCATAAGCAGAGACAAGGAGGAAAGTAATGGAGACTATGAAAGTCAGGATTTCATAAATTAAAAGAAAGAGAATTTCTCCACACCATCGTTGCAGCTGTGATGTCACTCAGCACCTTGTGTTGGTAAATCAGACTTTTTACGAACATCATACGAACTCTTGTGGATATTTGCATAAGCAGCAGAGTGAAGAGTCCTGCTATAAAATGCAAGTGCAGTTGGTAGAGGTCAAGCCTGATAAACAGACTGATCATGCCATACATATTGTTCTATATGGATGTATGTAGGTCATTACACCTATGGCCTCCAGCTGAGCAGCTTTGTGATGACAGGACCTCTGGGCTTGGACCTCAGAGACAGAGCAAATGGGCAGTCAGCAGGCCCCCTGCTTTCTGAGCCTTTTGCATCGCAGAGGTGTCAGGGGCTGAGAGGGTCACGGACCCTGAAATCTAGCCTCGCACACTGCAACACTATTCCTAACCCGGTGTAAACACAGCTAGACCCTAGGCTCTAAGGTGGGCTCCTTCCCACCAGGTGTTCAGGATGGCATACATGTCTTCAGGGTATGGAGTGCCGCTGGCTGCCCAAGACTACACATGGTGCTGGGGGTCAAACACGGAGCCGTGTTGGACCAGCTGTCGCTTTGCTGTTCGCCCCAGCTCTGAGCCAGGCCAGCAGGAGAGGGCCAGATGCGCACGCTCAGTCACTCTACTGTGGCTCACCTCAACATGGGTCTCACTATATGACCTCAGAGCTTCTGCATTACTTGGACAATATAATTGCCGTAAAGTACGTTGTGGTCATAGTAAAGAAATAATAATGACGATAGCTGAAACAGGATCTCTTGGATGTGCAACTTGACCGAAAAAGGTTGCTAAAGTGTACATACTGTACCTTTAGAATACAAAAGTAGAAGAAGTTTAGCTCTACGCACAACAGTCGGGACGGTTCAGTAGCACTTTTCTTTGGCTGATACAATACCATTATCACAACCTTTGCGACAGACAGAAATATCAGTTCATCATTATCTTTTCCCTCTTTTAAACAACTTGTGCTTATACATTTACTACCTTGCTATAACCAGCCATTTCAAAAATGATTGCTCCAACAGCATGACAGACATTTGCAGCTCTCACTTACATCCTGGTCACACCTGGTGGTGGCAGACATCTCTCTTTAAAGCACACGTCTGTGTTTAGTGAAGCATTTATGCCATAATTACGGTTTACAGATCACATCGAATTTTACTTTTTCTTATTCTGATATTGGATTCAGTGATTTTGGAGTATCGCACTGGCATCAAAACCACTTCCAACATCCACTTTCTTTCGTATTCCCCAGTAATTGGCGGGTCGCTGTTATGTGCTCCCATTCAGCCTACAAGAGTACCCGTTAATTTGAAAACGCTAATCTACCATGCTCACCCATGTATGCACCCAGATCACAGACCCAGCGCTGCTTTTGGAAGGAGCAGCACTCCATCTTCTGTCTAACTGCAGCTAAAAGCATGAAAGCAACAGTGAGATTTCATTTGGCCAACTGACTGAAGGCACTGAGGGAGTAAAGCTCGTAGGACAGATTTATACACACAGCCTGATCCCTCCTGCTCTCTATAATAGAACAAAAGCTTGTTGTCTCTTCCAATTACAGATGTCAAAACACTTATTTTGAGGGTTGTGATCTTTTCCCTTTTAATCTGCAAAGATAAAAGGTCTCAGCTTCATTAGCATGTGTTCTCTCCCCCCAGACTCTGATTCCTTGCAAGCAGCCAGCTCAGCCTTACAGCCTATTACCCACTCTTGGGGCCATTAAGGTCTAACATTAATGATGTGTAATTAGCATATGATGACAAATAATAACAATGCACTCCCATTCGATGTAATGGGGGGTAGGATAATAACACGGATTCCCACTGTTTCAGCCCTACATAAAGCTCACAATATCTATGTTTTATTGCCCGCGCTGTTGTTCAAAGGTATAATGGAGTGGGATGTAGTATGTGTGCATAAATTATTCAAATGAATGTGTTTATCGAGAAATATCACAATTACAATGCATCAATAAGTCAAAGTGCTTAATCTGCACAAAGCCTAACTAGTTTAATCATACTCAGTAACAACATACGTAAATAAATAATATATTTCTGAGAGCTAGCGTTTGTTTTATGTTTATCGGAGAACATTATGAGAACATTGTGAACTAATGCTGTTAAGCTCAGAACCGATATGCATCAGTGATAAGCATCGTCATCTGTACATCCCCTTAAAAAAAAAAAAAGCATATGGGCTGAATGCATGAATAATGTAGCTTTCCTCACACTTTTTCCTATTACCTGAATTTAGAATTGATCTATTAAGGTTAATTACAACAAGAACTCCAGTTAAATTGAGGGCTATTAGTAGACAAGTGATCAATTATACTGTAGAACAGAGGCAAAGCATTCAGAAGTGACAGACCGTCTTCAAACGCAGCTTCTCATCCATTTAACAGGCTGCCTGTTTGTGTCAGCTGTGGGTCTGGAAGAAAACCATACAATTAAAGAGACCCCGCATGTTCACACACACACACACACACACACATTCATATGCAGCTCCAACGTGGAGCATCTTGCATTGTGTTTTGTGCAAAGCAGCCCACACTATTTTTATTTATTTTTTATTTTCACATCTGTCACAAAACAACCCATCACCAATTAAACTGAAGCACAAACACGGACGTTTTTAAAATTCGTTGGTTACCTCCTGTAAAGAAGATGGTGGGGCATCTCGGAATCAAACTAATCAAAGCACCTCAAAAGTAGAAACTGAATGATATAATATTGACAAACACAAAAGTGAGGTGCTCAAAATAAACAAGCGTGAGTCTGACTGTCTTTGTATCTTAAATGTGAGTTGTAAATTTGGGTAACAAAGCAAAAAAAAAACAAACAAACATCCATTTGTCTGAAAAAAATCAATAAAATAAAAAAATCAACACTAAATAAAATAAATAAATAAACCTTTACTGTAGATTAGTGGAAAACAGTTTTCTTTATAATGTGCATATAATGTGAGTTCTGTATACGATGTTAAAACATATATTAAAATAATTTTTTAACTGAACAGTAGAAGCATGTGAGGAGAAAGAGCGTGCATAAAACATACATCCCAGCTGTTTCAATTTGAATTTGCTCTCTGGAAACATAGACGTTCTTTTCTTTCAAGCGAGCAAAGCAGAGCTATTCGAAACCCTGTTTACAGCACCCAGATCTCAAATTGACTTGCTAATGTTAACTTTTATTCCGTTGCCATTGGTTACCGTGTCGTGTGATTTGACACCGAGCTACAGACACTGCTGATTAGTAGCATCCAGTTCTGTCCATCTCTGTGCATCACTGAACCATCTGGTCATTTATTCACTAATAAGCCCCTAATGGCCCAAATATTCAGAGGCCTGTCATTGTGACATGGCAGAAAATGCCTACATCTTTCAACTCTCCTTGACATGTTGCTTGTTTCACATCAAAACTCGTCATTTACAGGAGAGAAACTCAGAGGGGTAAAAAAAACTTGACCTAATCTGCAGTGTTAACACTGAGGCAAGGAGCTTTGTATCTGCTAGACTGACTGAAAGGATGTTAATGCATTCATCCTTCCCCACTTCAAGATCTTCTTTTCTGCCACAGGGAGAAGGATATGAGTGCTGTCAATATGAATTTGATTATGCACACATTGATTCAACGGGGAGGAGAAAAGGAAAGGATTATGCACGATCCACACTGTGAGAGAATGCAACATGCGGCTCATAGTTCTGCAATGTGTTCACGTCCAACCTGTCATTTGTCATCAAAACATTGACTTTGTAACGTAAATATTTCAAGATTTCATGATGAACAATGCCAGCTGGGATTGTAATTGGTGACATACAGCCATAAATTCAACCTTTCCTGGACACTGGTGGCAACCAATTAACTACCCACTGAATAAAAAATACCCTCAATTATCTGTCTCATTATGGATATGTTGGCCTGCATGTACAAAGAGCAAAGAAGATCAGGAAAAAATCCCTGTGATTTCTTTTCTCCTCATGTTTATGTTTACATTAGATAAGGGCAGAGCTGATTGTTTTGTAGCCATGGAAGGATGTATAAATAATAATAATTCTGCTGATATCTGACACTTGTGAGAACATTAAAGCAAAATTGTTGTAAAAGAATGAAAGACATCACACAAAACTCCAAATGAAATCTTGAAGCAGCTCTATTCTGTATCATTGGTCTGATTGGAGCGTGAATGAGCTTCCTGTTGCCCGACTGGTTGCCGAACCTCTCTGTCAACTTAACTAGCTGCCCAAGATGGTGTGAATGTATACTTAACTCCCTGTCACTTAGAAAGGCATGCACCCTGAGTCCCCATCAAGACGAGCTAAGTAAGATGGAAGACAAGCAGGCTTTGGCTGAAAGGAAGACGGGAAATGCCACCTTTGGTGAACTCGCCTGGGACCAAAATCTCTCAGACTTATTTGAATGTTGTGCTAAGGGTGAGAGGATACACAGCGTGTGTCTTTCACCCAGTTAATATAATTTCTATTGTAGAAATGTTGGGTTTTGGCTGTTTGGGGGGATTTAGTTCATACTTGAAGCATTCACAGGAAAATCCCTATTCCAGCTCATCTTTTCCCTTTTTAAATCTCCTTCCATGCATTGGCATTGCAAACTACACGGCAAGCGGAGGAAATCAAATCATCTATGTCTTAAACCATCAAGCTTCATACAAAACTAAAGTTAAAACCATAGGCATTTGATACAGCAAAGTGAGGGGGAAAATGTTTTATGTATGCAGCGCAGATTCAGGGCTGAATTCAAAGCAGACCATTTATTTCCAGTTCACTTTTTTTGGTGCTTCTAATTAGCCAAAGTATTCAAATACAAACAGTCTAGCCTGTCTGATGCCACTGCAGCTCTGCGGTCTAATTTATGCAAACTTGTTCCATTATATAGGCTGCTGAGAGTATCATTAAGGTTGGGCTTATTTTCTGGGACTCTTTTTAAAGCAAACCTACAATAAAGCACAGCCAGCTCGTCTCATTTGCTCCGTGTGTTGGATGTGCATTCTAATGAATGGCTTACAACAACGCATCCTGCCAGTGCAAATAATTAACCTTAAGTGAAACCAATTACATACTTTCCTGCCATCGCAAAAAGCCTCCAAAAGAATTCATGTATGGCTTTCTCCAGGAATGTTTTGGTGATAAAGAAACAAAGTGGAGGATTCTGGGCTATTCTGTAGCAACAAATGAACACTGAGAAGTCTCTTTATGCTCCAAGAGCTATCTAAAGAAGAAGAAGATAAACAACAATTATACTGCTCTCCCTGTCAGCACAGCATGCTTCGGGTCAGTCCATTAGAGATCACTGTTTGGTGCACTCTTGTGCTGGAATAAGAAGTGCACCCGTTTACGGCCAAGCTTTTGACTGGCAGTTGGGACCTGGAGACTGTGTGTGTGTGTGTGTGTGTGTGTGTGTGTTGTGTGTTGTGAGCTGCCTGCGAATGCAGACAGGGCTGGATATATCCAGACATAAACTTCTGCTGTCAGCATGGGCAATCATGGCACTTCATTGTCCAGCAGCATCATTACAATATGGTTATCATCTGAGCTTGAGTCTGACACCTTCTCCAGGACCTCTCCAATCACCCCCATAGTAGGCTTCAGTACCAGGCAGTCAGGGCAAATCTCTGCTTTGTGCTTGTCTGCCTTAATAGACTGGATGTCACTTCTGCCTGTGGAATGTGCCCGGTCTTCAGCTGTCAGTCAGAGGCGCGGGTGTCAGGCCGGAGCGTGGCTGGAGCCGTCTGGATTAGAGGGTAGTTACCATAGCTGTCAGATTACTGACAGCCTGACACCCCCTCTCCCAACTTCCTCTTATTGTTTCTTTGTTTCTCTCAAACATCCTCCAGATGGGAGAATTACCAACCAGAAGAGAGAGAGCGAGAGAGAAAGAGAGAAAAAGAAAAGAGAGGTAGGGGGAGGATACAAAAGCTGAGGCGCGTTTTAAAAGTTCTATGGCACATTAGCTTTGTGATGTAAAGTAAAGTGTGCTTGGTAGATTCTCATGGAGAGAGAGAGAGAGAGAAAGAGAGAGAGAGAGAAGAACAGGTTACGATAAGATGAAAGCATGAGCGCTGCACCTATTCTCACCTCATCTTGTTATCTTTGGTATTCATGTCAAGATAGGTGATTGCGTTGGTCATTAGTGTTCCTATACCCAACAGAGTGTCTTAGTTAGTACCTTTGAGGAAAGCTCCAACTTCACTAAATATTCACCTATATGACTGCACCTGCCTCTCTCATGTGGAGAAATGTTGGAAATGTTCTTTAATTTCTCTTTCTTTTCAAGACAAATGAAGTGGTTTAATGTAGGGATGTAGACAGGCATGGTAAAAATCACTTAGATACTATAAGCCATAATGAATTATGGAATCATCCACGGTTTCTGGAAGTATTTTAATGATTGAAGAAACTGTGGGTAGGCTATGGGTCAGCACTTGTCTTTACATTTTTTCCCCTCACTCTCATTTCAGTGACCCAGTATGGGCAACTCTGTCATTCTGCCAATTTTAAATGAGCACCGGACTAACACCAGAGTCTACATTAGAGAAAGTGAGATGGAGTATGGAGATAGAAAATCCAGCTGCTCAACTTTCCTTTCGAAAGGGAAATTTATTTTAATATGTAACTTTCCATTCATTTCAAGCGGAATAAATGCAAAAAATCCACCAAAAACCACAAAAAACTAAGAGAAAACAATCGTAATTTTAAGATAATAGATTCTTAACCTTCTCGAACTTCCAACAGCTAAGAGCGGTGAACTTCAAAAACAATTATACAGATGTAAAATGAAAGGAAATGAGGTGTTATGTTTGCAAAATACACCGATACACCACTTCAGCCCCTGGCCGTCACATTCTACCATAAAAATAACCGAAGGCAGATTACACTTTTCCCTGACCTCCAATCTCCTCTAACAAGCCCGGCTACTAAAAATCAGCTGTGCCGTCATGTACGGGTAAAGATAATGAGGGTGGCTGCCTGAGAAGAGACTGAATGCAAAACAATTATAGTTAGTTACAGGAGCACAGGTTAATATTCTCTCATGTCCCTCTTCTCGCACATTCCCTTTTGTCCTACATCAATCTTAATGAAAGTTATGAGACCTGTCCGCAATGATAAGCAGCCACTCAGGCGTACTCTGTGTCAAGGCTCCCACATTATGCCTCCCCTTCAGCCTATGTTTTGCATAGCCTAAAGCATCTATTAAAATCCTCTTGTAAAATTCATAAAACAAAAATGTGGTGGGTCAAGTCTAGAGGGAGCCAAAGTAAGCTGCTTATTAGCAGGGAGTTGAAAACACAGATCCAATTACAGATCCTGAACAAGGAGCACTAAGAATCAGCATTGGGGAATAAGTATTTTCCTTTCCTCTCCCCTTCAATTGGCCTAGGTGCAGAGGAGAGAGAGAAAGAGAGAGAGGTAGCAGGATCCACGAATGGTAATTACAGTAGGAGTGTTTAGTGCATGAGGCTAGAGTTGGAGCCATTCAAGTACAAACTCATGTAAATCTTCACTTTGCCTCAGATAGTAAATTGGTCGGGTTTAGGCGGAATCCCAGAAGGAGTGGAGGAGAGGGGCTGCACCGAGAGGAGCCATGAGCTCCAGAGATATGTAAAGAATCTCTGTCTGGAATTTAAAGGGCTACAAATTAGACCCGACATTAGCCTTTTTCTTTTACAGAGCCAGCAGAATGTGAATGAAACAGAATAAATAACTATAAGACGGCTTTCCCCCCTTCTTATAAGATGACATTAATCCTTTCATGTGCAATGACAGCTTACAGGGTTTCACCCTCTCCCCAGACAGCCATATAAAGCCAGAAGATTTCTTAAGATCCCACCAAGAACAAGCTTCTGTTAATAAGAGGTCCTGATGGAGGTCTCCACCCCACATTTAATACCCCAGTTTATGCCAACTAACCCTGCTCAACATTTCCAACAGATGGCTCTTGTTACATCAATCAACAATATTGTGAATTTTAATTCCATTTACACTTTTACTTTTAATCACTCTGTATCTGTAACAAGCGGACAGCACTTTTACATTTTTTTTTTCCTCCTGGGTAGTGAAAGCTGAAGTGTCTCTCAAGCGTACAATACCGTGAGAATTTGAGCCCTTTCAAAAAAAAATAAAAAATCTGCTGCTGGGTTTAGGTTGTAACCAGCACATAGCCTGTTCTCCACATCTCGGATGGTGCATAGTGGTGGGTGGCGAGCTGACTGATTGCCAGGAGTGTACTGTCAGCATCACTCTTTCCACAGAGGACCAGGATGGGGACAGTGTGTGGACCCCCCACACCAATACCATCAGCTCTGCAGAGAAACAGTGGCAGTCTGTATCTCCTATAATGACCTCAGTGGGTAATGTGCTACACTAATATCTAGACAGGGTAATTTATTTCCACAAATGGACAATCCATCACGTTTGTGCAGACAATAAATTGGATTTAGTTTCAATAAATTCCTGCAAAATAATTGTGTGTATTTTCAAAAAAGACATCAACAGGAATACACAGCAATTTTTCTAAGTGATAGTAGACTGCAAATGGTAAGATGCTACTTTAATGCATTTCCTGAACACGACTGCTTTATATTTCACTTTATATCGGAAATGTTTGAAGGTCCTCTGAAAGTCTGGAAAACATCCCACATCTGACATGTTGTTCAAGGAGATAAGGAATTAGGCCACGTGTTACACTTGGAGTAGGGCTTAACGATTTTGAATAAATATCAAATTCAACAGGAATTTGACAGGAACTGCAGTTGCAATATGATTCGCGATATCAGAGGGAATGGTCATTTTTTACATCATTATGCTCATTTTCATTTCATTTAAAAGGATTACTGTGTGATATTTGTGCAGATCTGTGAGAAACAAAGACGTTTCCCTCAGTCTGTGGAATAAGACAATAATTCATCTACAATTATATTTTGACACACATTCTGGATTTAACAAATATTGCGCCTCCTGCAATTTGAAATTTGCAGTAGGTTGAAATTTGCAGTAGGCAGTAGTGTTGAGATTTTGTTCAGCCCTAACCCGGAGAAGATAAAACAAATTGACAGGAGCTTTTCTAGAAAATATGGTAAATGTCACAAAAATGTCACTTAAATGCTTTGTAGAATTAGATTTATAATTACATGTTGACTTGTGTGCTTTCTGATACAAACCCCATTTTTTTTCCTTGCTCTAATGTGAATATATGACTGGTGTGTTTGTTCTGTTGTCCAAAACTGGTAAAAAATTAATTAAACTACACACTACTATACACTACAATCAAAAGGTTTTACAGTTTAACTCCAAATATCATGTAAGTTAATCGCTGATTGGCAGAGGACTTACTGAGGGCACCAGGGTAATTTGACGTTGTTTGGATAACAAAAAATTCAAGAGATATCAGTCTCACACAGCGTCCACTGAATTATTATAAATAAAAAAAAGCTTACTATGTAGCGACGTTAACGTGATTAATTTAATTTGCATGATTAGTTAAGTTAAAACCACAATACACCATTTATAATCACCACAACATTTGAAATAGCTCAAGGATGTTAACAGCGAATTACTTCAAATAAAAAGCAATTGCAGGCCTCAGTAGTCAAAACTATGGTGCTTTATACCATGTGCTATCTGATACTGTCATCCCTCTCTTCTCTCTAACCTCACTTCCCTATAAATTATATGAAAAACTGACAAACGTGATGATATCTCAGTTTCTATATTGGATTATATACAGTACCACACAGCTGGACACAGTGGAGATCTGTCAAGGGCTAACCTAAGTGGAAGGTCCTCACATCTTTAAATAAATGTTAACACAGTGGCATGAGTTAACCGACATTCCTGTACAATTACCAGCCAGTGTTACATCGCTGACATTATCAGGAGGAAACCTACATTACAAATGGTCCTCCTTTTGAAAGCAGCAGCAAAGTGGCCACTTTATATTCCATCACCTTGGATTTTGGATTTTTTTTTTTTTGCACTCCTGGCGACTCTTATTTTCACTATTGCTAATCAATTTCATGCCAATGGACTGATCCAAACACAATTTCTATTTACGCGGAAGAAAACAAATAAAATCTGCAAAATATGCAGTCCACAACAACATCTGCTAGTCAGTGTATGCAGATTAATTGGGAGTCTTTGTGCAGTTGAGTGCAGTTTGACTAACATCTTAACCTACTTAGTGCAATTAGTGCTTCATTAGAGAGGCTAACTAACTATTGCTTCTCTCCATAATGATGTGCAAGAGTGTAGACATAAAAGTACATAATCAATGGTTTCCAATTACTCCACAAGTGCAACCACTATTTCAAATAAACTGGATAATAATATAGAGCCATTACAAAGTCTAAGGTAGCAGAACCATTTAATTGCAGTGCAGTTCTTCTCAGCTGCAAGATTTTTTCACACTAATGAAGTGTCATACAAAAAAGGTTGTATTGATTTTTTCACCACACAGCCTCCACCACAAATATGTAATTATCCTTTTTATATCTGGCAGGGGATTAAAGTAATCTATAGTATCTAGCCTTTGTGCTTCCCTGACAGGGTTGTGTGGGGCTTTTACCCTTTTCAAAGATATGCAGCTTTTTGATGAATGAACTTTAGACAAAATGCTGTTCTGTTCTATATTGTTTTGTCTAAAAACCTGTATTCTGAAGACATCATGCAGCATGTACAGCTGCCTGAGCTTTCAGTACACAATCATGGCATTTCAAGCCCTGTCATCTATGAGCCAGGCAGTTAGAGCTAACCATCAGAAACACACGCACGCACACACACGCACATACACATAAACACACACACACAAACACAGATTTGCTATTCTTGCCAGGGCACTGTATGTGCTTTACATTCATTATAACCAAAGCATTATCCCTAAATAAACATAACCAATTGATGCTCTGACCAAATCACAATGTAAATATTACCTCTAACTTTAACCACAGCCACAGAAATGAGGTTCTGACTCATTAGGACCAGGCTTTGGTCCCTGTGAGGACCTCTGGTCCTGACAAGGTCAGTGTTTATGAACAGAAATGGTCCAAAAGAGATAACAAAATGTATACACACACATACACACAACCTAATCAGACACCAACGCTTCCCCCCACACACAATGACTTTCTTTGCAGGTCTGTGTGAGGCAGTGAGCTCAATACAATTCATCACAGCTGGTTAATAAGGTTAATTTAATTCAATAATGTGCCCATGAAAATCACTACTTCCTCCACACAAAAGCTCCCTGCTGTTGACTGTCAAACACACAACACATCCACACTCATCCTCTGGCTTCACATAATAACAGCCCAGTCCATTTAAACTTCAGTCCAGCTCTACTCTTCTCTTAGCTCTCTCTCTCTCTCTCCCTCTCTGTCTGTCTTAGCGTCTCCAGACCTGAGATGGACGAGCAACCTTAAGACTACCCCACGCTGGGATGCCCTTCACGATAATAAAAAGCCATTACCTTGACCGCTGACACGAGGCCAAGTGTGAGGGTCAGAGTGATATTTATTGATGAAACTCTGAGCTCCCAATCTGCTGCACTCAGTGCGCATCATACAGCTGTCAGCACAGACAGGGATCAGGCAGCATGATGGCCCTCGACATGGCCCATCTATAATTTATGAACTACACAGAAAACAACCAAGAGACAACAGAGAAGCCCCGGCTGCCCAGGGATTACCCTCCAGCCCAGCTAAAGAGATCTGAACGAGAACCACCTAAAGGCCACACTGATATGGGGCAGCAGGTAAGCACAATAGCTGGTGTTCCATATTCAGAGGGGCCTCGCCGGGATGCATCTCTCTGGAGGACACTGTTGTGAATAATATAATAGACAATGTTTACAGTGGGGATGTAAAGTGAGTGCGCTGGAGCATCACACACCCCAGCACACTTCAGCTGAGCCCTGTAAATGAGCTAACAGAAGAGCAGGAGATGTAAAGTTTCACACTTTATTCTCCAAAAAGCTCTGGGACTGCCTATAGTGGCAAAGACAGTGTGCGATGAAGATTAAAAAGTCAAGCATATTATTATTATCATCATTATATTATTATTATTATTATTATTATTATTATTAATAATAATTAATAATCATTATATCACTTTGCTGACTTTTCAAAGCAGTGGATTTGTTTTCTCTTGATTTAAAAACTGTGAGAAACAAATAGCTTCAGTTCGATTCATTAGTTGTAATTAATTGTGTATATTTTGTGAAAACAAAATGTCAAAACAAACAGTGTTAGCGCCATTACTAGTTGTACTATGTGTAGCATAATATGTTTGTTTTTTTATTATCATTATTTATAATATTGATTAAACAAACGTGGACTCCAAGGGTTTCGCATTTATTTCGCAAACTTTTTCCCCACTGCTTTATTTTCTTATTGTTATGTTTTTCATCCTTCCCATTTTAAATCCCGCTTTACAATTCTTTGCAGAAAACTTTAATTGCAAAGACACCCCTGGCCCATTTTTTTTAAACACTGGGGTATTCTGTCTCCTTTCTTGAATTCCCACCCAGATCAAATGCAATCCTTCATCAGCCAATTTCCCTGACAGTTTCTTTTTATCCTCTGAATTCATCTTTACATGCAGCAGACAGGCATATATTGTTTCCGATCAATAAATAACCATATAATTGAATACTGCTGCATCCCAAATGAAGCCCTCATTTACCAAGCTTCAGTAAACAGCCCAGATTTCTTTGCCTATCTATCGCTGACATTTTAGAATTCAAACACATTCAGGGCAGTGTCAGTGCACAGAGCTTCTGTATCCCACTTAGGCTCTCTTTTCAATATGGAACTATCTCCACCCAATAAATTATTCTGGGCATCTCCAAAGTCATTACACATTTATTTTGATCTCGCATCATAATTCACAGCTTGGCGCACAATGCATTTTCTCAAAATGCATGGTAATTCCTTGGCGCAGAACAAAGTTATGATTCATTTATACTGGAGTGACAGCATAATGCAGAGATGTCAAAATCCATTAAACTGTTCAATGCCTTGGGGTGTATTTTTAGATCCAATTGAGGTTTAACTGATGGTGAAAAATATACAGTCAGGTGTGTTTACCTCACCTTTAGAGAGGATGTGTTATGGTTCCAATTAATTTGTTATCCCTGTCACTACAGGCATTGTCTATGTCAGAACTGTCACCACGCTTTTGGCTTTGTTTCCTGGAGAATGGCATTTAATTTCACTGTGTACTTGCATAACTAGTATAATACCTATTTAAAAGGTGTGCATTTTATTTGGAGCCACTTAAACTAAATACGTGCTGATTTGATTGCGCATCACTATGGCAGACTGCAAAATTGCTGTCTGTTGCCTTGACCATTGAGCTAGTTAAATCATCATCCGCAAAGACATTCAATTATCTTTTTGGCACCTCCGGAGGTGGGTGTTGAGAGAAGGAATCTGAAGTATGAGTAGATGCTAAATTGCATTACTGTGTACATAATGCTACCATTTAACACTGTTACCTTTGTGAATCATTTCCAGTGTAAAAAGTACACAGGCACAGTCACATTTTCAAATTTAGGACTTAATATTCAGCAAAATGGTGTGAATCAAAAATGAAGCATTTTATTATATGCAGAACATCTCATTCTAGTTGTATTATTTTGTTCCCCACTAAACTACATCAGAAAATAAGAAACCCCACTGTGCTATGTTTCCAGTTTATGAAACCCTTGATGTGCACTGGGTATTGCTAGCTGCTCACTGTCTGAGATAGGGAAAGGCAGGAGGGAGGGATTTTTTTTCTTTCTTCTACAAGGATTTTTTTGTGTGCAGTTATGGTCCATCATTATTAAATGTCTCTTGTTGGATGGGAGAGGCGCTTTATCAAAAACAGCCATTCATCAGGCACTGTGCAAGACAGCTCACATCTGACCTCTGCGGCAATAATGCCGCATCAAGTAGGCCAACTACCTAGTTTAGCGGCAGAGCAGGGAGCAGGGGCTGGCTCCAAGATTAAGTGCGCTGTTTCAGGTTTTCATTCCCAGGGGCTCTGCTGGCTGATGTTGTATTGATTGCAAAAGTTTACCAGTAAGTATCACAAACAACAATAGCCAGGTCAACGATCGGTGATGCCTGAACCGCTATTCCCCGGCGGGGGGCTACACGTTCAGGGCTAAAGTACTGCCATCATCATGGCTGTGTGCAGGGTGCAGAGAGGGCTCTCTGGAGCTGGGGGAAGAGAAGTGCACTGGCTGTTCCTACTGACATTTAGGAAAGCGATATGTCAGTGTGAAATGAACGAGCGTGAGATAATTATAAGGCTTTGCATTATAAAAGGCTGCATCGACAAACTGTCGGATTGGCCTTCCACAGAGGCATGCAGCCCTGTTAGGTACTCCTGCATAGGCTACTCCCTATCCCACTTAATGGTTTCATAATTTTTTTTTAACATCCTCTGTAAAGATCCCTGTCTTTCTGCACACATTCCTGTATGTGACAGCTCCAAGCTTGGTATGGGGGAAATGACTCAGCCTATTTCCAATCGAGTCACTTCCCATGTTTATGATAGCATTTCAAGGAAAAGAAGTGTTACCAATAAGCAATCATTTCTAGAAGGAAACTGCAGTGCAATGCGCTTAACATGAGTGAAAGGGCTGAACAGTAAAGAACACGATTCACCCTGAGGCCATCTCCAGCAGGCTGAATGATGGTGCATCCTTGGCCCTGTATGGAGGACAGCACACAACCCTCCATCACAGTGCTACTGGACCATTACCTGGGGACTGCAACGGCCAGCCGCACCAAACAGGCCTCCTCCACTGCCCCATGAAGCTAATCATGTGATTTGATGCAATGACAGAGTAATGACACAGATTGGTGGTGTGTTCAGCTTCTCCCTGCTGGAGGCTACAGAAGAGGTAGTAAACACTTGAGACCGCTGGAGCAAAGAGCCACAGATACCACATTACAGAGCAAGTTACAGAAGATATTCAAGCACTCTCACAAGTGAAATCAAGATTAATTGTGCTGCTGAGGGATTCTTTTATGTCCTTGAGTAACTATATTTCACTTAATGAGGGACATTAGCCGTAATAAAACTACTCAGAAGTACAAGCCGTTAATTAATGCCTCCACATTACCACTGAATGAGAATAACTGAGTTGTAGGACCCATTGGACCAAATATTAAAGGTGCAATCTGTGGGCTCATAATTTCCACTGCTTGGTGCCAGTTTATCATGTGAGCCCCCGAGATACTCCTTGCACTTAATTTTAAATCAGTATTTTGAAACTTGTTTACTATATTACACATCATCCCTGATTAGAGGCATGCTGTCTTCAGCAAGGTTTTAAATTACTGTATTTGTTTACCACTCATTATTATGTATAGTGGCAGTGAACATAATTTCTGCAAGGCTGCTTTTAAGATACTCAGGATGGTGTGTGTGAACTTTATAGGAAATAATCTAAACAGTTGAATTAAAAACTACTGCAGTTAGAGGCTAGTTTAGTGTTGATGTGCCTGTTTGTGCATCAGAAGTTCTAAAAATTACTTCCACATCTTTACCCACCCCAGCGCCACAGAAATACATCTCACTAACCTCCCTCTAAGAGCGCCTTTATCTGGGCTATAATCCTGGCTGTAATGTGGCCTCGTTAGGAAAGCACTGCTGGCCCACACCAGTAGCAACACGGGAAAGGCCTTAGGCACCACTGGAATTAATTACAGACAAAAGCGATGGTGTTTGCAATTGTCATGCCAAATTTATCACCAGCCACTTAATGTGCCTCATCTGAACTGATCCACACTAGCAGAATTGCCCTAGGGCATCTATTCCTCCCCTAACTGGGGTGGGTCAGTACTTGTAAGGGAGCATGTCTGTGTGTCTGTTTGTGTGTGTGTGTGTGTGTACAAGGCAGTATACATCTGCTGGGGGCCTGCCCAAATCCTGGGCTGGAGGCGGTGTGTGTGCTAACAATGCCCCCAGCAAATACAGCGTTCTGAAGTCTATAACAAATGTGAACACCCTTCCCCGCCCCCTCACTCTCTATTCACTCAGCTACATCTCCAGAGAGCGGTTCAAAGCCAATCCTGACATCTTTAATTCTGTCATTTTTGTGATGATAATCCTTGATGTGCTTGGATGTGGTGTCAATAGTCATTTGCTCCACAACAAAGTACATCTCTACACAGGGATGTGGTGCAACAAAAACTATCAATGAAAGTAAATCTCTATGTTTAGTCAATAATTTACTTGCTTTTGTCAGATGACAATAACTTGTCGTCAACCATTTTAAACAAATATCAGCATTTCTTATGTGAAAGTGATTGTTGTGTCAAATGCTCTTTAGGAAACAATGAATTGACTGAAAAGAAACATTGCAGATAAATATACTGCCAATGGATTTACAATTGTTGAGCTCTATGTTGTCATTTTGTTTAAATGGCTGCCATTTAACCATATTATTAAACTGATAAACGTTACATCACCTGATCACACTCTCATTATTACACACTGAGACAATCTCTGCAAATGTGAAATTCAGTTTACATGTTTGCACCAGTTAGCCTTTTTCTTTAATCCTGTCATTTGCATGGCTGTTTAGATCAAAAGGACAAAGGCTGTCCCAAATGCACACTTACACATAAGCCACCATTATCTTTTTGCTTGTGCAGCTGAAAATCTAATACCTTTGTTCAATAATAATGCAGAGGGGACAGCTCATTGGTAGCCCAGCGGTACAACAGAATAATGGCTCTGGAGGAGTCCTGCCTCTTGAAAACAAATATGCAGGTTCTTCATTTTAACTTCAGGAAAAATGCAGCAAAATGTCATATCCACAAGTGCATAATGTCTCATCAACGCTGATCTGTTATCAATTAAAGCAAAACCATCTCATTATATTAATGAATGACCTCAGCTAGTAATAGTCTGTCTTATTGATGTTTGAACACGCACAAACCTCCTTACACACTCTTACTGAGATCCACAGTATCAGCAGCTGAGAAAAGAATTTTGCAAGGATGAGGAAAACAAAAAAAGGGAAAAGCAAAGGGAAACTGAAGGACACAGGAGGCTACTCTCAGAGGGACTGCATTTATTCCAGCAATTGTCATGCAAGCCTTGTTGTAAGTAATAATGTGGCCTTTAATGACGGAATGATGGACCTGCCAAACACTGCTTCTGCCATATACTGTCTGCATGTCCCTGCCGTCCGCCTCCCGCATACCCATCTGGGACATATTAGCATATCCTCGTCAATTCAGAGTCCACTTTAACATAATCCATATTTGCTGGGTAGAGTCCAACAGCAAGCCTCCCGTACAGCGGTCATACGATGCTATGACACACTCAAAAGAGTTGGGCCCACACAGAGCATGCTTGGGCAGCAAAGCAACGCAGAAATGCAAAATAGCAGGGCACACCATTGCCTACCTTGTACCTAGAGGGACAAATCCCTTTTGGCCAGACATCTCCAGACTGTTACCTTGATATTCCTCCGCAACAGTATATGTGATTTTCATTCTAAGTGTTCAGGAAAGAGGGGAAAAGGAGCAAAAAGGAGTGTGCTGTCATGGCTGGCAGTGAGTGTGTAGAATACACTGAGTTGCTGAGGCATATCAAAGTAAGTATGCTTCACCTATCAGAGAATAATGCCATATTTTGATACACATTTGCTGGATAAATATTCCTATTGATATTCTTCTTGGTGGACTGCAGAGAGACTAAGTATACACTTATCGGTTTATTTTTAATCAACTCTACATCATTGGAATTATTATTTCTTTTGATAATACATTAGTATCTTTGGTAATGTCATATTTATTCATATCTCTGCATCTACATAAATAAATACCTTTATATTAATGGCCTAAGATGAATACAGTCAGGATTATAACTGACTGAGTCATCCCTAAAGAGCAAGACAATCATTATTTCAGAGACAGCAAATGCATTTTGTCCTGACATTTATTGATACTGTAATGTGAGAGTAGATTTTATCGAGTCCAGTCTGGAAACAGTTTAAAATAAACCTCAGTTTTAATCAATCAGTGAAACCAATCAGACTGTGTACAAACTATGTGTGACAAATGATGAAATATCTATTTAATGTTAAATCTGCCTGTTTATATGTTTCATTGACGCCATCCTCTGAGGTTCTCTGCAGCTGACACATTCAGAGGAATTCCTTCACCCACTTGAAAGCAATACCTGTCATGAACCATCATCACAAATGCCTTCTGAGATATAATCTCTGAGAACTTTTAACCCAGGAATTTCAAACCCGCTGTCAAAGAGAAGGCAGAGATCTTGGGATCATGACACTCAGTCAGCTCTAGTCACACAGCTCTGGGCCAGGAGCTTCTCAAGTGCTGGACTGTCTGGCAGCCAACAGGGCCAGAAGCTGAATTTCACAAGCATTAGTTAGATGTTAGTCCAGTGGAATCCACTTACTGTACAACAGAGTACCAATACACTAAAGGTTTACTGTATTGTTTGCTATTTTTTATCAGATACAAAAAAAAAAAACACGAGTGGAGGAAATTGTACACATCAAGATAGCTATAAATATTTAAGTCATATCAGACTCAGTCAGACTCACCTAGTAAACATCTAGTTACAGCTGAATTCTAAGGGTTGACCTACAATAATGAGATTCGTTCACAGCATGATTTGCCGCACGTTTACAGGACACCTTCTGCATTTGACTACATTCAGGAGGTTTCTGGTTTACTTCCTTTCCTGCCTTCATGCATTTAGCATGTATTGCTATCGCTACCACTTTAATGTTATTGAAAATAGACAAAGCAAATCCATTCTTTCTGAATCACAGACCCCGTCTGATTTGTGCTCCAGAGAGGTCAGCTCACACATCCCTCACTGACCAAACCCCCACAATGAGGCTGCAAGTTAAGACGCTTCTCCAAGGGATGTCATGCTGCATGTCATCAGCCTGGTTAAATTGCACTGCCAGTGGGTAAGCAGCAGGGGTCACATGAGGCTCAGTGTGGACTGCAACATGTAACGCATGGTAGACCACAGTCTGAAGGCTGCCCAGTAATGACTCTAAAACATCCCGATAAAGATTGAAGGGGCGGCTGTTTTCATCTAATACAGCTCGGCTCTGACACACAAGCACATACAATGTAAAACTCTTCAGGAGGACTGTAAGGTTCTGGTTGCTTGCACTACAGTAATCAATACATACAATAGCATGTCAATGGAATCTATCTATAACAGGGTGTTTTTTTGGGAGGGGAGGTGGTATTCAAGTAGAGATGATTCTCATTTTAAGACTGATTAAACAAACCATAGCAACTTAAAGGAAAATGTCTGTTTAGGGAGAGAGTCCAAGCATTTGCCCTTGTAAACACAAAGCCCACATGTGACTAGGAGAGGCCTCAGTTGGGCAGACAGCAGAGGGACTTAACAAAGCTAATTAGGAGAGGCTGACATGTTAAAGTGAGCTGCGGCTCGGGAGTCAGCTCTATCACATATGTTTCCTTTGTGGCGGGTGAAGTGGCTCCTTTGTTTGTGAATTGATGGCGTTTCGCTCTGCCGTCCCTTTGGGTAGAGGCACTGACCTGCGGAGGCCCCGGCAGTAAGAAGAGGCTCTTTCTCCGTTTGGCCAATGCCTGCTGCTCCAGCTGTCCCACTCCCTCCCAAAGCCAAACCTTCCCAGAGCCAAGGATGCACAGTGAGATGGGCAACACCTGTAAAAGAGTGAATACCCCCTCCGCCCAGGCGCCTCAAAGCAGCCTGCCCACCTGCTACTGAGCTCTCTAGGCCCTGCAGCTTAAATGCTCATTTTGTGCCTCTCAGCACGGGACTTATTGATATAAATAGCTGTGCACAAAGTGCACACTCTGTTTTCTCTTGGCCTGATGCAGTAGGTGTGTATGTGATTATATTCAATGGCAGCCTCTTTCAGGTGGGGATGAAATATGAGCAGTTTGGACACTGGGTAAATGACAATCTCTGCTAGATTCACTGAAAATGATTACAGCACATCTGACATATATCGAAATGGACAACATGATTCTGAGACTCATGTTAAACAAGGATTCAATATCTAATATGTAGACACAATATGCTCTGTAGTAAACATTACAGACTGTGCAATAGATAGTAGATAGATTTAATGATGACCTTACCATTTGTCTTGATAAAGCTTGTCCTTCCTCCATGGTGAAATGCACAGTTTGTCCTTGAACCAAACACTCAATGACTATAATGAAGAAAACAGTAAAAACAGCACATAAAGTCACTGCAAGTCTTTCAGTTATTATTGTTTTAATATAAATGTAATATATGCAAAACCTATTTATGATAAACTCAATATGATGTACCTTTATTCAATTAAAAGCCCCTAATTTCTCTAGTCTCTACTAGGGTAGCATTGATTTATTGATAAATCGATGAATCGATGACTAAATTAATCACCAACTATCGTGACGACCTATAATCAGTTTGAGTGGTTAATGTTAATAATTAAAACATGCTCTTGTATTTTTCAGCTTCTAAAAAGTGAGTCTTTTCTGGTTTCTGCTTCATATAACAAAGACATTTTTGGTTTATGGACAAAAAAGGTATTTGAGAACATCATTATTTCAAGGTTTGGAAAACACTGATGACATTTCATGGACCACACAACTAATCAATTTAACCAAAAAATATAATGGACAGATTAATAGATTACTGAAATAATCGTTAACTGCAGCCCTAGTCTCTATAGCACCTCAAAGCACCAAGCTTTGAGCATTAACTCACCCTTAAGGGACACAAACAAAGTTTGTAAAAGGTCAGTCTCTTTCATTCACCTAAGCCTACATGGCAACAGATTAATCCACACCCATTAAGATGACAAGGCAATATGTGGAGTAGCTGAGTGTAAATAAATACATTGAGGAGGAGATAATACATTGGGCTGCTGACCAGGCTATTCCATTACAGCAGCACATTTGTTTCCATACACGCAGGAACCCATTCAGCGAATGGCGTCTTTCCTTCATGAGGTGAAAGCACAATCTTGCCTCTGAGAGGAAAATAAGGACATCAGGACTGCCTGACATTAAGTTTCATCACAAAAGTCATCTCACCCACCAGGAATAGGGGCTCTCTGCAGCTCACTCATAAAAAGGAAAAGATATAATACACAGCCTTCAGTTTAAGAGGTAACAATAGTTTTGTCTCCATTAGATGTTATAAAACAACAGCAACGAGAGGTGCATCTGGTGCCTCGCTATTTCAGAAACATGACTGTAAAACAACACCCCGCAATCATTCTCCAGCGCCGCCAAACAACCCTAAAAATGTAATATGTGAGGTCTTTTATATGCATCTTTAGATTTACAGACAGCTTTACCACTCCAGGTGAGAGAAAAGAGGCAGTGCAAGCCAAGTGGCTGCATTGATTTTGCAGTAATTGATCTGATGGTTCCTTGTGATAATTGACAATTATCCCTGATTACCAGACAGGGGCTTAAAATCAGTCTAAGAAAATTACCAGCATTATGGGTTGTTGTACAATGGCTGAACAAAGATAAATCAATAAACCTTAGAAAACTGCTTAGGAAACAAGACAAAGAGCGTCACACTGGACCACATGCGGCACTGCCTTAAACAGCCTCTCACACGCTCACTCTGCACTACAACATATACCAATCTATGCTAAACACTGGCTGACACCAAAAGCAGTGAAAATTGTGACAGTGCTAATTTATGACGATGAAATTTGCTAACATAATTGGCTATAAATTGGAAAACCGAACTGCCTCTATGAGTGTGCGCAAGTGCATGCAGTAAACCTGCCAGCATCTGCATCTTTATATGTTTGTGCATCCATATAAAGCATGTGTTTATGTGTAGCTACATGTCTATATTTCTGTTACTGTGTGTCTGACCCCAGCTGATTGGTCCTCTTGATTCAACCAGACAGATGCAACTCATTGCAGCTTAATAAATATAGGGGCCCAGGGGATCTCCGCTAAACAGTTCTATTAAGTTGGAAACATGTCAGCCAATATAAAAGCAGCTGACCCCAAGAAAGGTCAACTGTGACACGCATGTTTACCCAGGAAAACAACCCAAGGCTGGAAGGTCTTGTTTTATCAGATGTCTTCAAAAGAGAGCGAGAGGGAGGGAGAGAGAGAGAGAGTGTTTGGCTGCCCGCTTGTTGGTTTTTACGTGATTTTGTGGAAAGAGCTGTGTTGTCACTGAGCTGAGCCAACTGTTTTTCGCACAGATAAATCGACTGGTAAACAGAGTCACATTGCATATTCCTCAGGCCATGAAAAGACAGACAGAGACATTAGATGGACAGATAGATAGATAGATAGATAGATAGATAGATAGATAGATAGATAGATAGATAGATAGATAGGAAAAGAATTTCCCTAAGGACATTAATAAATATTTTTATAAAATATAAAACAAAATATAGATAGATTCAGATACATTAAGTCTAATGACCTATGACACACACAAACACACACAAACACACACAAACAAACACACACACACACATACACACACACACCGCCCCCGCAGCAACAACACACTAAAACCGTGTCACTCAGGAACAGCAGAGGAGGTGAGAGGGCCCCGCTTTCTTTCTTCACTAATCTGCCTCCACACTGTTTAATCAGCACATCAAAACATTGAGGGAGAGGAATTTCCGTGCTTGGTGAACATATTAGGGATGCAGTCACAGCGTTAACTAGCATTGATGAACTGTTTGCTTATGCAGTAATAATTAACTTCCATTACATTACTTTGTGTGATTACTTTCTTAATTGCCTGAATTATGCATCAATTTAATATCTAATAACCAGTCTCAGACATTAGACACTGTTCAGACACAAATTGAATGTAGTTTCCTGGCTTTAATTAAACACACCAGAATAAATGGAACGATGTAGGATGGATGTCTTGCCGTGATTTCCTGGGTGCTTAAATATGCTATTTATTATAAAAGCATATAAAATTCACTTTCTCCTCAGGAAAGCAAACCACAAGATGCCAATTACAGTATGCAAGTTGCTTTGCCATGGCTTTTTCAGAATCTAGACTAATAAATTTGTTGAGTGGGACTCATTGTTATATTATGCAAATACATTACCATGCCATTTTTTAAGTTTCAAATTCTGTGTGCAGAGCAAAACATGTCCCCAAAGATGATTTTAATTATATAGTAGAGTGGGCTCTTGTTTTGCATTGTTATTGTCCTCTAGTAAAGAAGCGGTGAGCCGGGACTATAAATTAGAGTCTATGCAGATATTCAAATTATTTCTCACATCACTTAAGTGCAACACATCTTATACATATTCTCCACATGAAATATGGTCACGTGCATACGGTGGGAAGTTAGTAATGAATGACCTCATCAGGCATATAAAAACACTATAAACATATTACAGCCATAGAGCAATTACAGGAATGTTATTTTAGACATATCCTAGGTTGGTGCATCAGTGTGAAAAAAAAACATCTCTTGCAATGCAATGTAGAAATAAACATTTTAGAATTATGCCCATCTTTCTCAATTGAACCCTTCGTGGTACAGGATTTAAATTTGATTTACAGGTACGAGAGCAACTGTACGTCATGCGAACAGAATATAATTAAGAAGCAAACACACGGGAGCACCAGGTCATTCAATGAATTGATATTAACTTTTAGTCCTCTTGTATCATCATTTTACCCTCACTCAAAAAGTGACATATCCACTTAAAGAGAAAAACGACCCCTATTTTCCTCATCAGCAGTGGTTTTGCAAACACAGAGTACATGAAGGAAAAAAGCAACGCAGCAACAACACAGCCTTACATCCAAAACTGTGTAAAAAAAATAAATATACAATTAAAAACTATTTTTGCATGAATTATTGTGAAATATGTATACATTTAAATGATGGCAAATCAATGCAAAAATCACCGTGTAGGAAAAAGCTGTAGTAAAAATCTATTCAGCTAATCTAAACTCAAGGCAAATCCTTGTGACTGGTGTGAGGTCTGGCAGCATCGTTAGTCTGCTTTTTAAATGATCTCCAGAGCTGGTGAGCTGCTGGCAATGCAAGGTTAGACAGAAAATGATGGCAGCATGCGGATGCTTCACAGACCTCATGATAGTTTCCGTCTGTCATTATTTACGTCTGACTAGTCGCGTCATGTCAGCTACCTAGAGAGACACTTTTAATGTGAACCCCCCTCCGTTCTCCTATTGCTTTTCACAAGCAGTGTAGTATACCATTATTTCTTTGCTTCAGTACCTTTAGGTGCAGCCCCCCCTCCATCAACCAGAATCAAAGACAGATCCTCCGCTTGATATTTTACATGCCAGTGTTCTTACGGAGATGGCACAGAAGCTACATACCACACTGAAAAAGGCAATTTTTGTATCTCATCTGACTAATTAATGAAAAGGGGAAGAAAAAAAAACACTGGGTGGTGTAGTGTTTGGGGATTTAAAATCTGGATCTCCGAAGATTTTGGAGGGTACAGCTGCAGCAGCAGTTGCAAAATAAATAAATTAATGAATCATAGTTAAAATAGTTCCTGTATTATTTGTACTCATTAGCTTGCACAGTATATTCTCTTGAGCAGAGAGCTCCATGGGATGTTCTGGTGTTTTTAAGATTGACCGATGAAACACTAAAAAGCCAAGCCAAAAAGGGGCTCACCCTCTCTCTCTCTCTCTCTCGCAACATACAATTTTTTTTTCTCCACAACAGCTTGATAAGATGGCCATTTATCACGGAGCTACCCATGAATCAAGTCACTTGTTAAATTGTAAAATCGATCATTGATTTACCTTATTCCCTTGTTTTTCCATCTGAGCCACATAATGATCATTAAACTGACCACAGCATGTCCAAAAATGGATTTATAATACACAGTGAGTGCAGGCAGCAACGTCACCAGACTGGTATCCAGAGGAAAGGATGACATGGATACACCGCACACAAAAAAAGCGCATCAATTTACTGTATCTCGCAACTATAAAAGTCCAGTACATTCGGAGTCAGAAACCACAGGCCCAAGACCTTTTGGCTGGAGTCCATCTCTACGCTTTGTGCACGTGATCCAAGCCTAGATGAGCAAGCTTTAATGGGGCTGCTTAGCCCCATCATGACCCAATGAGTGCTGGCTGTGGAGTGGATGTACTTTGTGTGTGTGAGTGTGTGTGTCTATGTGTTCCCAGCAGGGAGACAGTGCCTTATGAAGGTCACAACTGCAGCAGTCTGGGGCTCTCTAAGTGAACCCTGGAGAGGATAACAAGCCATCTAACGTTCCCTCTTTGTGCTCTCGCAGCCTCTGATCCACCTGAGAATCGTGCCAGCTAAAACACACAAAAGCAAAGCCAAACTCGTACTCTGGATAATAAGGAAAACATATTCTCAGTTCCTCATGAAAATGCCATTTCCAATTAGAATTATTACTTCAACATGGGTCTATAACACATAAGGCTCGACCCAAAATGAGAAATGTGCTGTATTGCCAAGCAATTCTTGCAGAGCCTGTACAGAAAAATGGAAAAGTGAGGAATACCATTTGCCTCCAGGGAATTTCAGTTCAACCACAGTGTGTGACAGTATTGTCTTGTGTTATGGCCGCCTAATGGACAATGTAGCATTAATTCAGCTTCAGATGAACAGGCAGGACAGCAGAATCAAAAATTAGGAGGGGGCCCAAGGTGTATGAATTATGCATATTACATTACCATAACCCTACAATACACTGTGCGACAAAACAATGCAGTGAAAATTGGGCTTCAACTGAGATATTGAACAATTTCCTACATGGTTCTTGCCTACCTTAGAAGAGAAATTGCATTAAGCTTCCCCAATACCAGCAGAACCCATATGAGATTTGTATGTTAGCATCTAGTCCAGTCAACATAACACTATGTAAACAAGTCAGGGATAATTGAAAAGAAAGTCTCCTTACTGCTTTCCCAGGGACCTATCATTCAGCTAGATGGGAATTTGGTTAAATGGCGGGAGAGAAATTACTTTTTCATTGATTTTCCTTTAGACATCAAAGGCAGATAAATGAAATGGAGCAATTTACTTTGTCGAGCACTGAAATGGTGCTCAAGCAAAACATGTCAGAAACTATTATTTGCAATCATGTTGCTCTTATTAATCCCGAAGAAAAGTGGAGGAGTGAAAACACACAAAGGGCTTCACTGGGCAACAACGCACTCAGTTTGCATTACGCCACATACAGTGGCAAGAGTATTCAAGAGACACAGGCAGTCACACAGTGAGTAAATAATGTGAAAATAATTAACCCATAACTTTTGAACAAAGTTTTTGAAACCAAATCAGTTTAAATTGTCATTACAAGTGAGCCAGAAAATGAGGCATAATCATTCCCCTGCATTCCCTGGCATCCCGAACAAACATAAAACAACTACAGAATTTTTGCGATTTCAAACTATATTAACCTTTTAGTCTGTTTCATTTGTGTGTGCAGTATAATAAGCTTATTAAAGAAAACATTGCTTTTCACTAATTTAAGGCTACATATCTGCTGTGTGGATGGCTGCTGTAAAGGAGAGGAGCCTTTAGCCACAGCACACACTTGCAGTGTGCTGTGTAAAAACAGTATGTGGTATTGGTAACTGCTTCTGTTCAAGCCTTGTAATCATTACCTGGCATCTTATTGCCTCTGTGGCTTTTAAAGCTTTTGTCTCAGCCCCAGAAAACAAGGAGTTATAGCTGATCTTTTATTAAAACTTTAGGAGACTGTCCCCCTCCAGAGGGGGGCGGAGGAGGAGTAGGACAAATTAGTGTTGACAGTAGACACTTAAAGCAGGAAAATCACAGGCCCACAGGGAGGCAGGAGCCACATGGGGCTCCCGCCTGTGTAAAGAACACTCCAGATTTCACTTGAGATGCAGTCGCCTTTTAACAGGGCAGGGGGAATGTCAACAGACCCTCTTGAATGAACCAATAAAGCCACTAAAAGGAGAGGATTAACCAGCTGATATCAGGGACAGCGGTTTGTTTTGAATGCAGCCCCTCCTTCTCCCTGGAACATGGCCTAAAACACACTGGGCGGAACATTTCCTTTGCTACGCACCCTGTAACACTGTCACATTTGTGAGGTTAATTGTGCTAATACTTGATTGTGGTCACACCAGAGTTAACCATTTATTTCTATTGTGGCTTTCCTACAACTGAATTTGTATTAATTTGCATCTGACTCCTCCCCTCAACCTCAAGTTTTCGTGTAAAAAAAAAAAGAAAGAAGAGAGGCCATGTCCGTCCCTCTTAACTCTTTTGTGTGGTGGTTGGGCTATTATTGCTTTTACTGCCCATTTATCAGCAAGAGCTGCTGTTCACAAGTGAGCCTACACAACATGAATCAGTAATTACAAGATATCAGGGGCTTTCAATCTCCTCCTAATTTCCCAACAGCTGTGATGAAAAGCCCTTAGTCCAATTAATGTGTCAAAATATGACCTAACAATGTCATGGCCTTCTCACAACCCCATAAACATCAAATAAAAAGGACAAGGCTTAAAACAGATTTACCTCAACTGCAATGACAACGTTTCATTTCAATGAACCACCCAAAAAAAAATTGAAGGCAAATTTTTTGGGCTGTAATTACTTTTGCTCAGGTGTTGAAGTTTAACAACTGCAGCTAAATGAGACAGATAAAGGGGGAAAGAAATGTTAGTGACATTTGATATGAGGATAAATATATCTTAGAGAGGTGCGGCGTTAGTTAAGGTCTGTAAACTGAAAGTCTGATGTATAGGCTGCAACCCGAGAGGATTGTGATAAATACAGGCTGGTCTCGGCTCTTTTACAATTCACTACAGGGCTTATTACAATCCACAAAATATTTTAACAACAAACTCTGAACTTTGCTGTCAAAAGGTTACATTTAACACGTATTTAAAAAAACAGTGAATGGTCAGATCTGATCCTCTTCTGTGCTTCTTAACAAGGAATCCTTATGAGGTGAACAGTGTGATTTTATTAAATTGAATAAAATCTGATGCTATTTTTCACAGTTAATTTACAGGTTGATGTCTGAGCAACAGAACTTTCTGTCTGAAATTATATGACGCCGTTTGTGGCAGCCATAGATAACTAGCTTGTTCTTTTCACATCTGCTCGCAGCTTTACTTTAACTTAAATCAAAGTAGATTTTTCTGGTCATATTCCAACAGCAGTACACGTTAGTTGGCATTGACATGATATCCTTTTTTATCGTTTAAGTTGTCATACGTCACTATCTTTTATTTAGGACTCGGTAGATGCACAATGTGACCTTTAGACTTGGTGTGACTTGTGAACACACCATGTTAAAAGATATTGTATTAAAATGGCAACAAATAATAATAATGAAAAATACAACTACAGAAATGAAGATAAAATCTGTAAAATTTATTCAATTTATATTATAGAATTATAGATTATAGAAAATGTGATATGTAGTATATAGTATGTGACTAGTATTTTTGAGCATCTATGCCTTCCACTGAAAACAATTTGTTATTTTCTACATCAAGCAAAGCCATGTTAGATACATTTAAGCAGTTGCAATGTGCATCTCATTTATAAAGGAGAAGGTGAGGGCAAAACATTGAGGGATTTCCCTTTAATCAGATCTCCTAGGAATCCATGCTGTGGACCAATACCCCAATGAGTTCCCTTTTAAAAAGTCAAGAATATTAGATTGGCTGCATGGTGCCTCAGCTTTAGCCTCAATCAGAGGGAACAGGGGAGAATTTTGTTAAATCTAAAAGCTTTTTACATCTCTGAAAAGTTCATTTCTCTTCATCTATTAATTCTGAATAAAACCCCACCATCATTTATGCATTTGTCCATTTAGAAATCCTCAAGCTCGTGAGTTGTAGATCTGAGCCCAAATTTTGAGCTTACGGATGACCAATCACAGAGGTGCGCGCCTCAGAGCTGAACCACAAATGGATCCTTCACAGCATTGTAAATCAGGACCTCAAAGAGTATTATTTAGCCTCAAGCAAAAAGTGCTTGTTTATCAGATGGTGCCTGAGTCTAGGATAAAAACCTGCCCATAAATCTGGGTACCTTTTATGTGCTCATGGAGACTAGCTGGCTCGTTCTGAGTTTAAGGTTCTTAAGAATGCAAAAGGTAAGCATGGCATTTAACAGTGCATGTATCTGAAAATGACTTCTAATAGACTAATAGGTTTATTAAATGTCCAAACATACTCTAACTGCCCTTATGTAGTTTCAGTAAAAACCTGTGTCCCAGTGTAGCACTGCCATAACTTTGCCATTTGATTCGATTCCAGACAAACAAACTATAAACCACATATCAGTGACACATCATGACACTTAAAGGGTGAATTCAAGGTGATTCTTTGGCTTGGCCAAAGGTTTTGCATTCATGATTAAGTGTGTGTTGTCACTATACAGGTTCAATAAGCACTGTCAGGTTTTCACATGAAGTGTCAGTGGGTGCCACACTACGTCTGATGGTGCGCTCGATGTAAGTTATCACGACTGCAGCGATGCAGCAGGTAATTTTCTGAACGTTTTATTTTGTTGCCTGATATATTGTCGCTCAGACGGGGCAATGCTAAACCCCAGATGATAAATCAAACATGAAGCCGCTGCCTCTGATAACTCAATAAGCACCTGGACTCCTCCTAACATGTCACACCTGCACTTGTTCGTATACAGTTCTCATTCTCGGGCCTCACTGGGGGCTCAATACACCTGTCTGGTGTATTTCAGCAGCATAGCAGCTGGGAGAGAAACATCATGCATGCTTAATTAGGAGGATCACGAACCATGGGAAGTGGCTGGCATTTTTTAATGCACAGTTTATATTCATGTCTATTATTGCATTTATGCATACAGCAAAAGGGTACGCAAGGGTTTTATTTATGCAAGTTAAGTATAAATAAAGAAGATTTAATATAAAAAAAAATGTAATAAATAGTAGTATATATCACACATCCATTTATCAAAAAGCACCATTTTAAATGCAAAAAAAAGAACATGAGAAATCAAAGCAAATTAATTTTTGGAGTGTTTTACTTTCACACTGCGTACTAAATAAACATGATTTAATGAGCTTATTTAACAGGAGAACACCAAGGAGAGACTTTGTTGATCAATATTATTGTATATTTTATATCCAATCAATTTAGTGCCTGCTTAGCAGCCATTACCAAGTGTAATGAATACGGCTCCGTAAAAGAAAATAATAATGCACTGATTCTCAAAACCCAGAGGCATCTATTAAATTGCACTGAGAAATGTTCGATGTCATATATGGACAAAACACAAAAAGCCCATTCAATGGCGCAACTGTGCACTCTCACACTGTCAACAACTATTAAGCCCAAACACTGAGTTTAAAACCCTCCAGATGAATTTAAATGACTATTTACCAAATGTGAGATGAAGTATCAGAAATGTTTAACATCAAATCAGCTCTTTATAAAGCACTTATTCCAGTGAAAATGTTAAAATTTCAATCAAGTCATTTTCTGCCCCCAACCCAAGACCCAATACACTTGGGTTTGTGTGTAATGAGTATTAAGCCTACTACCTACCAAATAAATTACTAAGTTTGTGGACAAAAACAAATGATCACCTCAAAATATAAATGTTTCCTTGAGCTGAAATGTGATGAGAACAACTTCAACTACGTTATGGCCACATGCAGACATTGCAGTGTCTAAGAAGGCAGTTCAACCAGGAGGTTATATTTCCAATGTTGGTTTTTGTGTGTGTGTGTGTGTGTGTGTGTGTTTTACGTGGCCAATCTTCTGGCTGTGTGAGAGTATTTCTTATAAAGTGCAACTCTATTATCAACACTACACGTCGAGCTATGTGTTTATCACAGACTTTGAGCCATATGCCCAATTCTGGTATGAGGTGCAGTATTGCTATAGAGGCCATAAACTCTATAAGGGAGCGAGGTGGGGAAAGGCACTAAGATAACTCAGAGTGTCCTGCTGTAATTATGGTATTCATGAAAAGATGAAATTGGGTGCAGACTAAATCTGTAGCTCTAGGCAAAATCAACAGCTTGGCATTACAGCGTGACCCCTGCTTATCTTGACGACGCACCAGACATACCAAAACTTTGCAGCGTTTTTTTTCCATCACTCAGAAGTGAGGGAATGAAGTGCATCGATTGCTTGTGATTATTAACTAGACTGAGATAAGCCCTCTCCTTATTATGCAGATTACTGAGGCTCCCCGCTCTAGCATATTGTACAGATGCAAGGGAGCAGCTGCTCTTACAGATGGTGGGTACACGGATCTATCATTATGCCTCCATTGTCTCCACTTCAATTGTTTGGGGGACAACAGAACTGCATCAAAGAGGAATCCGACTGCAATGAATTAAGAAAGAGAAACACACGCCATCAACTAAATTTATACACCGGAGGCCCTAGAATGGAGAGGAGCGTAAAGCTGAAGCTACTTCATATATACAGCCATGAAGTCGCCCACTCATGTATACTGTACCCAAATCTGTCGGATGCAGCACTGTGCACCAAACATATGTTGTTGTTTTTTTACTATTATTAACTAACACATATTCATTCAGGATGCATGTGTTCATTTTAATAATAACAATTTAACAATTTTAAGGTCCAGTGTGTAAGATTCCAGTAGAATTGTTTTTAATTTAGGCAAAAAATTGAATCTAAAATAATAATTAAACAGATTTTTTTTATTATTATTTTGAATGTCCAATCACACAATCACCTGAAGGTATGAACTATTGTTTTCATTACCATAGAATGAGCCCTTTATTTACTTTATTTTGTTGGACCACAAGGTTTTTAATTGGACAAACTAAAGGCTACCATAACATAACTGAAGGCTACCATAGGAAGGGAAGGGTGAGGTGAGAGATATCCCGCAACAGGCGATTTCATCCATTCATTTTTGCTAAATCCTACAAATTATACCACAAAGATATTTAAAATATATATTTACAATTGTAACCTCCTTGTTTGTGTAAATTGAAGTCATATCATCAGGCAAATTATCACACCACACGTACAATCTGTGATGATGGATCCAGAATGATTCATTCTGAATATATTAAATTGTCCCACAAGGCTGGAATATGCAGACAATGTCAGTTTTGCCCTTAAGGGGAACCTCTGGTTGTCCATTCACTCACCACACCTCCTACTGTGCACGGCTGGGATCAGGACACTCGTAGCCCCCATGATCAAACATGACATTACACTGGAGGGAACAACATGCTCAGATTTTAATAGAGAAGGTCACATCGAGTTGTCATGACAGCAGAGTCATAATATTTCACAGATAGCAAGGGGTAATATTACTTAAAGAATTAATGCAGTGACATTAAACTGGGCACAAGTTTCTGACCCTTGTTCAGCAGGCTGGGGATTTAAGGTTAGATGGAAATGAGTCTGGAGTTCAAATTAAGGACTGATACATGGTATTACACATGGACCTGCCATGGTGGGTGATATAGTCAAATTAAACTGTCTTTTTGTATGAAGTCTACAGAACTTGGTGAAGAAATAGTTTTGGTTTTTGTCTCGTTAATATGGGAGAAGGGGATTAGTGGTAGAGGTCGACCGATATGGGTTTCTCCAGACACAGATGCCAATCTTTAGAAATCTGTCGATGGCTGATATATGATGCCAATTTGTTTGGGACAATATGTTTCGTCGATTACCTTTTTCTACTTCTAATAATAAAATAACCATTTAATAATAAACAAATAAAATATTTATTGACCAACACTTAATGGTCTGTCTCTCCAATCAGAATCAGAAATCATGAAATCATAGAAATCATGTTTGAACTAAATATTATATAAATGAATCAGGTCATTTCTCAGGTCAACACTTAACCTTGTTAAATTAGATTTAAAGATGTAAAGCACTAAGCAGTATTTATCAATTTTCTGAGAAAAAAAGGGTAAACTTTATTAAGTAACACCTGGCCTGACAATAAAATAATTAGGACTAATTCTAATTATGGGATTATAGGAAATGGTAAGAGTCATGATAACTGTAGTATGAACCCCAGAAGATACTTCAAAATTCATACAAATTCATCAGTGTTTTAAGGAATGTATCGCTGAGATGGCAGATATAGATAAAAATGAAAGTAATCAAGCCTCGTCCTCACATCATTTTCCTGTACCACTGTAAAGGTTTAGGCTAAACAGAGCAACTAAACAATACCTCAACATTGTCCAGAAAAAACAGAAGATTTCATTTGTATTTCATAGCTAATGTATGCAGACATCATATTGGCGATTCTTGTCGTGGTGGATATTTTCAGTATAACAACAGCCATTGATCAAAAAAGAAACACTAGTTCAACAACCAATGCAATATGTACCCACTAGCATCTATACACTATACAGCCGTAGTAGTAGCAGTAATTCCCATAAGGCAGCGAGAACTAGCATTATTTGCTTCAAATAGAAAATCAATTCCTTAGCAGAATATTTTTTGTTTTCAATATCCTAAAGGAGTCGCTGCCTTCAGATAACCTCAATATAAATCCCTGTTAGCCATCTTCTTTCAGACTATGTATTTATTCAGTACTGAAGCAAAATTAATGGCATAAGTACAACTTGAAAACAGTTCAATGACACTGGGTAAAGGCACACACCCAAAATAAGTGGCTCTATCCCAGTAGGTTGGAGAGATAGATTTTAACACTAGTTCCTTAACTCGTATATTCAAATTGATTCATTAAAAAAAAAAAAATAATAATAATAACTTTTTTTCTTTTCTTCACTCATGTGTCATGGGTGGATAGATTGAGCTCCTGTCAGAGCACAAAGCTCTCCTCAGAAGTCCACATTGCATCGTCTGTTGTTAGGACCTGGTCCACATGGGGCCAAATTTGATTGGAAAGCCCAAAGGGAGGAGTTCCACCAGTCACAGGGGCATTGTTAGTGCCTCCAAAATGGCCAGAGAAGAATGACTGATTATGCAACCACAGCCAGGGTTACTAATAGGAATTCTATTTGAATTTCTAACATAACAGATGTTTGCTGGGCACCTCCATGGAGTGTGCATACACAGTTATGCTAATTTGCCAGTGTTTCCCTTCAAGTTAGCTCAGAGTCATTAGAGCACACAGCTAGCTTAGATCCCTCTGTCAAACTAATAATTGGCCATTATTGATATTAATTAACATTTTTGCTCGCTATGTCCTTTTTGACCCACTATCTGTTAGTAAATCCAGTTCCTGAGTCCTATTAGGGCAAGAATATCCACAGGACTCTATAGCAGTTGTGAGCCATTTATCAGAAAGAGAACACAAAGCCAATTAGGAATGGGCGCAGACAGTTGTCTTCATTCTCCACTGACTAGTTCTTGATCGCCATTATAAATTGCTAATACGGCAGATACTGGTTAGTGAAAGGGAGGAGGAGTGGTGGGTAACCATTGCTCACCCCCCACCCGCGATGACAAGTGAAAAGCACCAGTAACAGTATTCCTGCATGATGAGGCTACGCTATCATCAGCTGCTGTGTTGTTGTTTTTTTTCTACAGTCTCTTTGTTGTGGAGCATCATTGTGCACATTCCTCTCAACTGCTGGTCAATCATGTTAATTGGCCAGGAGAATTACAAAAAAAAGCCATTTAATTGTTGATGGTTCATCCACTAAAAGTAATAGCTTTTGGTCTGCCTGCTATTATGATGCAATGAGCATTGGAAACACTCTACACCATAGGTTTATGGGCTCAGATCGAGAAATCCTAATAGGTGTATATTGACTGGTTTGGAACTCCAAAGGGACTGGTGGTTGCAAGAAAATATATCAAAAAGACTATCAACATCGGTTGGGTCTTCTGTGTAAAATCAATAGTGAACCATAAGAAGGCTTGAGTTTTCACAGTTCTCTCTCGTCATTTAAAAAGACTCTAGGTTATATGACGCCTGGAGAGACCCATGAGATGTTTGTAACATATAGCACCCTGATCTGTTTTAATTTAGGTGAAAACACTGTACGCTGATGTTTTGAGCTTGATCGCAGGTTATTGTTGCTCTGTACTCTGACACTTTGGGAATGAATGGTTTTGTTTTCTGCAGCAAATGGTTCAGCAGCCTGAAGGATCATGACTTGTTGTTGAAGTCAGTAGCCTAACATAACCTACAGTTTGTGAATTACAACTTATGATCCTGCTCCCTGAATCCAGATGCTACTGTGGCAGCCCAGCTTTATGACAAGAGGAATAGCAGTCCCTTTAAACAGCAGTATTTAATAGCCTGGATTCAAGAGTAAAGGCTTTCTCCCCTGTGCATTACTCCAAGAACCTAATTACAAGTTTCATCATCAATCATGAGCATTATTTATTCAGTGAAATGAATTTCTAATTAATAACTGATGAGCATTATGGCCTCGAAGACTGTAAAGCAATTAATTATGGTTGGCAACAGGGAATATCCCTGTAAAGGACTATCTGGCACACAGTCACAGCACAGCAGTGCCAACAGGCTAATGTCCACAAAGAAGAAGCACTGGATTGTTTTTGCACCTCAGCTTTCTTTAATTACTTTCATGAATGTTGTCAGCGGGCTGTCATACTGTTGGTGATGTAATAAACACTGAAAAACTGTTCTGAAATTTCTTAAATACTGTTTTGAACTGTCATTTTCTGCACACTCTATCCCCACAGATAACTTTTTTGTTTTGTTTTTCAATGCAAAATACCCAAATATTATTTAAAGCTTATAAATGAACATATATCAGTGGTTCCCAAACTTTCTACAGTGCCGTACCCCTGCAGACATTTGACCTCCAGCCATTACATCTACCTCTTTTATTTTAGGCAATGACTATATTTTTATTGTTAAGTATAGAAAGAGAACTATTGCAGATTTTATAATGTTTTATAGGGGTGGGAATCACAGGGTAGCTCATGATACGATACGATACGATACGATACGTGATAATTAATATACTGTATTGCAAGGCAATATATTGATTATCACGTATATCACATATAGTGATAAAATAACGATATCTGTCTCACTGAAGAAAACAAAACGTCCGTGAAAAGTTAAAAGTGCAGGATTTCTCTATTAATTCACAACATAGAGAACAAAGTGCATAAAGTCTATGTATTGAACGTAGATGGGGCATCTCTTAACGTAGCTTTCTTCACTATTACCCCGCTGTAAACTCCCCCTTATTTAGTCAGGTAACTTCCACTCAAGTTTCCCTCATTTATTTGAGCAGCGCTGCTGGGAGGAGACATGAAGTAGAGACGGCCGGCTGGAGTGAAACTGGCAGGGACTGTTTACTTGTACTGTACAGCTTGAAAATGCCGAATACCTAAATATCTATCTAGATAGTATGTTTAGTATATACATATATATATATATATATATATATATATATATATATATATATATATATATATACATAGACATATTACTGTATATTCTTATTTGATATTTTTTGATAAAACAAGATATTCTGGTTTGAAATAATAATATTAGTTTAAAAGCAAGATCGACTAAGACAACAAAAAAAACAAAAAAAACAAACTTGTACATCGCACTTATGACTAGCACTTCATAGTTTGTTCTACTTGAAGCTCTCACTTACTTCTAGCTCGTTTTTGTACCCAAATGTTTAAATGCACTTTTGTAAGTCGCTTTGGATTAAAGCGTCCGCTAAATGACATGTAATGTAATGTAAAGATAATGTAGCAAGAGCACTGAGCATTTGGTAAGTGGAGAAAAGTAAAAGTCAAAAATGAAACATAACTTCCTTGATTTTACTATTTTTGTTGTTTTCTGTTTTGTTTTGAATGACCTTCTCTCTCTTTGAAATATTAAAATCATTTTTATTAATTTTAATTTTATTAATTAATATATAATTTATTATATATTATAATTATTACAGCATTTCACACTAACAAACAGTATTGTGCCCATGTCTTAACCCATTATTTGATTTGACTTTAATGACTATACAGTATAATTATTTCTCAGTCACTTTATTGGAATGCATCCAAATATGGGAAACGTGCAGTTTTAAAATAATAATATATTTCCCAAGTAGAAACACTGCTTCTTCAGGTTAGGACTCGCACTCGCGCAATACTGGATCGTGCAACCCTGGCTCTCCTAAACCTGGAGTAGAACCGTAATGAATATTACTAAGTAAAACCTGTGTTCTTCCTATTATTTCATGTCAAAAATACCTGCTGTGAAAAAACATGTCAGACATGACATGACATGACCTACATTATGCATTACATACATAATGTACATACATTACATACATATGTATATATATACATATATGTGTATATGTATATATACATATATATATATATATACATATATATATGTATGTATATATATATATATACATATATATATATACACTGTATATATATATACAGTACATATACATATTGTATTTCAGTTGTAGTATCTTGAACTATGGGTCAAACACAGATTGGTTAAAATGATGGTAGATTATTGTGCAACTTCATTCAGGAATCACAATAAAATAGACACACAAACACACCGCAGAAGAAACACAAAGGAAGTCAAAATTATGATAAAGAACCATGAAAGGCAATCATTCTTTCATTTAGAAAATGGAGATCAGCGAAGCAGATCTTTAATTTATCTGTTGTTTCAATTCAGCACAAATCTTTGCACATTTGTGTCTGTTTTTTATATATTAATCTCACACACATCTGCACAAAACAGAGATAGATTGAGTCATGCTTGGATGTTTGATCAATCCAGAACAAACATTATAAATGTGCATGACTATAATGCTGAATTGCAACAGTGTCATAATATGTAAGACTGTTTCCTTATGGGCTAAAAGACACACCTGGATTTATGCATGTCTTTTAATTAGGTCTAAAGTTGCTTGTCGTGAGAGCTTGGTGCGTGTCTTTTGAGAATTTGAACTGCTAGTCAGTCATTAGACAATTCATTGTGTGCACTGAAGATTTTGGATGTGACTAACACACATTTGTTTATTCAAAACCTATAATTTCTTTTCTCTTTCTGTATTGAATAGTGCAACGGCACACAAACTCAATAGGCAACATGTCCTTTGGGACATTTTTTCATTGTATCATTTTCTTCATGCATGCATTTTCGTCACTGGGGCCAGGAGGCCACCATCAGTCTGCCTCATATCATACTATAATACTAAAAATCATGTAGGGCTTGACCAAATATGTGTGTGATGACAAATCAATTAAACTGCCTTTAAATAATAATGATACGAATAATAATAATGTTTTAAATATGAGATTAATTGACTGAAATTTGTTTTTTTCTTTATTTTTAATTTGAGGAACAGTCTGTGGAACTGTTATGTCACATGTAAGACTATTGTCCTAATCTTCCTGCAGTGAGGAGCCTCTTTAATTTAACTTTTGCAATGTATAATTGCAAACTACAATAGACAAAAATGTATAATTATACACTTCCATACTCTATATGATTTAATATGTTTTCTTTTTTTCCTATCAATGTAATACTGGTCCCTCCTTTCAACCCTATATGGAATAATTCTGCTGTTATAATGCTTTTATCATTGCAAGAATAAATGATAAAATTTTATTCATGCATTATTTTTCATGTGTCTGATTGAATTGATTAGTCTTGTTTTAAGGATTGCAACCAGCTTGCCTCAAATTGCTACCCATGGGACGGATAAAGTTTTGAATTTAAATGAATATAATGTAGCAAAGTGAGCACACAAGCAAGACAGCGGAAACAAACAAACTAAACTTAACTTTACTTGGTATTCATTTAATTGTTCTAGTTACTAAATATTGTGGCTCTGGTCCTTCCGGTACCAGTGAGAAAAAAAATCCTCCTCTATAGAGAGGGATTATACACACAGGGGTTGTGGGCCAGGCATGAATTTGATTAGCAAATGCAGCAACTTACGAGTGGTCCTATTGCAATGAATGAGGTGCTGCTTTTTTCATGCAGTATTAATGAAACATAACCTCAAAGGTCCACAGTCTGAGGCTATGTTCAGATTGCAAACAAATCAGATTTTTTTCCCCCCTCAAATCAGATCAGATTTAGGCAGCCTGTATGCACTATTACTTGCAAGTGATCAAATTGGATTTATTTGTCCAGACATATGAGACCTATATCTGCATGGGTTGTTTTGGTACCAACTAAAGTGTACTCACATTTGCAACATGGGTTTGAAACACTAATACAGGAAAAATGGAGGTAATGAAGCATCAGCTTGCTCTCAAAACAATTGCCCAGTCACGTTACCGGACACAACAATGGAGGAGAATGGAAAGTACTGCAATGTGCTGTGCTGTTGTGACGCAAAAGCCACTTCCAAATGTGGTTTAATTTAATTTCATGTGGGCTTTTGCTGCCCAGACTTCCGACACCAATCAAAATTGGGGCAGCAAATGTTCTTGGCTATTTTTCCCTGCCACGTGATTGATGAAAAATCCACATCATTGCTTACCCGAAAATCTTTATGGCAGGTTATGTTTTTATAAAGTATCAAGTTTCTATGACAAAATGTAGTAAACTTGAATAATGAATGAATGAATAAGGATCAGCAGATTATTAGCAACCAATGTTGATAATTAAAAAATGCAAAACGGTTTAATCTTTCTACCTATTTTTTGATAAAACAACATTTACCTGTTTTAATTCAGCCACTTCTCTCTGTTGGACTCTGACACTCAGAAGTTAAGTTGAGTCTTCTGTTGCTATCTTTGGCTTCTGTATGATTGTAAATAATGAACATTAAAGGTAAATTCAGCTACAGTAGGCTACAGACAGTTGAATGTGAAGCATTGTTCAGTTCACTTACCATTTAAGCTTTTTCATGTGAAACACACCGCAGCATCACTCTTTGCGCCGCTAGCATTAGCAACTACTCACTAGCTAGCTTGTCTTTGCGTCGTTAGCATTAGCAACGACGCATTAGCTAGTTTGTTTAAAAACAACACAGGACTCCCGGTATTTTCTCACCTGAAACGCTTAACTGTCATTTTTGAAATTATAGTTAACACAGCTTTACCTCAGCTACACAGATGTGCTACCTCTCCCACTGTCCACTAAACGACTTATCATTAGCACTTCTGTGTATTGACTGAACTTGACTGGAAATTTAGCTTCCTGTTGGCTATTAATTATTGTTGTTAGCAGATGCTACGGTGCTGCAAGGATAAATGCATATGAATACAGTAGCAAAAAATAAATGTATGATTTTGAAGTAAAAGTATTATTAGGAAAAATATAAAGTATCAAATGTAAGAGTACAGCAAATGTGCATATGTCTATATTAGAGACACTGAATTGTTGTAGTTGGGATGCAGCTTGTTATCAATTAAGATAATTGTTTGTTGAAATCCTAATTTTTCAGAAAACCAAGGAACACCAAGTTCTAAAAAGTTTTGTTGTCTGACCAGCAATCCATATTTCAGAAAAAAAATACAATTATTAAGATATAAATGATAATAGAGACTATAGATAAGACAGACCAATTAAATGATGGGAAGCTATTTAAGAAGAAGAACAGTTAGTTTTAATTTAAATTGTTTTGAGTTAATATTGTTTTATGTGTGAAATCTTTATTGGCTGAGTAGATAATGTCAGAAAAATGTGACAAAAGACATAAAATACAAATTATGTTGTCATACATTACTTGGTGATTGAGCAATATTATCTTACCGATACAAAATCCCATGTTGCAAAACATTGTCAGTAGGCAACACATTCAGCACCACGTCATATGTGTGTGTTGTCTGTGTGTAGCAAAGTTCTTCTCTTAATGGACTCATTAGTTGAATGGGCGAGTTTTTGGATGAGTCAGAAGTCAGTGGGTCAGTTCATTACACATTATTCCTCTCTTACAGTTGCACAGCCAGGTCAGGTCACCACTGGAGGTACATACACTGTGCCATCTTTAAGACGAGTGAGACACACAGCAGAGACAGGACTGTGCACATCCAATAACTGTCCTTTCCTGCTGGTCCTCAACACACCACACATGCACATGCACACACTGAAAGCTGCCGTCTTTCCATCTGGTAAAGTAGGCTGTTGTGATTGATTTGTGGATTTGCTCCTTCTTTTTTTCTATCCATTTAAGTGAAATAATGTATGGAAGCAATCTGGCAACAGACATTTTGGAAAATCTATTTGAAATCATTTCAGCTGAAGCCATGGCAGTTTGTCTTCTTAGGGGAGAGGAGCAAAGTATAATTGTCTGCAGTCTAGTAAAACACAGTATAACTGCCATCACACTTGACTGAGCTTATAGCCAGCTAGTCCCATGGCCTCTAGAAGATAGAGCAGTTAATGTTCCCTTTTATTTTAGCGGATATGTCACTTGTATCACAGATTTATACCATGATACAGCAATTTTGTCCAAACAGATGGATAATGGTGTCACCAGCAAAAAGCCCTGTTTTTTTATTGAGTTTGGAGCATATTGTTTAGATAGGGGACTGTGCTGAACGGCTCTGCCAGCGCTTTTTCTCTTTATCTCTCTAATCTTGCCAGTATTAGATTTGATCATTTTTGTTTGAAGGAGGAAAATGTGGCTGTAATGGCTTCCTAATAGCAAACACAGGGGATACAAATCCAGGGAACCTGTTCTGTAGTGCTTCCATAAGCACCACTGATTTATAGAGGTCTTTATGACAGAAAGGAAAATGATCTGCTGCAGGTATAAATCAGGTGAGGAGTAGGAAATTGAACTTAGATATCATCTTGTCAGATGCTTAATGCTCTTCCTCCTGTCACATTCGATAGGACCAATTTGGAGAATCCTGCAGAGGTAAAAAGAACACAATTAACAATGACAGTGTTGTAATAGATGAAGCTATAAAATGAACCTGCTGCCTGCAGGATGCTTTGTATGATTTCCACATGAGGTAGTGGCAGGGGTGCGTCATCACAGCTTTTTATTTCTTCTTTCTACTATACTCTATTTTTCTATTCAGTTTTTTTTTTGCCATAGATGTATGTAATACTCCACTAAAACAGCAAGGAAACTGAGAGACAGTGTCACCGCTTATGCCCCGAGTCTGCCCTGTAACTGAATTATTATGTATGCAATAAAACAGGTCTTGTTTTTATGTTATTGATTCTGTTCCATCCCAGCACTATATAAAATTAATCAATATATCAATTGTCAAGCACAAAAATTATGCATGCACAGGAACATTAATAGCACAAAAGGCCAAAATAAATTTGGTGACTGTGATCTAACCCAGTGCCTCTAAGTTTTTTAATATTATGCTGTAGATATGTTCATGCTTGTGTTGTCCTTCTAAAAGCACTTGTACTTCTGCATATAATCAAGGCACACCAGTGGATTGTTTGCTGTAATAATTGTCGTATTGTGCTCAAACAGATGTCAACAGTCTGTGGTGTAATGAGTTCAGCAAAGGACAGAGAATGACAATGCTTTCTGATCCCTGAATGTCACTGTGGTATAAACTACAGCGCAGTGCTTTATTGCCGGCATCATGCATTCAGCAGCATTCATTTGTGATTTGACAGATAGAACGTGGGGGTGAACAAAAATGGAGGCCCATCCATCTGAGCGTGTAAGTTTCAAATGACTTGAATTTTAAAAACTAATTTCTCGGAAGCTGATGACCTTTTGTGTGGAGCTGCTCAATGTTGTCAAGTGGCAATTCAAGTCCAAACAGCTGAAGAGTTTTACAGTAATAGCCAGAGATCCAATGCTCGGGAAGCATCGCCCCTCACAGCTCATCAAGCCAAGCTCTTGTATAATCTAATTTGATTTTAATGCTTCTCTGAAGAAGATTGTGCTCTTATTACTGTGTAATGATGCTGTTGTCAAGAACCAGAGGGGACATCTAATATCACAACCATGTTAACTGCTTCTGTGACACTCATCTCAGCATTTTCCACATCGTCTCCAGTACACAATGGCTCACGCTGAATGCTTCATGACTTTGTTGTTCTTCCTGTTACATTGAGCTTCATGATTGACAGAAATGCCGTAAATCTTTACGAACCCCTCCTTTATTACCAAGAGTAGGTCTGATATGGTACTTTTTTCATATTCAGTACAGTAGATAGAGCATAACGATGAAGATCTTCACTGAGATGAGGAGAATTTTGAAGTGCTCGCACTCAGGGGCAGCAAATGGAAAAGTGACAAGCATGGTGCACTTGTCTATTTTACTTATTCTGTGCCTCTGTTTCATATTCTGCTTCGCACCGAGGGGTTATTTTCCTCCAGGGTTCAGGAGGGCACGCTCTTTCATTTCTTCAGAAAATTGTTTCGCAGGATTTCAATCTTAGGCTGCTAGATATGACAAAACACAATATCAAGAACACTTATGTTTCTTATCTGCCATTTTTTCTGGGTATAAATAAAAGATCAGTATAAATTTCAGTCAAGTGGCTTCCAATGCACATGTGAGAGATGAGAGTGAAAAGAACTATGAACCTTGGGGCAGGCCCACTGTACATTGTCTTCGCTTGCTCAAAATTACTTTGGCACAGGGGCTGTGTATGTCATTTGTTATCCTTGAAAATCAATTAGTGTTTCCATGATGGCAATCCAGATGTCTTCTTTTCAGCATGTGGACAATTGGACTCAAAAAGCGGAGTATATCCTTTGTATTCACATCATGTAAACTGTATTTCTTTGAATTTTTCACAATAGGTTGAGATAACGTCCAATTTAGTGCAGACTTTGATGGCAGCGATATAAACACTCTGGAGAGTGGCGGGGCCGTCCTAAATAGTGAGTGTGCCTAAATATGCCTTCAAATTCTAACTGTAGAGAAAGCGTATATGGCATTTTTCATGAGCAACTCACAAATTTCTTATCTTTCTGAAATTCTTCAAGCACTATGGAGAAAACAAAAGCCTGAATGTTTTTAGAGTTGAAAACCTCACACACAAATAATAATTCTACTTGCCAACTGTCAAGAAATGATTCAGTGCTGCAGAATCAGAAATATTACTCAGACATACATTGTCAGACCACACAGCCCAGAGATCCTTTGTGATGTATTACTTATGATGATGCACATATGTGCAGTTTGTGTATACTGAACAACGTCCCAATGGTGTGAAAACATCCAAACGTTGTCCTATTGATGTCCCAATAGGACAATTTTTTTCTCCCTGTTTGGCTCTTGTCAGAGGTCAACCTCAAACAGCATGCGGTGGAATCAGGCGTTACTGTCGATGTCACATTGATGCATTACAAGGCCCAGGAGGTCATGTCTCTGTAAACATACATTATCAAGAGCCATAGAAGATGTGGGGTGTTGACCTCACCGATAGTTTATGGTGCATCTTCAGGGGAGATGGGATATGGAACGGTAGAGAGCAAGCGTGTATCCACAATGACTTTCTTGTTGCAAATGAAGAGGGTCAAGCAATCAAGACCGGTCAGGCTCTGCGTCAGCACCATTATCTTACACCGTCTGAAATGATCAATGAGCAAAAATAAAATGATCACAAGCCAAGATTGGCCAGCTAATGAAAATGGACTACTTAAAACATGCACTGTGATGAGAAAAAGGACCAAGAATGGGCTGTCACTTTTAAATACACACATGTATCACATGTGAGATGTGTTTATCAAGTCTGTTTAGATGTTGATCCATTTATGCTTTGATGTTAATTAAACGTCACTCGACATCCAGCGAAATTCAGCAGTGTTTATCAATTGGGACGAATGTGTCCTGATAAGCACACATGAACACAGTTGTCCCCAAAAGTTTATTTAGCATTATTTATACAGAACATGAATACAGACAATTCAGAAAATAGATCTTGTCACTTAAGTCTGAAAACGGTTATATCGCTTTATTCTCCGTATGTAAATAGGTCGACAATACTCTGAGGCAGAGACTTAAAATATACAAGGCACTTAAAGCAGGCACACAGTACCGACATAAATCTCTTCCTTTCAGCAATAAATACATATTGTATGTGCATTCCTATTATAGTACCATGGATGTGTAAACAGTTTGTTAGCGCCACTGTGCTACCAAAGTTAACATGGTCATCACAGACACTGTGTTGTAGAAAAATATTTATAAATAGTTTCCCATAAATAAAAATTTATTTTCCCACAAAATACTTGCTTTGTTTCCACCATTTCCTGTAAACCCAGAGAGCAAAATGTTAGAATTCAGTCAAAAACTAATAAAATACGCAAAACGAAAATACGAAAAAACAACTTAGCATCACACTATTTGCTCTCAGTAAGACATCACACACAAGTAAGTGGACTAGACATGAAATCATCATGAGAAAGATGCAGTTGCTACCAAATCATAGTGCTATGTGATTTAATACTTAATTCATTACAATTGCTAGAACTATAAAAACAATTTTCAAAAAAAGGACATTGTGTACTGTAAGCTGAAAATCACAACAGCTGCTTGCTTGTTGCCGCGTTATTCCAACTTACGGCATTTTCTTACAGTTAACAGAAAAATCCAGCCTGACTTCTCTTGAAATCACTGCTCTGTCGTTTTTACTCCACTTCCATGGCAGACAAATCTTGCTCTCCCTCAGATTTCTCAGAGGGCAGGTCTTGTGACTCCGGCATGTTTTGCTCGTCGGACATAGAATCGGACTCTGTGGTTGTTGGTGTGTCTGGTTCTTGGGTGTTCACTTCAGCAGACGTATCAACAAGCTTGGATTTCCCTAATAATTACAGACAGTGTTTCAGTTTGGATGTGCATGGATTAGAAACAGAAAAACAAAGATAGGAGCGCTGCAATTTAGAGGCAAGGAGTGTTAATTACTACCTGAACCCGATTGGCCGTCGTCTGCACCAGCACCAGGTGGTGGGAAATGTTCCTCAGGTGACATCTTCAATTCACCAGTGACCACGGGGAGACTGGGTGCCTGGGGCCGGGTCTTCCTCGCGGGGTTCAAGAAATAACAATATGCACATCGGAACGCTGAAAAAACACAAGAGTTTATGTCATCTCGCTATTACAAGCGCTCCACTAAGATAAATATACATGAAAATAATACCTGAGATGCATAAACACCCAGGATTGATATGTAGGACTGGTTTGCATATTCAATCTTCAGCTGATTTTGCTTACCATGGTCGACAGGGGCAGAGGCATTTAAGACCATATGATATACTGCACTGCCAAACACTGGAGTGCATAGTGTTGATTCACTGTGTATACACAGACACCAATAAATCGGACTACTGACCTTATTCTGATTAAGAAAATTATTTAGATCAACATGTTTATATGTTACAGAGCATAGATTGACTATGCCTTTTTTTTTTTTTTACAATACATCCACCGTTGTGTTAAAGAATGTTATAATCTGATTGGAATATGTACATGGTCTACAAAATGTGAACAGAATAAGTTTTTAATTAGACTGTGTGTTGAGTATGACCTTGTCTAAATCAGGTTAAAATCTGAATATTAATATCAATAGCTGCTTTCAGACATGCACTAAAGTGACATCATTAACAACAGCATTACATATTGTCTGGTGGGTCTTGAATACCAGTGTCTGCAGAAGAAGTCAAATCTATGGACAATGTCCAAGTGAGCTCATTTGAGATCAGGAGAAGTTATGAGGTAGATCTTATGATCTACCACTTCCACAGTGTTCATCATATCAACATATGTGAAAGCAAAACTCCAAACAAAAAAACAAGGCACATGGACATTCTCCAAAGTTCATCTCTGAAAATGGCTACAGTGAACGAAGCGATTTATCCTCTCTCCTCGTGTCCTTACAACCCAACTGGTCAAGGCAGATGACCACCCATCCTCCATCCAATCCATCCAAGCTTGATGTTCCATGTTTTTTTTTCTCCAATTGTAGAAGGTCTTTAACATTAATCTCTTAAGTACCCTAATGTGATTTGACATCATACAAATAAATATAAGTACGATTTTATGTGTCAAAGTCTTACCAATATATTCAAATTCTTCTTTCAATGCCATTCCGTTGTGGGACAGACACTGCTGACATACGAGAGCATATCTGTGAGTGAGGAGAGACACAGTAAAGACCACATACAGCACTGCAATTAGATTCCATAAACAATTAACATTTTATTATTGATAAAAAACAATGAAGCACCAGCAACATTAAATCACTGCTACTATTACTTTCAAGTGTTATGCCATTTATGTATAAAATGACTATAGAAACTATACATATTTCATATAAGAGCATTACTAAGAGCATTGTGTCAAAGTTGTGTACCTGTTCTGAGGGCCATCTCCGACAAGATACTCAATGACTCTGTCCATAGCTCCTCTTTCCCTTGGGAGCACAGGTCTGGCCAGGGGCGGACCAGGAGGATGCATGCCTGTTCAAGTACAACACCAATGGCCATTAGACAAAGTCTGCAGTCTGGAGAAAAAAACTGCAATAAACGAGTCCTGCTTACAGTAAATCTCCTTGAAAAAAAATGTGCCTGAGATTCACAGTTTAGTGCGCAAACCATGATAAATTTTACAAAACAAGCGTTTTTTTCTTTTAGACTTACCTCACTTGCAAAGCACGTCCAGAATCCCCACTGTGTCGGTGCGCAGTAATTAATATAATCTAACATCAAGAGCAATCATAGGAAGATGACTGGTCATTTCTGTGAGACTTGGCAGAGTCTCAGTATCCTGCTGGTTATTAATTTACCAACATATGGAAACTCTGTGGTGACTCTTTGTATCAAATTGCTTTTCACTTTCAATTTTCGACAGAAGCAGGTGATAACATCAAGTCATGTAAACCATTTGTGAGGTGTTCCCAATGCCAAAGGCAATTTCACCAAGCATTAAAAGACATTTAGTGAGATTCCAACACCATTGCCCAGAGAACAAACGCAGGCCTGGCTAATTAATCACAGTTAATGTAATCCTGCCTCGTGCATACCTCACAGTTGGCATTCCACATTGCAATTACAGCATGCAGCTTCCTCTAGGAACACACTGCCTTGACTGTTTGCACTTATTTGCATCTTCTATTGAGTGTTCATAGTCCAGAAATAAATTGTATTGAATATTCAACACCTTTACACTCCACAGATGTCTTCCACACATAACAACTGCTCTATGGGAAGTTTTTAATTGTGTTTGCTGGCTGGCTTTAGAAATCTTTAAAAGCAACTAAAAGATACAACAAAGCATTAAATTGTCATGGTACATATTCTGACTATATAAGAATTTCATATTATAAATTTGACTTCACAATTATACACAAAAAAAAGGTTGAACCACTTAATAAGATATTTTAAAACTACATTCATATAATTAACCATTACAACTGAAGTATAAGATACCACCCCACACCACAGAGCCTTGAGCAACTGGGGACACAGAGCCAAGGAAGAGTAAATCACACCTTAATCTACCACATTATGATGTGGTCCCCCTGTGTGCAGGTAACTCACCAACTCCTGGAACAGGTGTTCCAGGGGTCACAGGCCTCCTCATCAAGCTCTGCTGAGCAGCGATAGCCGACAGGCTCCTCTCTGGGGGTCCACCTGGAGCAGTGTGGGCAGATCGTCCAGGATAGGTGGGCCCAGAGGCAAGAGGAGGGCGAGGAGCTGCACTACTCGCAGATTTCATATTCACCGGGGGGGTCTTTGGCATAACACTGCGATGGCGTAGCTCTAACAAAAGATAACAATGCAGGTTGGTATGGAAGGCCAGCAGACAGTAGGGAAATTAATGGTTTCTCCTTCATAGTGCATTAATACCTTGTCCTGGTTTTGGAGTAATCTGAGGTCCGACTGGGGTAGATTCCAGTTCCTTTGCACAGATAACAAAAGAGTGCAGGACAATTGTTTAAAAACAGATGACAAATCTAACAAACGGAGACAAATGGATTAACAAAAAACTTACCATCTTTTTCTTGGATTCAGGATCAAATCTCTCCAGAATCATTTTAGCATTTTTGTATGTCTCGGTTTCCATAACTTCTTCAAGCTGCAAAGACAAAACATATGAAACGCATTAGTATAAGCTTTGTTTTCTATAATATAAGCTCAATAACAAAGTAATTAGTTAATGATCATCTGATGTTATATTTTAACACAGTAATATCTAACAATCACCTACCATAACATAACAACTAAACATGACTAATAAAAAGGCTATCGTAAACTTCACCAAATTGTACATCTTCATTTAACATTAGCATCCAAACATTTCTAAATGTTTACATATGATATGAAGAATAATTACATTCACTACTTCGATAATGGAGAGTGTGAAAATCCATCAGCCCTAATTATTGAAAGTTATTAGACTTGACGGAGGGTGACAAGCAATTTCTCAGATGTATTTCTTTGCTGCACTAAATGCTATTAATTAAAGTGTCATTAGCGTAGTGGTTTACAGGATTGAGTCACTGTACCAATCACATGCATCTGGATCAGCAATATTTGACTTTAAAGTATCTCGACGTGAAAATGTTGACAGGATCAACACAGCAATACTGAGTTTTCCAACATAAATTGCAGAATTAAGTATTTAATTCAGTATTTATTCACACCACTGTCAAATGAGTTCACACAAAGCTGATTAAGCCTATCAGCGCCACACAACTCTCTCTATGTTCCTCAATACAGCAGTGCTTTGTTTTCGTCTCTGTGGTGACACAGGAGTGATGCATTTTGCATCACGAGTGATGAAAGGACGGAAGGAGAATTATAGCTATGCTAGTAATACGAGATGGCAGCAAGCTTTATACACTTGAATAACCGAGCTAAGGACGATGTCTGACTAAGACAGGCAGCTGAGTATACATGCAATAGATGAAAAATTATTTAGAGGCCGTGTATGTCTGAGTCTTACCGCCTCGGTAGGTGGTGCTATATTTCTCTATAAGCTAGTGCGTATTAAATCTGTTTCCTGTTGACCTTTACGCCACAGGAAAACAAAAGGCTATATGGATGGTGCTGTAATTCTGTACGTTTCATACCTGCTGTAAATGTTAATCGTGATACAAATTAGATCGAGCATGTGCAAGCTCAAGATTACTTTGAGGGCAACTAAAATTTTAAGTTGAAAGACAATGCAAATTTTTGACATTTCTGTTTTTTGAATACCTGCTGCTACATTGAACAGGTAAACATAAATGGGAATATGACCTATTTTTTTTACTAACTTTTGTTTTCTAAAGACATCCAGCAACAACTAAAGCTGAGCAACAGTTTCATTTCATCTCTGCTAAGAAATAAGTCATGGGAGAAAATGAAGTATATTCTTATTACTTAAACATTACTTTAAAGTTACATTTGAATTGATCTACGGTCTGTTTGGCACATTTCTAATATGTTTTTAGGTATGTAGTTTATGGCATTGTGTAGATAAAATGCTAGTAAACTGTTCAGGATTGATGACAGTATACTAAAACTGGGAAAGCTTATTTGGGAAAATATGACATCTCCTTAACCGTCTCATGAAATGTCATAGTAATCATGTAAACTGATGTGTTAAGAGATGCTTTAAAAAAAATGTCAGCCTCTTGGCATAAAATAACATATTGAAACAGTAAAAATGTATATATTTGATACACAGTTTTAAATCAAAATGCCAGTTATTGTCAGTACTCCTGGAGCAAGATCTTTCCATGGGAAACTAAAGGAAAGCTATGCAAATGAAAAAGAAAACCAATAGGAGTGAAAGTGGACAAATATATGAACATCACTTACTATTTTTCTTTTTTGTGCTATAAGGTCTTCTAATTTTTCATCTAGAAAAAACACAATTAAGAAAGTTCAACACCAGTATGACAATAAAAAAAACAGATAATAAAGGATTAGCTAAAAGATCCTTACTATTTCTTTCAGTTCTCCGAGAAAAAATAAATACAAGCATTTTCCGAAGTAACCAAACCCTGAAAAGTAAGAGAAAATTATGGAGGTATGTTGATTTTCCAGCATAGTGAACATGTTTTGACATGTGTTTTTGACCGTACATACTTACAATAAGGGAAAGAATACAAAGGGAAGTGACAATATGAGTCGTCCCATCAACTGCTCAGGTAGGTACCAGAAATACACGACTATACACGTGATCAAGAAGAGAAGCGACGAGTAGAGAAGCAGTCGTCCGACCCATATCTTCAATTGCCTTTGATACTTTTCACTGTATTCCTCGAGAACCTGTATATCCTGTGGACAAAGTAAACAACAAATGAATACAAAAATACAGCAACTGTAAACAGATGAAGTTAATAGCCAATTTATTCATTAATGTGAAAACTTTCAGCTCTGTATTTCATGATGCAAATTCAGTGAAGAAATTAAAAAGTAAGAATACAGAATGTTAATGAATGTTTGGCAAAATCTTTTTGTTTAATCATGTTTATGTACTTAACAAATGACTCACCTTTGGATTTTTTTTTTCCTTATTGAAATATTATACCACTGCTTTAAGTGCAGGAAGACTAGTCCAAAAATAGTTGGTGGACAGAACAGGACCCACTCTTGGACACTATGGTTCTACTCTAACATGTGTCTCTGTCACTCTAAGCTGTGGATAAACAGATCTCCCATTTAGCACTGCAGTATATCATGCACATGTTGTGTACCTGGCATAAACATGCATATGTAAAATGAGGTCCCATAAAAGCTCTTGCCAAAAGAGGCAACAGGTTTCTATTTGATTTCTTAAAGAAAATGAAACACCCATCTCTTCACAACTTCAGTGTCACCCGACCTCTTCAGTGTGTACGTGAAGTGTTTGTTGCTTCAAGGGCAGGTGCCCAAAATAGCCCTCACACTTGCTTGACTGCAGAAGAAAACTAAAGCCCCCATCAGTCAGCAAATGAGGATTTGGCATTCACGATGCATCAGCTTTTGCTCATGGTCAAACGATGGTACACGCTTAAAGAACCCCCACAGGAGTGTTTAAAAACAGTTTACTGTATGATCACAGCTAAATTTACACCCATGCATTTTTTTAAACAGACTTTGAAAAGTTCTAAGAACAAAATACATGCAGAACCATACAGCAGTATGTGATAAAATGTGTAAAATATGTATAATTAAAGGAAGACAGAGGAGTGGGTGTCTGTGGATCGAGTGGTCTTTATAAACATCATTGAGCATCATTACGCTGACAGATGCATTTGGTCAGTTTTACTGATAATGTTTCATTTGGCTGCTCTCATTGACTGACTGCAAGTGTCTATAGCAACCTCATGGGATTTGTTGTAAAGCACACCATTTGTTTGAATCTAAACATCACATAAAAGAATAAAGACAGAATTTATTGTTGAAGTTCTTATCTGAGGCATTTCCCCACCTCACAACGGTAATAAGCTGTGCTTTATTATCTTTACCCATGAAAAAAAATCACTAAGTGTTTTGTCTTTCGTCTGGAAGGTAAAATAAATGTCTGTAATTTTAAAGAAGTTTGTAAAGTAACATTCTTCTAAGTACACCAATTGCTTTTTGGTAATGTTTGTGAAAATGTTTCTTGTTCATGAGGGCTTTGTCCATCTATCGCTCTAATGACACACTTAATGGCTTGCTTTATTGCACATAAGGTCCACTGAGCAGGTTAGGCAGTAAATACTACAAAATATTTAGCACATGGATTTGTTGGGCTATATGCTTTGGTCGTTTTATAGCATGTCATCTTACACTCAATGCAAAAATAAGAGCGAAAAATAACATTACACCATACTATGAACAAAGTTCTATAGAAATGAAAATAGTGTGTTCAGATATTTGACAAGTCTGAGTGGAAACTTTTTCAGATTAAACATACCTTATCAATTCCTTCCAGAAGCTCTACAGTGGATGGTTTAGCCTGCAAAACAAATATTTGGAAAATTATCACGATATTTGCGACAACAACAGTTCTGCTTGTGCATGCAACTTCATAAGAGGATCTGAAAGTTCCTCTTTCATCATCACACAATTGCACATTTTGTGTTGTGTGTGTTCATCTGCTGCTGTGATAGTTGGGCTGTGCATGTCATTTTACCATAAACATAAACATCTGAATTGTGACTATTTGTGCATATTTGGTGGAATCGTATGTAGAAACTTAGTGTGTAAGGATTTACAATTTCTAATTAACATAAGACATAAATAAAGATCAAAATACAAACCCTCCACCGTGAGACAACGGCCCCCATGTTGATGAGGGAGTCAAGGTTTTCCAGTTACTGGGAGGTTGCTCTGATTTTCTCTCCACCTGTTGAAAACAGAGTTAGAATCCAATGTGTAAGGTGGAAAGAGCTACAACTGATTCTTGCAGAAGATTAGCGGTAGATGTAATCTGGTTGATTTTAGCCATTTCTGGTAATTGGAAAGAGCCAGTGATTATTACCTATTTATGAACGTTAACAATGTTTTGTTTTTAGAAACATAATAAATATTCCCAAGTGCATTAAAACTTAATTATTGATCCCAAAGTTTGACAAAGTACATTTTTCAATTAACCATTTAATGTATAACATACTTTAAACTATACAAATACACTGCAGTGCAGACTGAGGAGACAGACCATAAGTGTTGGTCAATAAATGTTTTAGCAAAGTAATTTCAGTTCAATATCATCAATATCTGTTTATATCATTGCAGCATTAGATAAAGAAAAACGTATCAACCAATGGCTGCCCTAATTTCTAAAGATCATCATCATCAACAACAACAAAACTCACCTCATATTGTGCAGATTTTCTTTCAAGTTGTGTTAGTTACATTCTATCATTTTAACTTTTATGATATATTCTAGCAGCCATGTATGATAGGAGTTTGCTCAATGACGTGTCCTACACATATTTTCAACATGAAGTCATTAACAATGCCACAGCATTGGCTGGACTGCAGACTCTTGCTTCCAAACTTACTGTCATGTTTAACCCTGCACCAAATAATTTTAATAAAGATTTCCATGTTATAGCTTCAAATGAGATGCAGGCTCGCTTTATCTGTAGTTACATGTGAACCCACTGAAACCAACACAGACATACATTAGAAAACACACAACTACGACTACACGTACTATTACAAGTTAAACTTAAAACAGACTCTGTGTCATCAGTAACTAGGCAGAGGTAAACATTCGCTGACTTAATTTAGCAAACTTAACTTTAGTCTAGGCAAATGACATTTCCAAACGACGCTGGCTGAGGTGACGTCTTCACGTACCTGTATGCAACAACCACATGTCCTAAACAACTTTTACCTTGCTGCATTAACAGACAGTAAACAAGTCTTTAGCGCCGTACTAATACAAGCTAACACTGGCTAGCTAACAGCTAGCTTGTAGCAGAGCACATCACAAACCAGCAGCCACTGCTAACTCAAGTTAGTTACACAAATTAGTTAACGTTTGCAAACAGCTAGACAGACGACTAAAAGAATGACACTCAAGTCATAGTAAATACAGTCGTGTACCTCCTGTACAGCTGAAGTGTGGAGATTTGTTACGCCTGTGGCAGGAGAACGGAAAGTTCTGCTCCTGGCTTTACACAGAGGGTGTGTGTGGCAAAATGGGGGAGTGTCATTTAACAGCAGGGACGTGTTTGAGGGCTGTAGGGCCTTGGTTTCTGACTGAAGTGCGCCACATACTATTCACCTTGTTTCCTGGAGGCACAACTGGAGTAATGTTTTTGGGTGGAACTTTACAAGCAGAAGCGGAAACATTAGTAGGCTAAGCTACTTATCTCCAGTGGCAAAACACAGTGTCAGCTGAGGTGGCAGCTGCTTGGCCGCAGGATCATGCTGTTCCTGCAATGCATGAGCATCCTGCAGTTTGTACATCATGTACAAACTGAAACCCAGGCTTGGTGATGTGGGACACTAATGGCGCTTTTCCACTATACAGTTCTAGCACAACTTACTCGCTTTTTTTTGCTTTTCCTTTAGGAATAGTACCTGCTCTGGTGAGGTTCCAAGCGAGCTGAGCCAATACTAAAATGACAGACTGCCGACCACTGACTGGGGGAGAGTGTTGTTACTGGAAGAGTCATGAGTGCAACATCCGACACAGGAATCAAACTGAACGATGCTGAACTGTAGTTAAAAAGACTTAAAAATCATGTAAACATGTTAATCTCCAATCTCTATTTCCTTTAGCAAGGAAATGTATAAAATCTTAGTATCTAACAGAGGAGTCTGGTGTATTTAGCTCCAGCACTGGCGATCGTTAGCGGAATCACAACCTGGTCTGCTGTATTTTACTTCAATGACTGTGTCAGATGGAGTCTGTGCTCCCATCATGCAGGAAGTACTGAACTTATCTTTTAAATTAACTGCTTTGCCTGTCACTGGTTTGTGTGTGACGCATATAAAACAATGTCACAGCAGTTTCATGCAGCCATGCTATGCTGACCCCACCTATGTTGAGGAGGTACTATATGGAAAATTAGGTGTCTGATACCAAACCGAGTAGAATCGAGCCGAGTCGTGCTAGAACTGCATCGTGGAAAAGCACCAAAAGGCTCTCATTTGGCTCAAGGATTGCCTAAATAAAAAAGATTGTGTTCCACCTCCTTTAGCAAAAATGCAACTGACCTTGCTATGTAAGTACTGATACACCTGGAAGCTTATCAGATTGTTTATAGCTTCACTGTCTGTAGAAATGGAGTTAATAAAGTGGTTAAATGTGGTAGTGTACATTAGCTGAGGCCACTTCTTCAGGTTGTCCTGCCATCGCACAATACATAGTAAACCTAACAGTGTTTAAGTAACACTAAAGAAGTAAATGTAATGCTTTACATTTATTATTATTTGGAATTTAGGGGCAGCCTATGGCTAAGCAGAAGGGAATTGTATTTATCAGAATTTAAACAGGTGATGTTCCCACATGTTTTCTTTCACAATTGGTCTTTGTGATTCTCATCCAGTTACCATGGAAAAGCTGTTTCTGCTTCAGCAACAGAATATGGCTGAGGTCACGCCATTAATTCACTCGAGGTATCATCTGAGATGGAAATAGGCTGTATAGGGCTGCAGAACATGAAGAAAACATGTCAAATACAAAATCCTTTACATTCAAACAATTGTGAAATTAGTTCACACAATGCTATTTAAGTCTATCAGCATACACATAAGTATACATTCTTATTTTTCTGCTTTGGGTTTGCTGTTAACGTAAAGACTCAGACAGTGAGTAGCTCATGCACACTGAAAAAAATTAAATAGAAATTGAAAAAATGTAAAGTTTCCCTCAGTGCCATTTGTCCCCAGTGTTCCAAAGTCATCACGGTTGACTCTGAGATGAGTTCCAAGATGGGCTCCAGTGCTTCACCCTGGCACAAATAGATAGCTGACCTACATTGAACATTTATGACACAGCTGTCACAATTTTAAAGGGAATTTATTATCTTTCTGACACAATTTCCAAACAAATGCACTCACATGCACACATGCAACAGCAAACTTTACCCTTTGGCCTTTAACTTATGCCTGCATTCTAAGAACTGTATGCCCATCACCCACTACCAAGAAGCACACGTACTGTAGTCCACCCTTGTACAAAATTAAGAAAAGTGATAGTATTATTATACTATATATATTATCTGAAGCCAAAGTATTTGGACATTTAAAGCGGGGGATGCTTAGGAAAGTATATGCTGGCCCACGGTATTGGGTGAAAAATGTAATCTAAAGACAAAAAACACAAACAAACACAACAAATGTACACTGTATTTATGTATTGGCTTCTACATAATACACCTGTGCAGTCAGTGTGTAGTTTGAATATCAATGTCAGGTTTGTTTTTATCTCAGCTCATTCACAGTATACAGTATAACCTTACATAATCTCAGCAACACCTTGGTTTGTAACTGCAAGGCCAAAGTCCAGCTTATTACAACATGATGACTCCATGGTTATATATTAAATGCATGAAAAATTAGTGCAATAGTAAATTATGAAGCAGGTAACAAACTAAGGTGGTGGAGGTGGTGTTTGAGCAGGGGTGGTGTGGATGGCAACAAGCTCAGTATTATTTCAAACATTTTAAACAAATTACTTGATTCAAACACTACTATCATACAAAATGTATGATTTTACTCTATGTTGTGTGTTTGTCTGTGTTTATAGGAACATTCATTGTTACAGTTTGTGGCAACCTTGTATTTCATTAATTTTAGTTTCATTAACAGAGTATGAAAGACACACATAAGCAGTCACAAGTGTACTTTTAATGGTAAGGTTAGTAATGCCAACACCATGGGAACACCGCTCCATGTTACTCACCTGTTTCCTGTCAGGTAAAATAATATACAGAGGCTTAAAAGTCCATTTAAATGTCCTGGTTCTACCATGTTTGAAAAGTAGGGGGAGAGCACAATTGTGTTTTTTATTGTTGTTTTTTAAACACAAAGTTTTAATGTAGCCAGTGTTGATCCACATGTTTGTCTCAGTCATTACTTTACCCTTTCTAAATGTAATTTTTAAAACTTGAACATCTATTTTGCTCTATTTTCAGTTTAAAGTGAGCTGCCACCCCCGTAGCTTTAGCCACTTGCTGTAGCCAAAGTTTGAATGGTCACCTTCTAATATGGTTAGCTGTGACTGGTGGTGGCTTTTGTCACTGTCTAGCTTGTTTCACTGCAGGTAATGTGTATTAGAGTTGTTTTTAAAGTTCAGTTGTGATACAAAGTTAATGATAAAGGTATTTCACTTGCAGAGATTAAGGAATTCAGCCTTTGTTTGTGTAAACCTCTACCATGTAACTCAAAACAGAGAACTCAAACAGTGCACTGCAGCTAATGCTAACCTAGCCAGTGTAGCCTTGGTTGTCCCCTCCACTTAATCAACCTGTGTAGATTAATGTTATGGCTGCTGCCATGGTTGTTGGACTATGTTGTGTTAAAGTGATGATGTTTATAACCACTCTTGTAGTTTTGTCTGTGGTTGTTGCTGTGTTTATTGCTTAAATGGAACTGCTTTGACTGGCTGTGTCTGTTGTGATTAGCAAACCTGTGGCACTCATTGCAATGCATGTAACATCAAGTCCATGAAAAGGGTATGAAGAGGTGCACTTTTAAATGGTCGGCTTGGCTTGTCCTTTTAGTGTTACTGTTAGCCATAGCAATAGTCACATCCTACAACTAAAGCAACAATGAAATCTATTGTCAAAAATGTGTTTGTTGTTCCACTGTCTTGCTGACATCTGCTGCTACGCTAATACCATATTCTTTTGTGTTCATGTTCAGGAATCCATGTTTTCATCCACACAAAATGAAGAGAAGATTCTTCTGCTTTCCTATGAGGATTCACTACGAGACATCAAGGAAAGATGATGTGTAAATGAATGCACCCCAGTCTAAAACGGCGGCACCACGTGAGTACACAAAAAGCAACAGCATTCCTCTTAATGTGTTGGAGTCATAACTAGTCAAAATTCTGTTCAAAGTCCGTCATGGCATAGAAACGCAGCCTTCCTTTTCCTGAAATTTCAATTTATGTATTCTGTCCACCTGTTGTACTACACAAAATAATAATGTTTTATGTTTATTGTTGCTTTTATGTAGTCCTGATCTTTGAGTTAATTTAGAAAAAGACAACATTTTTGCTGGATATTTGTATGAAAGTACTAACTGTTGAGTAATATAAATCATGAACATGACCAGTGGCAAAGTCACAGGTAGAAATGAACATTGGCATTATAATGAGATGAGATTTTATAGATACATTCTTCATAAACCTGGTACAATTTTGGCAAATATTGTTATCAATGTGGCATTCTCTCAAACAAAGATATTCCCTGAAATATATGACGTCCTATAGGACTATTGTTAAATATGCTATAATGAGTATTATGTCTCCATGCTGACTCACCTGTATCACAACAATTCTGCAGAAGTGTCTTCAATACCCCTGGTTTGCATGGCTAGTGGCCTTTGATGCATCATATTTTCTCTCTATACAGTAAATGACAATTATACAGCATTTGACACTGAGTTTAGCCATTGATTGTAATCAGATTTATATCCCCAATTTGAGAGGATTTTCATCAGAGCATGCTGGGCAATGTTTCAAATATATTTCCTTTTTTCCAACTGTTTTGGAATATGTGGTGATATGACATCAATTGGCCATGTATTTAGACATTTAACATCATACACCTGATGCGTTTATCATTAAACTCTCTCACACTATGATGACGTAACAATAGTTCACCCCTATAGTTTTGGGATAGTGCAGTAGATGAATAAGATGTTTCCTTTTGTTTTGATAAACACAAAAGTTTGAGAGTGTATAGGAAAAAAACCTGATTAAAGTGTATAGTGAATCAAATCACATCTAAGCTTTTATCCGCTTCTCAAACATCGTAAATATGGCCTTGGTGTATCCACAAACCACTTTACTGAGTTTTACTGAGAAGACTACAATATGGTGCTTATATAATGGTATTGTTCAGAGTTATGTTGTCATAAAACATACTTGTGACATGTTTCTGTCTGAGTGCCAATACCTTGAAATTTTAGTGACCCCCCCACCCAAAAAAAGAGAAAGGATCAATCAGTGCACTCGTTTTTAGTGTTCCACAGTATTGTAGATTTGTAACTTTTAAAAACTAAAATAACAAAATACACTTAAACATGTGTTCAAAAATTGTGTTCCTTTTTCAAAACTGCACAACTGTAAACCACTGTAAATTTGTTTTTCTGTGGGACCATTTTCAAAAACAAGAATTCACGTCCACTGTTGCTCTGTGACCACTTTTTACAAAGTGGTGCTTTGTTGTGTTGTGTTGTTGTGTGTAATATGCTCACACCATGGATGTGCATTAACCATGTTCACTTAATCTGGTGTGTTGACATGCTAACATATACAGAACACAAAATATAACTGAAGCTGATGGACACTTTTTATGTATTCATTTAAAAACTAACATTGATATTTTATTGGTGGTAGTGAAAATGTTGGGGTTCAACAAAGTATCTGAACAACAACTGTTTCATATGATATGTCTCAATTTGGACATCAATGGTGTACTAGTGAAATGGCTGATGTTAGCATTGGTTGATAAGGAAACATCATCACCCTCCGTGAAGCTCCCTCGACATTGTGTTTAGTCATATTTTGCAGCAGGGACATTTTTTACATCTTTGCCTATTTCTGATAAATCACCACTTGATGATATTTACAACGATTGACATGAATTAATGGTGGGTACAGCCAAAAATGCTGTATGCTAATCATAAATATACATTTTTTAAACTATCAGCTTTCTTTTTATTTTTTGTTTTAACCATATAGAGGATAAATCTGTATGTGTCTGACTGGACAATTGATTTGAAAATATATTTTTCAACACATTTATTAAACTGAGTTTAGAAAGAGCGAATCTGAAGCACAACGTAATAATACAAGATTTAATTTTGTATCGTATACAAACATAAAGGTCAAAGCCTTTCCACTCTCATTTAAACAGCCATTATAATGGCATTATTGTATTTTTATTTCTGCACTCGTTAATAAATCCAAGGAAAGGTCAGGTGCATTTACAGGTCATAAATGTGCATTTACATGCTTAGATGGATGTGTCATTTTTAAGCACTGACTCCATTTTGACTTAAACATTGTCCGATTTAAAAACAAAATTGAACTGGACACAGGAGAGATCTATTCTCAGAGCACAAGCTAATGCATGTGTGTGTTTAAATCTCTACATTATTGATATAACACATTTGTGATTGTCTGTTGATAGATACATTGTCTAAGGGGTTGCTTATATAGTCTTTAAATTAATATTTTGCTTATATAAGAAATCACTTGGAACCCAGCCTCATTAAAACAATACACTTGGGAAAGCTTCACAACCTATTGACTGCAGCTCATAACACTGCAGAATTGAAAATTATTGAAAAATATTTAAATGCTCTCTCACAATAAAACGTACTGCGCAAAATCCTGAAATTAGTATGCATTTTAAAAAACAACTTAAAAAAAACATCTATGGTTTTAAATCTTTAGTAATTTGCATATATTTTTATAAATTTGAGGTGTTTAGTTCCTATATAAGTGACAGTTTGGCACTATTTAACAAGACCCCTTTACATTAACTTTTTACAATAAAACTATTTTTAGTTTTATTGTTAAAAGTTAAATTAATGGGAGAAATAATATATAATAATGCACATGATTTTTCTTTTGGAATTCTGTAATTTATTTTGTGGAATTCCATATTAGTAATTGAAAACAAATAAAGAAGTGGAAATACATTTTATAATGATATTATAAAATTAATAATATTGGTATCCGAGGATGTGTTTCAGAAACTGTAGAGGAATAAACAATCTATAGTGCCACCTTAACCATATCCGCAGCTAAGAACCCTGCAAAGAACGAGTCTTTAAGCCAATAAAAGCAATTTCCAAAGATAATTGAGAACACGTTTCAATACATATGCATGAAAAAAGGATTTTCCATGCCACCGCCTCATATGCTCATGTAATTGATTGAGGGGATGACCCGTTATATTAAATGTTATTTGAGAACCATCAAAACGCGCAAAATTGCAAATTGCCCAGCTTGTATCTGAATTAATACCCCATTCATCATCATTATGAGTTGATAAGTTAATTTAACCATTTCATTCTGTCTTAATGAGCTATAGTTGAATTAATGTCATGTAATATATGAAAGTAACATTTGAACGGAGGCAATGATTTGAGACAAACCGAGCAGTGACTACTTTAGAAGCATAATGGCGGCATAAATCTCCTCAGACTGCAGTTGATGTCGCTTGTTCTCTCTTTCTTTTTTTAAGAAAAGGTTTTGAGCGAAGTGAAATGCTGTGGTCTGTGGTGGCGTCGGGTTGCATTTTGATTGAGCGAGTCAATGCGTTGGTGGAACAGCTGGTGTGTCAGTTGTAAACATGGCTGCACGAGATTCAAATGTGGAGGACAATATGTTTTTGAACTGAGCCATGTTCCGGTCCTACATCTCACAGTTGTGGAATGGAGGTCATGGACATTTTAGGCTCTTTGTGATGATTTTTCGTTGCTTGTTTCGTGGCTGGCTCACTGGCTGCCAGTCCTTCATGTGCAGCTGAGTGGCTGCATTTGTCCGTCGGTCTATGCGCGTGTGTGTGTGCGCGCGTGACGTCTGCGAGTTCCACCTTAAATGCATTTTGGCCCCGCTTGCTCCCTGTAGTTTAGGTTTTTTTGTCCTCCCACAGCAGCTGTCACCCCGCATTACTCGCAGTCAGCTAAATGAAACATTATTCTAAACATATGCATCGTAATCAGTCCGGTCACACTTACAAGAACACGCGTTAATAAGGCAATCAATCACTCTGGAACAAGCAAGTTGTTCTGTAACAGCTCATAAACAGTGTGTAATGAAGAATTGGAGGTTAGCGTGACACAGCGCTGATCAGATAATCAATGTCAAAGATGCGATGAATGTCAGTAAATGTAGTTTTCATGTCGTTTCTATAAAATCCTCAATTTACAACAAGCAGTTCAATTACCCTGAAAATACAGTCAATTAAGTAGGGGTGATTGGACAGTAGGGGCAGGATCATCGATCTTTGCATTTCTATCTCGCTGGTGGACATTTAATTTGGTTTTTCTATTAGCACCGAAATAAAGAAAATATAAAATATATTAAACAACCCAAAGATTTATTTTCTTGTCAAAAACCATTCAGTGAAGGTGACAGACAGTCCTCTGCATTATGATGAATTCTTTTTTCAGTCTTGCACATTGGATACAAAACTAATCTTGTTATTGTGGGCAGTGTTTTTCTGGCCTCTTGTCTTTTCCTCTTCGCACCTCCATCTATCTCGCCGCCTTTGTTGTATGGGTTGCAACCCTCACTTTTGTAAAGAGCAAGGAAACATGGCGATATATCACGCCCATATTTGCTGCCCTAATCCTATTTCTATAATGGGGACGTTCAAAAAAGCAACTTATCTTGAAGTCTCTCGGGGCCACTCTGGTGTAGGCTATATTTTAACCAAGTGCAATTAACGACAGTATCAGCTTGTATCATTTAGAGGTAATGTAAAAATAATGGTAAATTATAGGGCCGGAATGACCCGTGATGGCAGGCCTCATATTCCCCGTAGCTTTGCACATTTTCTTTTCTTTTTTATTATTATTAAATTAATGTTAGGCTCAGTGTTTTCTCTGGAAATGGTGTCAGTGCACTAAATGAGCAGGTGTTCCCATTGTCGTTGGAAAAAAAGGCAATATAATATAAATGTAAAAAGCCCAAAATGTGTAAACATTTTTTTTTTATTTTCCAACAACAAACACGATCAATAAATAACATGATTTACATTTCATATTGCACATTTTTTTTCCAAGTTAAAATATTTAAATTCATACAGTCATTTAAATACAGAGATATAGAGTTATAAGAGAGACTCGAGGGACATAAGGCCAATACTGTTTCCATCATTTAATTTCAGTGCTCATTCATCAGCCCTTTTTAAAGCCTCTTTTGAGTGGACAGTATAAACAAATGTTCTCCATCTCCATAATTCAGTCTTAATCCCCCTACGAAATACAAATCGTGAATTTGGACCAGTGCTGATTTTACAGGCCAATTCGTAGGCTGTTACAGTGTACATCCACAGTGTTTTTGAACAACAACAACAACAACAATAATAATAATAATTAAAAAAACAACAAAAAAACATTCAGCAAGTCACACGAAATAAATAAATAAATAAACAAACGATAATAAAAGTGTTCAAAAATAGCCTACCATCCACAGTTCAGGGATCAATAATTTAGTTTTTGTACCCTTTTTATAATCAGTAGGAATATCCATGGCAATTGCAAAATATCTCACAATTTACAGTTTTATAATTAACATATTGGTGATGTCCCAACAGGAACGAATAAAATAGCACGCAGCCATTTTTTGTTTTTACAGCATGGCGCAGACAGATTGTAAAGCCAGACTATTGTATCTGAACTTTCGCTTTGCTGGCTGCTCAGTCCCGTCACCGTGCTGAGTGAAAAAAGCTCCTACAGGGATTACACATATGAAAATACTGGGTTTGATATAATGAGCCTCAGCCATGTAAATAAAGAGGATGGTCAATGTATCATAGACTTTCCCATTACCAGAGAGAGAACATTTTGAGGCAGCCTTTATAGGCTGCTGCGTATATGATATATTTTAGCCTTCCATGTGTCAGATATTATCTTTATACAGTGCATTTGTGTGTACCAGGACTGTCGCCTTGTTCCAGGTCTTTTGTATGTCTAATGACTTCCCTCCGCGGGTTGTTAGCACTTGACAGCGGGTCTCAAAACGAGGAACTTTCTTCCAGTCATGTATTCAAAGGAGCTCCATCTAGGTACATGATTGGCAATTTTTGTCATGATCCTCTCATTATTAACATAAAAATTGACAACGAAAGACGCGGTGCAAAATTATATGCGCCTTCCAGCTGATTAGGAGTGTCCCCACAGAGCAGAGGCAGGGTGTTGGAGAAGCTATTGCTGCCAAAATCACAGTCTATTAGGCCTTATAGTGAAGAAAGATATGCTGCTGGGCACAAAAGCAGGACCTTGTGCTATCTATATTTAGACAGTATAATTACCCACGTTTGTGTCTTTTAAACAAGAGAAGTGAAGGTATGTAGCCAGGGCTGGATTTGAGCCGCGTAAATTATATAGAATGTGACCCAGTCTCTGTCCATTGAAAGTTAAATGTGTGTGGAAACGGCCAAAACAAATAACATCCACTTGCAATCTTGATCGAGGCATGGGGACTGTATGAGTACACTGTTATTTTTTTTTTATTTTCCAAATACGCATCCAGCACAGTCCATTTAAAAATTGGTTCACTGGCACAAACACAACGGCACAAGCCTTTAGAAAAGTCTTAATGGGCTGCAAAAAATGTAGGTGATTAGCTATTCTTGTCTTTTTTTTTTTTTATAAAGAGTTATTTTGAACTGGAATCAGATTTGAAAAGAAATAAATATCCGTGTTTGTGTGTGCGGAATGCTTCACCCAGGTGTGACGTTTAAAGTACAGGCTTAGTTCCCCTATAAAGTAGGGCTATACAGAGCACAATAAGAAAGTGTGGCGTTGGCTGCGTGATGAGTTATCTGTTCAGTGAAGTCTCTTCTCGTTGGTCTGGTGACGGCACTGAAGTCTTGCTGAGAACAGCAGCAGAATACGGCAAAAATCCACTCTCGGATCTTTGGCCTGAAGCTGTGCAGGTAAAGTCAGCGCTGGTGCTCCTCGCGCCCAGCGCGCTCGCCGCCTGGCTGCTGTGGCAGCTGAGGCAGGAGCAAGGCCCGGTGGAGGACGGCGCGCTCACCGCCGCTGCCGCTGCCGCCGCTGCCGCCGCCGCCGATGCCGCCGCGGAGCTGTTCAGGCCTGCGGGCGACTGGTAGAGTCCCGGGTGCCTGAAGCTGCAGAGGAGCTCCGGCCGCGAGTAAGGATGGGAGAGAGCACGGAAGGTGTCTAAGGGACGGATGGAGGTGGCGAAAGGTGACGAGGCGGCGCCGGTAGCGGCGGCGGCGGCCGCTGCTGCTGTGACACCGACGTGCGGGTAGTAATGTAGAGGCATGTGCGAATGAAAAGGGTAAGGAAGACTTCCTGTTGCCGCCGCGTGCGTCATCATGTAAGTGTAGAAGCTGGGGTCTGCGGGATGAGGCCAAGACATCGCCAAACGCTGCCTTTTGTCCTTCATGCGCCTGTTCTGGAACCACACCTGCACACACAGTCAAAACAAGGCCCATATTGAAGCTGCCATGTTGTTTCCAAGCCCTACATTTAAACCTGAGAAGAGAGCGTCTGCTCACACACACTCTTCACCCTGCACTGTTATTAAACATGTTTTACAAATACATGAAAACCACCTGTCCTCACGTGCTGCTGGAGCACAAATACACAACTTCAGTCAGCAATGTTTGACGCTTTTCTGTATATATATATATGTATATATATACATATGTGTGTGTGTGTATATATATGTATATATATGTGTGTATATATATATATTTTACTTTAAATAACTATCCATGTCAGTGAATAAATTGCAGCCTCTACATAACAAATTAATTTATTACTATCTAGTAAATTGGCCCAACATTTAAAGTACCATTATGTGGGCAAAAATAAATCAAACATTTTTTGAGTAGATTTTTTTTTTCCCCCACAGTGTGATTATTCTATTGTTTTCCCTTTTTTCTCTCTGCACATGCACACCATGGACACATCAGTGGGCAGCAATAATGAAGATTAATCTGCAGCTCATACCTTAATTGTAGTTTCGGGCAGATTCAGCGCTGCGGCTAATTCACATCGTCGTGGTCTGGAGACGTAATTTTCCCTGTAAAACTCTTTCTCCAGGCGTCCGATTTGTTCCCGAGTGAAAGCAGTCCGATAGCGTCTGACCTGGTCGCTATTTGAATTGTTCCCTCCCGTTGAATTACCGTTCATGTTCGAGAGGGAGTTTGAGCTCGTGTTGGACGTGGCTGAATTACTGTCTGAAAAACCTAGGAATAAAAACAAAATAAAGCAAAAAGAAAAGATCGTTATTGAAATGGAAAATATCGAAATAAAATACACGAGTCGCGCTGTATTTCACGGTCAAAAATAATAATAAAACGAATGCAATGCAGTATAATTGTAATCAGTATTTTTCAGCTATAATATTAAACCATTAATTATAATGCCTATCACAACAATAATACGCTTTATTTCTATATTAAGATGGTGCGAATGAGTGGCGTAAAGGTGCTAATATTATCCGCTACAAAACACCATATACATCACATAAATAATAATAAAAACAATAAAGAAAATATGGAGTGAAATAATCCAACCGACCTTTGTTGTTTTCCTTGTGCTGACTCGGGGAGCGGTGACCGGGGCATCCCACCTCCACATCACTGTTAATATCTGATTCTTGCGAAACTTCGGAGTAAAGGCTCATTTTCTTCCTGCTCTCTGACGAGGAAATTTCCGCCGACGAGGTGTTGTCGCTGCTGTGGTGCTGCGTGCCGAAAAGACTGTCAATTTCAAACTTGCCCTTGGTCGGGATGTCCCCAAGATTTCCATGGAGAGAAGCCGAAGTTATTCTCGGGCTTAAGCGTCCGCTGTGCTGAGAGTTTTCCAGGGCCTCCAGCACTGAGTTTCCAGGCGTGTCTGTGAGCCTCTTCCCTGCGACGGGACTGTGCAGACTTCTCTCCATCAATATCATCTCTTTTCTTATCCTCTCCATCATTAAGCTGTGCAAGACAAGGAGGGGAAGAAAACACACACACACACGCACACACACACACACACACACACACACACGCAAGCACACCCACAACACACCACAACACACCCACACCCACAACACTTGTCCAGGAGGCTGGAGCAGCAATGAGTTGTATCGGAGCTTAAATCCGCATGCAACTCAGCAACTGTCTCTAAATAACTGCCTCTAAAGCTTTTTATAAGCAAGACGCCAGAATGAAAGAATCTGAATGCAATCGACGAGCGACTGCTGCTCAGGATGAGACGCGCATCCTCCCCGGCACATGCAGCAGCAGCAGCAGCAGCAGCAGCAGCAAACTGTCATTCATCAAAAGTGGTTGCTGTTCGTTGTTAAAATGCTCGGCTGACGTTGCTCCAATGATCATTTATTGTAACAGGTTTATAAGCAAATAAATAGGAGAGGGCTGTCACTTGATGATGGAGGCGGCCTTCGGTCAGACGAATAATATCCAAGTGGAGAGGAGAGGAGTGAGGAGAGGAGTGAGAGGAGGAGAGGAGAGAGGAGTGAGGAGCTTGTCCCTGGGCTGATCTGACTCTGTTTTAGATTGCTCTTTGGGTTTGGCCTCTTGGGTGAAATTGACAGTCTGATTAATAAAATGAGCGCAGCAACATTTCCCTCTTCATTTAGGAATATTATTATGCCTTTGATTCTCTATTGTTTTCCCTCCCCTCTGTTCACCCTCCCTCTTCCCTAATCTTTTCGTCTTTTATTTATTTCTTCTTATTTTCGCGATGTATTCAGTAAGCTGTTAAAGTGTACGTTTGGAGTAAAACATATTAAATAAGAATTCCCGGAGATTTTCTTTTTTCTATGTTGATTTCTTTTTCTTTCTTTTTTTGTCCAGTTTGTTTTTCTATTTTCCTCCACTCTGAGCTTTATTCGTCAAAATCACATTGTGATGTGGTGATAATGCGAGCATTATTACACACTTCCAGGCGACAGCACACGTTTGTATTTTTATTGGGTATGGAAATAGCCACGTGTTAAAGCAACTATAGGTCAGTAAAGTGTTTTTGTTTTGTTTTTTTTAAATAAAAAAACAACAATGGTCTATATCATTTTTAGGTATTTATATACAAGTATCTTCTCTGCCTTTTTTCTGATTGACCTTTTAATTAAAACGAATAAGGTCACTCAAATTTAGCAGCTTACATTTATTAATAATATTTTTTGTGACTTATATAATATTCCTACAATATGACCTGTGTCACACGTGATAATTTAAGTAACGAGTCTAGTTATCGGAAATAACTAGTTCACGTTTCTGCAGCCGGTTAATTGTACCAGGGACTCGGATGTGTAAAGACATAACAGCCATGCATGAACTCCTGTTTTTTCTGTCTGTGAAGTGACTATCAGATGATCCTCTGTGCGTCCTCTGGCGCCTCCTGCAGGCCAAAATATGAATTGTTGTCATGGTCAGTGATAGTGGCCGTTGAATGGGATGTTGATACCCTGACTTGTGTCTGACCTGAGCACTGTTCATCTCACGAATACCTATCAAGAAATCCATGATGGAAATAGTTTAATAAAGTTTAGTTGGTGAAACGTTTTAGAGCAGCGGTTTGGTTGTAAAGCTCAGCAGAATTATTTTAGCCAAATAGTTCAAATAGACTGACATATTTTTGCCTAACAGACACTGAATGAAACTGTTTACTACACTTCAGCTCACTTTGTTGTTTTAAAATGAATGTATTTGTTTCTAAGGAGATTCACTTCATACACCTCGAAAAAAGGGAAAGACCTATTAATACAATGTTTATGTTAAATGCATCCATGAGTTTGTTATTGAAAAAGATGCTTTCTTTAGTTCGAGCTTTTCTGTGCACATACATACATACATACATACATACATACATACATACAGATGCTGGATTACGTGTGCATATGATTAATCTCTATTGAATTTAATCTTAAGGAATAATTTTGCATAGCAGATTCTTGAGTTGTAGACTTTTGGAATTCTGTCTGACTTGTGTCGAAATCTTGTGTTTTCAGTTTGTCTCATTTCTTGCGTCGCACTCGTCTTTCCTCAGCAGCTTTGATTTCATTGTTATTCTGAAGTACGTTGTCAGTGCAATACAGCACAGTTCAATCAATATTGTCTGTTTTGTTTGATTATTAGTCTGATTATAGCATATTCAAGCAGCAACAGTGTATTTCTGTAGCACTTTGCACGTATAAAAAATGTACACATCAAAACATAAAACTGGATTATATGATAAAAGTGTTCTCAGTAAAACTAGATTTTTAGAAAACCAAGAAGTAAAACCAAGAAAGTAATTGAACTTTTCACTGAACAAGAATTTGAGCTGAACGTCCCTGCTTCACTATTTTTGAGTATAATTTTGTGTATTCTGACTCACTGTCACACTCTTCTGTCTTATTGGGACACGTGAATAATGTTTGAAGTCACACCTGTGGTTGTGACGGGTAAAAGAAAAAAAATAATAATAGTGCGATGTAGGAAAAGTCTTTCAGTGTCAGAAGAAGGATACTTGTTAGAGAAACTCAAATCCCCACAGCCCATTCCTCCTACACCATATTAGAGCTGCCGTCTTAACACGCTCTCTTCTCACACAGAGACCCTCAGCGTTCTTCACAGGCTGAATTTTGCCGTGGATTCGTCGTAAGCTCTTCAGATGAAATGTTCTCTTAAACTGAGACACAATATATTAGGTCGGAACAGTTCAGGCTTGCAAATATTTTTACCTGCTGGTTAGGGCCAATGAATTCTAGGGGTTATTTTTAAATGTCTCCTCTCTCTGTTGGCTTATAAAGTCTACATATTGTTAAAATGCAGGGGTAGAAGTCACATTTGTTATATGTCACAATTACCACATTTCCCTGTGGTATAGTTGTAGTTTCTTCCAGGTGAGAGGTTAATGAATTAACAAACATTCTAGCCTATTAGCTCTTAGAAGACAGAGCATATCTGCTGCTTTTTTCCATTACTATGTTAAAACCTACCGTATATACAGAGGCTATAAGAATGTGCAACATAGAGTGTCTTATATCCTTTTTTTCAGCACAACCTAGGCAATCTGATGAAAAAAATATTTCATTTTCACCAACTATATGAACACACCTTAGCAAAAAGTACTCAAAATGTTTAAAATCAGGTTGAATTTGTGAAATTTGGAAATAGGTCACAGTTTCAAGTTCACTTGCTCGTTTTTATGAGCAGAAAGAGAAGCAAAACCGTCCATTTTGTGACTTCTGCACAATTATTGCTATAAAAATATAATAAAACCATAAAATGTATAGATGTTTCTAGCATTTTCTTTTAAATGTATGTCTTCATTTCATACATATTTGGTAAATAGTCTTTATTTCACTAGTCTTTCACTAGTCATCTCGAGGCATATAGTGAATCTACTGTTTATGCAGCTTATTCATTCTGTCACACATCAATCACACACCACCGCTGCCACAGCCTTCAGGTTTAATCCAATGCTCGGTGTCTTGTCACAGGACACATTAAGATAAGATATTCCTTTATTAGTCCCTCAAACTTGCAATGATACAGTAGCACACATAATTAAAAATTATGATGACAAAAGTAAACATGTGTTATACACATCAGGATGTATAAAAATATTGAAAAATATTAGAAGTAATAAAAATAGAATATAAACAATATTTAGTCCATATGTACAGCATGGGCAGATTATATACAGGAGCAGTGAGAGTGAACATTAACATGCAAATTAGAACCACTGACCCTCTAATTAGTGAGCAGCAGTATTCAGCATTTATATTCATGTGTAAATGTTTTGCAATGATTCAGCTAATTTCCCGGAATCCTTAGAAATATTGTCAAAAATGATTAAGTGACAGGTTAAGAAAAACAATACTCAGGGCAGTAAGAGCCCCCAAAACGACACCATCCTCGATATTGTGCACATGTCTGCAGAAAGCACCAAAACACTGATGAAGTGAGTTTATTGTCCAAAAACCCTCTGCCTGTCTTGTTACCATGGGGTCCAGGGCTTTCTCTCCCACACGACATCCGCTACATTGACTCCCTTCACACCTTTAAATCCAAACTCAAGACCACACATTATCAAAATTGCCTTCTACCTCTGACCCCCATTACCTCCCTGATTCTTTTTAGCTTTCTCGTTGTTTTAAGTTTTTAGCTTTGCTTTGAATGTTGCATTTTTTTCTGCTTGTATTTTATTTATTTTTATTGCATTTTGCTGCTCTTTTAACCATGTGTGACCTTGAATTAAAGGCGTTATTAATATTAAAAGATTGTGAGACTGTAAAAGTCCTGTATCTCAATCACTTATATACATTTAAAGATATGGGACAATATCAACCCTATACGCACACTCATGTGTTACTTGAGTTTTAAAGCTACGTAGGTTGTATACCTACAATCTAAACTTTGCAAAGCATACAGACAATGCTGAATCTTTGTATTAGGGCAATGTCACTGTAGTACTTCAGTAAATAAGTGTTTCACCTTGCTCTCAGAAATGATATCACATATTTGTGACATGCAATGCAAGAGCAGTTGAAAACATACCTGCAGGCTGACATAATTATGCTGTTTCCTAAATGTACATACATTTGACTGTGGAAATCACTTAAGGTCACTGATCTCATGTTTATGAAGCCTGTTTGATATAATGGTTAGCATTATTAGTCTGCTGGATATTAGGCATGAGAAGATGAGTAAACTGTGGCAACAGTAAGAGGTGAAGATGGTCAGTGACAACAGTAAGACTGAGGTGCTCAAACCATGACTGATTATCGGGCTGCACCAACAGCTGTACAAGACAGGCTGGCTCCATGATAACTGTTGCTGATATGTGGGTTATGTTTAAGTCCAGTTTGGCCAGTGTTCATGAGTCTGTGTCCACTTCACCCCCACATTTCTGGTCTGGTCTGTCGTCTGTTGTTGTCCTCCATCACCTGAAGGTCTCCTTTTGATCATTGTGCGATGCTTTGGAGGGAGTTGTCAAAGAGTGGATATCTGACTACCTGTTGTTGTTGTTGTTGTGGATTTAGTATGAGCTCCCATCAACAACATGCTGGAGTGAGTCCTGCAGTGATAATCTCTGGAATCTGGGGAAAAAAAGATCAAAGATGAAGAAGAGAAATCAGTCACAGCAAAAAGGAAATTAGTTTTTTGGCATGGGATTATTTTATTTTAGTAAACCATGCATACACACATGACATGTGATTATAAGGTCTGTCTGAGATGCCATTGTTGAACTGTCTCGGTTGCATAAACCAGTCACAATGACCATCTGCTTTCACCTCTGTCCAACTGCATCAGTGCTTTGTGCTCAAACACTTTGATCTCTTGACTCACTCCACCCTCCTAAAAACTCAGGAGTCAGGTAATTAAAAAAATGTTAAAAAGAAAAGTAATTTAAATAAATTAGATGGAGCAGTTCCTTTTGTGGCACAGTGAGAAATAAAGCAACATGTGGTAACTGACTCATGGAAATCTCTGAGGAATGTTCTTCTGAATCGTTATCTGTATCAGTTTTATTAATTCATTCATGGTTATTAATCAACAGCTCTTTCCATAATCAACTATTTGGTTTTAGTATTTATTTTTATTTTTTTATATTTTTATTTATTAAAAGTTTTTTTAAATGTGGACATTATCTGACTTTGTTGTCAATTGAGGACAACATTTGTCGTTAAGGAAAAAAAAAAACATCTGAGATTCTCCTGCAGTTTTGTGATATTTTAGCGACCAATCGAGAAAATAATCAGCAGATCAATTAATAATTACACTCCTCCTGCTAACAAATAAATCCAATTTAAAGCTGAAGTTGTATTTAGTGAGTCCAGTTGCTTCTTCTTCTGCTGTCACTTCTGATCCAAGAAGAGACGAACAAACTGTTGAGTTGTGATATTAGCCGTTACTTCAGACCAGTCTCTGTCTCCTGTCCTCCTGTCAGTGCACAGTTAGGCCTTTTTCAGCTGTACACTTGTTTCCTTAACGAAGACAGCCATCTAGTGGCAGCATTTTGTAAATGCAACCAACTGAACCGCAGGACAGGGACCAGCACATCTGCTTTCAGCCACCATGTTTGAAACAAGAAGAAGAAAAAAACATCAGCTGCTCTACACTGAGTCAGACAGTTGAATGCAGAAGTGTTTAGTTTGACATGCTGGTGGTTAAAGAAAATACATTTCATGTCCAAAAGTCAGTGGCTTAAAACATAGCTCCAAGTCGCAGAGACATTATTTATAGTTGGAACTTGTGGTTACATGCTGCTCGTTGTGATCACGCAATCAGATTGTTAAATGGAATAGTCCAGTTTATAGTTTTTTGGTGTTTTTTTTTTTAAATATTCATTTCTGCCAATTCGGTCAATATTGGTGTTCCTTTAACTGTGTTAAACTTTTTTTTTTACTCTGATCTGTCACTGAAGAAGAAGAAGAAGAAGAAGTCATAACATGTTAGCACTGATAAACACTGTCGCATGGCAGTTTGGAATTATAAGATGCTTTTTATCCAGTCAATCAATCAATTATCCGTCCATTTTCTACAGCTTTATCCTCCACATGAGGGTGGCAGACTTTATTTATATAGCATTTTTCATACACGCATAAACACGGTAGCCCAGAGTGCTTTATAGAATAAAGGCACATTAAACAGACTGAGAGGAAAACGGAAGGATAATTTCCATTATAAGTATTCTGTTCACACCATTTTAATCAAGGATAAAAATGAATGTGATAAGCAATTAAAGTCCAGTTTCTTTGAATATATTTGTTTCTCCTGCAGCCGTTTCAGCGTTCAACAGGATTACGTAGCAAAACCCTATTCTTTCCAACACACTCTATTCAAATTCCACTTCTACTAATGAATAATGAATGCTTTATTTCGATAAAGTGGCACTGGGATGGTTTTTGTTCAACATGAGCTTGTAACATAATGATAACTGTATCATGAAAAATGGGATACGTATTTGCAACCACGTGGCGTTAGTAGAGTGTTCCTAGATTTGTTTATACAAAAAAACTGTGATGTCTCATGCAGTTAATAAAATATCATCACGTTGCTGTTTAATCTGTGAAACTACATATCGTCTTTAGTCTGTTTCTTCCCCCCAAACTGTGTCTCCATACTCGAGAAAAAAACAAACACTGATCAAAGCCATGGGCCTCCGCCTCGACATTTTAATTTGCAAGTTTGAGGCTTCACATTCGCCTGTTTTTGATTTTTCTCCCCTCTGGTTGAAAACATAACATTTTTGTCTAAACCTCATCTTTGTAATTTAAAATCATACAGTTTCGATGCCGTCGTTAACTGGTCACAGTCCGTAGGGCAAACGCAGCTTCAATGTCGCGGTTTCAAATGAAAATTCCGCTGAGAAATGAATAAACAAACAATACAGTTGAAACAAACTGTATGTTCTTTATAAAAATGCAGTCATGGAAACAGTTTTGTAGCTTGTTACCTGTGAATGGATCTGCGTGAAAGACATCCAGGACCACAGATGTTCCTTTTGCGCATGGAGGACATAAATATGAAGGCAGAAAACCATCTGATATGTATTTCCCACTCAAACATATGAGTGTGATTTGCCTCCTGTCTACTGTCTGCACTAAACACCTCGGAGAGCAGAAATCCGTCGTGAGCCTTTATCCTGTGTGAAAAACACACCTTTGGTTTCCATCGGCTCGATAATCTGTGGAGATTTCAACACTTGGGAGGGTTCGAGGCTACATTTTTTTTTCTTCTCAGCCCAAAGAACTTGAACGAGGGAAGCAGCAAGTTTATTACCAAGGACAATAGACGGCGGATAGCTTCCTTCAAAGGGCCTGGGAAAACAGTCAGACGGAGGAGCTCCTCAATTTGGCTCCTGCATGACGCACTAAACGTGAAGGACGAAGAGCAGTAAAAGACACTAAAAGCCAACACTAAAACTTGTCATTTTCTAATTGTGAGAGTCTGTGTCTGCTCTTGGAGGCTGGAGAAGAAGAAGGAAACATTTCCACTATTTTATTTGATTCAATTGACCTTTCTTTTAAACGGAAAGTGTTTCTATAGATATTCGGCGGGATTTGTTCTGTAACAGCCGTGCACAGTTGGTTGATAACGCATCACTCTTTATTAGTGGTATTTTGTCTTATAGTTTCTTATATATATATGAACGTTTAAAATGGATATAATAAACGTGAGGCAATTTTGGAGCTTGCTACTTGATGGCGGCAGACGTTGCGTGATGGCACATGTTGCAACTTGCACTTGTTTTATATGTAAATGTAAATTAATGCTTGAACAATAATATATATATACACACATATATATATTACACATTGAAATAGTAACTGGTTTTTCTTTTAAAGCAAACCTGCTGTCTGTACAACACCAATTAGTAGATCCAAATATTCGTACAACGACAAACGTTGTTATGGCGCACCTCTTTCCCTCTCATTAATTCGACAGAAAAATCGTCGTGGTCTTTGTTTTTTATCAAATGCAGGTGTTAGTTTCGAGCTCTCTACAGCAAAAATATATTTCAAATATTTCAGATTTAGATTATGAGTTAACATTTCGTCTTTCCATCGCTTAAATGAGTGTCACATGTGAAGCTGCTGTTTATTTTTTGTAAACACATTCTAGAATTTGCCTCAAATGTGGAGTGTGTGTTAATGTGTTAGTGTGTGTGTGTGTGTGTGTTCTACGCAGGCTCCTTGTCTTAACCTTGGGTGTGTGTGTTTGTGTGTGTGTGTGTGTTTGTGTGTGTGTGTGTGTGTGTGTTGATGTTGTATCACACATGGACAGTGATCCTCACTCTGACGCACACACGTTTAGTTTACGCAGCAAATCTCCACTGATCGAGTGGTCGCTCAAACCGCTGATGATGTTTAATTTCAGAATTAAGCCTCTGATAAACAATGTCTAACAAGGACAACATGGCAGAGTGGAGGCCAAGTGTGAACGTATACTACCACCTATTGGAGAACAGCCGCAACAGCTCAAATGGCTGCTTATTGTCGCATAGTATTGATTTTCTTTTTTTATGTCTCTCTGTCTGGTTTAAACCTGAACTATTAGTTTAATTTGAATGACTGTCGTCTATCTGTGAGAGCTGATGTTTGCTCGTCTTAGAAAAAATACAACAAACCTTTTTAAACCTGGTCAAACAAGATGGAGCCGGTATGAAAAGCATCTTTGACAGTCGAGCCATAATGTCTGTGCTGACAGTGAAATGAGAACAGTAATCTGAATAACAATGTGGTTAAAGGCCCAATGAAACACACACACACACACACACACACAGACACACGCGCGCGCGTACACACACACACACCTCTTGCTTATTCCTAGTAACAATTATAATACTGTAGGGCTAATAACAATTCGTACATGTTTGAGTAGATTATCAGACGCAGTTTATGAAAATTAAAATGTCAATATTTATTGTGATTATGACTGATAATAAACACTTGACCTTGTCCCTTTTAAAAACCCAATAGTAGTAGGAGTAAGAGTAGTGTGTGTGTTTGTGTGTGTGTGTGTGTGTGTGTGTGTGTGTGTGTGTGGCACATATTTGTTAACAAGCTATACAATGTTAAATGGCGCCTGGACTTGCATGAGTCCTCTGCGCGTTTGTAGTTTATTTAAATGAATAAAGTGGTGTAATCATGTTTTGCACGTTATTCTTACACCTCTATTCCTACAGGTTATACTTATACGCTCGTTTTACTCGAGATTCAATGTTTGTGTATGTTTAGTATTCGTCGGATTTTAAGGAGAAGTGACTGTGGGAAATTGTCCTTTTCGTCTCTCTGGAAAACAGCAATTTTCCCTTATTGCATTGTATAAATCAGCCCTAAATGCGACAGGAGGTGAGGATTAAATTATATGAGGATTAAATTCGCGTGAATGTGGCTTGTGTAAAACAAGTGGTTAAGAAAAATGAAAAAATTTCAAAAATGACTCAAGGTATTCGTGTTAGCGAGTTGAATGATGTTTATCCTGGAGAGCTTCATACTGTGGGAGTTTTTTCTCTCCCTCCTTTTTGAAAAGTCAATGTGAATTTCGAATTGCGAACATTTCATCATATGTGTTGTACGGACTGTACAGCACATATGATGAAATGTTCGCCTCGAGGCAAAGTCGAATAAAGAGCGCATTGTTTACAAGGAAGGATGTGCATGAAGAGTGCACACCTCCAGGGCCACAGTGTACTTTGTAATAAAGTAATGGGTCTTCAATCTGTGAAAATCTAATGTGAGAAAGGGGAATTTTTATGACTCTGAGTAATACCTTGTAAAGTGGTTAGTAAATATATAATAGAAATGTTTTGATGGAGTGTTTTCTCTCGTTTCAAGAAAACAATGTTTGATTCATTTTGTATCTTCATAAGAGTTATGATGTCGGTGTTTACTGATGAGGCGATAATTTGTTGTCTTTGTGGGTCAGTCCACATAGAGCCACATTGTTATTGTTCATGTCACAGCACCAAAATAAAATCAGCGCTCGCGTGCTTTCAAATAAGGACCTCCTGACACTGAGGGCGACACAAGCCAAATCTTGTTCACATATTTCAAACCTTTTTCAGTGTAAATATAGACCACTGCACGTGTGGTTACAATTTAAGTGAATCCTCCACCCACCCAATACCAAAATATTTCCTCATGGAGTATTTGGCTTTGCAGTACTTGGAGCAAGGGTGGAGCGGAACAACATACTTTGCATATCACGTGACGCCGTATTAACAAATCAACAATTACCTTCCCTTTATTCTTCAGGAGTTGCTAAAAGGCTTGCAAGAAGCGTTTGAGGGAAGCTCCATGGAAATGTGTGAGCGGAATCCTTTAAATCCCGGCTATGTTGGTTCTCTGTTGAATTTTGCGCCACCTGATTCGCTGTATTTCTCCAACTTGCGCGGTAATGGAGCCCACATACCCGGGCTGCACCAGATCCCCTACAACAGGAGAGAGGTGTGCACGCTCCCGTGGACTTCCTCAAATTCGTGCACGTCCAGACCCACACCAGCACCACCAGCACCACAGAGCCGCGCCTTTGGAGGCTACTGTCCGCCGTTTCTGTCCAACTCGGTGTCTGTGAACAGCAGCTCCTCCAGCGGCCACATTAGGGCGCATGTGGAGGAGCCTGCTCGGTGCTTCCAGGACGCGGAGACCAAGGCGGAAGCGCCTGGCAGACCAAATGAAGTTTACGCCGGGGAGCATGGGAGCATCAGTGACGGCGGATACTCAAATCTACACAGCCGGTCTCACGGTTCTGCGGCCCAGACGGATCCGGAGTCAGCAGGCCCGCTAAATGTGAACAGCACCAAACAGGAGCACAATCCACTTCAGCCACCACCGAGTAACACATGCTCCAGAACGAGTTATGCAGAAGGTTAAGTAGCCCTTATGATGATTATTATTATTATTTATTTTACCACAAAGTATTTCTGCGCTTAATAATGATCTAATATCAGAGCAGCACCTTGTGTATTTGATGTATATGCTCATGAGTGGTTAATGTCTTGGTTTATGTCAGTAGGCAAACTGTTTATATCTCCTATAAGGCGATATCGTTATTAAAAGCCTTAGGAATTCTTATTGGTATGATATTGTTACATAGCGATATTAAGATCTAGTAGTTTATATGTGATATCGTATGACTGTCTTAGACTGTTAATAGTCAGTTTATCTCCTCGAGTATAAATGTTGTTTTATTATTTCTACTTTGCCCTGACATATGATACAGTTCATGGTAGAAAAAAGGGGTTCTATTCTATACTCATCCCTACATTAGGTGTACCATGTTATATTTACTCCATCTAACCATATGTTCGTAAGGTATGAGCAGTAGCATTGGCAGTGCTATTGTGTGAGCAGTGATTTCCCTTCAGAGAACGTAAATGTTGGTGTTGATTTCAAAAGTATAAAAGCTCGTCTCCACCTCTGCTCCCTCCAGGTGGCCCCTGGTGCTCCTCACAGGTGAGAATCAGAAAGAAGAGGAAGCCTTACACGAAGCCACAGCTGGCTGAACTTGAGAATGAATTTATGATGAATGAATTCATCAACAGACAGAAACGAAAGGAGCTGTCAGACAGACTGGACCTCAGCGACCAACAGGTGAAAATATGGTTTCAGAACCGGAGGATGAAGAAGAAACGACTCATGATGCGCGACCAGGCTTTCTCCGCATACTGATGACCTTTGGACTTGATCGTGACCAGCAGCGCACAGAATATGTTGTGTTGTAGTATGGATGCTCCTGCTGCTCCTGCTCCTGCTACTGCAGCGCATCACGTGTCATCTCGGTTTGTGGCATTGACGTGTTTTTACAAATACGTACAAAATGGCTATTTTACTGTCACGTAATAGGCTACAGTTGTATCAAGGCACACCGAGTTCAGATAGATTCTAGTAATTTTAATAACTATACAATACAGAAAGACATTTTACGCATTTGGTCATTTTTTTCTCTGAGGTTGTCCAAATGCGCACAGAGGCCTTCACTGCAGTTTGGCCGTGGCGCGGTTAAAATAAACCTCAAAAGATGAATTATTTCTCTTCCAACACAAATATCAGGTCATTTTTAACAGGATCATAGTTGTGTCTGTTTTTGTGTATTTTGTATGATTGCCTGCGCATGTAGTGTAGGCCCTTTATGTGGAAGCAACAGTCAAGTTCATGTTTACTGACGAATAAAAACGAATACATTTAAAAAATAAATATATTACAAATATATTATAGCTGCATGTCTTATTTCCCCCCCGATGTATTGTAAGTCTGTTAAAGATAATGTCACATTTTGTTCTACATGTGGCCGCGTCCACATTCAAGGTCGGTCTGTGGAGGAGAACACAATGTGGCGCATTTATTGGTAGAAAGTGTTTACTGCAAATGTCTGTGAAACAAAGTGAGACTGTGGATGTGTAATGTTTGTTGTGTTACGCAAAGTAACGTTGTAACTGTAGTGAATTAAGCTTGGATTTCTTTTCTTTTATTGTCCCACTTTGTCTTGTGTTGCTACAAACATGAATGTACGGTCATACCTAAGACTCATCTGCATTGAAACCACCCTTGCTATGAAACTCTATCCTTTATAATTATACTCGATTAATATTTAATACAATGATTTAATCTTAACATTTGACTTTTGTTTTCGGGAAAAAAAAAGTATTCTAGAAAGCATGTTATTGGTAAACCTAAATACGTGGAAGCGCCCATGCTGCGTTGTCTTTACGCACGGATTAGAGATCTTGTAAAGTAGACGCAATCTATGACTGAACACATTTATAAATAAAGAGGATGTTAAATGATATAAAGGACAAGTTATTGTGCATTATGTGAGTCGTTTTATATTTTTTTAAATAAAATCTGTATCTATGCGCCAACTGTACAGCGGGTATTGTTTCAGCATGATAATGTCAGTCGCTCACTAGTTACTCATGTGTATCTGTTAAATTCCTTTATTAACAGATACAAATGTATATATTAATGTTAAACTCTCACAGCAGTCATATCCCCCCCAAATGTTTCGAATGATTTTTTTAAATTGAGGAGGATTCATCCAGGAAACCTCGATGGTTACAGTCTGCGGCGGTGGATAAGGACTAATGCGCATTGGTGCTTGGATATGAACCGAATACTATCGGTAGTATAGTATTATATATTATATTTTTAAATTCATTTTTTTGTGCCCGAGCGGAAAGTGTTTGATCCATATCAAACAAATAAACGCTGATATCTCTCATTTAAAAAATAAATAAAATAAACGCTCAACAGTCTGCAGCTCTTAAAATACCTGTCCTCATCGATTCAAACAGACCGGGGAGACGCATAGTCACATATGACACAACACAACAGGCCGCTTTAGCAACATGATGCCATATGTATCCACAATCTTGAATTTTAATATACAAATGCTTCAAACTACTCTTTGTTACAACTCCTATCTATATGTGTGTATTTTCTTAGGTTTTTCTATGTGCTCTTAGCTTTCGTCCTGAGCGCATGGCAGATGTCTCATTCCTCATCACAGTAAAAACACTACACAGCAGCAGCAGCTTCCAGTCACAGTCAAAGACCTTCACATGCCAGTGTGACCAAATGGATCTGGTTTTACTCACAATTAAAACATGCAAATGCTGATTCCACTGTGTTACACATTACGTGTATTTTGAATCTGGCTTATGAGCAAATAATTTTTCTTTTCCTTTTTTTTTTCTGTGTGCGTAATGGAAGATATTTTGGTGACGTTGTGCGCCACATATGTCTATATTTGCCTCTTTTTTACTATAAGAGAAGTTAATCCTATATTCGTCCCACATGGGGCAATTTGTGTCACATTAGCCAACAAGAAATACAAATAAAGACTATTCAAGATGTGCAAGAAACAGAAACAAATCAAAACGAGATAGACGGCAATAGCCTCGCTATATGCAGTATAAACAAGTAAACATTTCGTTGTTTTTTTTGGTTTTTGAGGTACGACAATGTTTAATCCTCGCTACAGTGAAAAGTAATGATTTAAGATTCAACCGCCAGCAGAATACTACACATGGAACCTTACAGGAGACTGAATCTAATAAAAGCTCCTCCCATTATATCATCATCATCTCGTCATCATCACATCATTACAGCAGCTACTGTCGTCCTGTAACACTGCAGTGTTATTATATTTTCATTTAAGTCACTCAAATTTGTAGCGAATCATGAAGCGATGCTTCTCATAGATCTGTTTTATCCATTTATCTGCAATTGCTTTTGTGTGTGTGTGTGTGCGTGTGTGTGTGAAAGCCAAAAAGGATAATTGTCCCTTTTGATCTTCAGAGTCTTGTATTTTTCCTCCAATTTCCAATATTATAAGTCGTGAGCGCTCTTCTCAAGTGCTTCACGTACAGGCCGGTTGTTTTCCAGCTTGATGCTTCTCTGTCACTCTTAAAATCCTCCACCACACCACCTTCTTTCACCTACTTCCAGCCTTTATTGCTCAGACTATTCTGAACAGCCACACAGACTTTTCTCGGTGAGCAATACAACGTTCTTTACCCTTTAGTGTTTGTTGCTTTATTGCTTTACAGCCAAACGCAGACAGACTGCGTCATGTAGCTCAGCCTCCTAAAGATAGTGGGGGCTCCAAAACAAAGTTAAGGTCAAGTTAGTAGGATGTGCATTGATACTTTCCATAACATGAGCACAAAGTTACGTCTATGATACTATACACATGCAATCTCTGTAAAGTGAAATATATATGTATATCTTTCCCATATTTTTATAATGAGTGTCAGTTTTACGCACAGAAAACATGGCTCTGCAGCAACAAATATGTAAGCCTTTACGTAAACACCGAAACACTCGTTTTTGTGCCATTTTAAATATGATTTATTGTGAACAAGTGAATAATTCCATATTATTTGTATTGTTGAACTGTTCTATATCTGTGACCTGTATATGTTACTTTATTATATCATGCCCAAAAGAGAAAGTGGTAATCTTAAACAACAATTATAATAAAATGGACATTAAATATAGTGATATGGTAAAAACAATACAAATGACAATTTGTCAAATACAAAAATAAAATAAATAAAACACAAAGGCCGACACGAGCAACAGGTCGCGTTCACTTTTTTGTCTCGTAAATGAAAACAATTCCCTCTTGTGCGTTTGTAGAAAGGTTCAAATTATCGCCTTTTTAATTTGTAGATTAGTAGTTGTGTGTTTTTGTGTGTATTTTTGACTGTCAGCTATAGCCGAGGGCTTTTAACGGGAAGTATAGTGAAGGGCTGAGGAGAGAGGAGCCGACCACAAAGCAGATTTTACCCCCAATAACAATAAACCCAGTCGCCTTTGAGCTTCTTCCACATTGTGTGTGACCTTCAAACTTAAAGCTGCGAGGAATCTGTTCGTCTGACCAAAAGAACAGTGGTTTTACTGGAGACGCTTAATTTACATTTAACTTTTGTGGCCGATGTGTGGAACCCAAAAAAATATCTAGCGTTTTTTTTATTATTATTATTTCAATTAATACACTTTAGAAAATAAACTTTTCTAGTTATGGTGAGAGAAAAATGGCATAAAAATTGTACTCACATAAGTGAAAATATTAGGTGGAGGCTTGGAGATGTGGGGGTTATCCGTTCAGCAGAGTTTTAACTCCGTTTATCCCACAACAGAGAAGGAGGGAGGCCTAAACACTGCAGCTATGGCTGCTTTGGTGCAATAAAAGGAATTGGGTGCAGAGGCTTGTTGGTGAATTCTTGTTGGACATCACCTAGACCACAGACGGTCAGAGCTACATTTTTTGGACTTGGCAATGCGGTGATTCGGTGATTCATGTTTGCTGTCGACTTGGTTGATGTTTGGGTTTTTTTCCAGACCCCAAATCAACTTTTTTTGTATTTGCAGTATCTAAACTGTCGTGGCCTGTTTGATTTGGCTTTTTGGAAATGCGTTCAACTCAACAATGAAAAACAAGGCAACAAATGTTTCAACAATCTGCTGCAAACAGGTTTTAAAGCTGGTGCACACCTGGGCTCTGCAATAGAATTTATTTATATTTGAATTTATGGCACCACAGCAGTTTTGTTGTTCTTTTGTGGTGCATACGCTTTTTTTGCACGCACTCTGACTCTGAATTTTAAATATTTCCCACTGCTGTGTGTCTGTTTGTGTGTATTTAACTGTCCTCCAACCGTCATGGCGCACTGTGTGTGTTATATGCAATGAACCTTAAAATGTATTTGCATAAAAAAACCCAGTTAATGAGTCGCTCGTGAATCACAGACAATTCTGCAGCCTTCATGTCTGCACCATGAAGCAGCAGCAGCAGCAGCAGCAGCAGTGCAGATACTGTGCTTCCATGGCCTTGGTGCCATTATTCCCCATGCTTTGCAGAATAAGCCTATGGAGGTCAACTCCAACGTTTCCAGCCTATTGCTGCTACATACATGCAAGCCTCCTCCTCCAAACGTGTGCAGATTGAGGAATGAGCCTTTGCGGTTGTCATTACATATCATTACACGACGAGGTTTGCGCTGCCGGAATGCTTTAAATCAAATATTCCATCGGTGGTTCACAAATTTCTTTTTTTTTTTCTTTCTTTTTTTTTTTTTGCGTGAGCTATAGGGTAAGAAGGCTGGAGAGGAGTTTCCTCTGCACTCGGGGAGCCAATGAAGTCTCTTGCACGCGCTCACATGAGTTTCTCCGGACAGGTTTTAATGACTGATATTATGTATGGTAATTTCTTAGCTGGATCACATGACGCAATTACCTCAAGAATCGATCAAGATGTATTGCAGGTCTGCCTACGTTTCCGATTTTTTCTCCCTGGCGGGGTCTTTCCACGCGCCCGTGGTGCTACAGATGGACAAAGTTTAACACAGTCGCGCTGCCAATTCCTCTCCTCCCATGCAAAGAGGGAAAGGGAAGAAGAGATATGACGGAGTACGATGATCGCAGCTGTGCGTCAAATATGTATTTACCGAGCTGTACTTATTACGTTTCGACGCCCGATTTCACATCAGTGTCCTCGTTTTTACCGCAGACCACTTCGTGCCAGGTTAATTTCCCCTATTCTCCCAACCTAGCCCAGGTCCAACCTGTTCGAGAAGTCGCTTTCAGGGATTATGGACTGGACCACCCCAGCAAATGGCACTACAGGGGCAATTACGCGTCTTACTACTCGGCGGACGAGATAATGCACCGGGACTTGATCCAGTCCTCCAGCAGCAGCAGGGCGGAAGTGATTTTCAAAAACGAGTCCTTGTACGGCCACCACGGAGGTACCAGCTCGCCGTGCAATTTCTTCACCGGTGTTGGTCGAAACGGGGTTCTCCCCCAGGGCTTCGACCAGTTTTTTGACCCCCCTAACCCGGACAAGCTCAGCGCGGAGCTCCCCAAACAAAAGACAGACTGTGCTGCTCCGGGAGATGCTACAGAAAACGAGGAGCCTTTAACCAAAGTGGAGCAGCAGGAGCAGCAGGAGCAGCAGCACAAAGCGGATCCGAGCGCGAGCGTGGACGAGGACTCATCCTCCAACTGCGGCGACAAGAACAACCAACAGAGTGGGTATCATTTTTTATCCCCTTTGTCTTGGATATAAGGTGCTACCTTTTAGACAATGGAGAGTGCAGACTGCACTCATGTGCCCCAGCACTGTCGCTGTCCCGGGTTATGTGTCGCTTTATAAGCATGCAAAAGCTTTTATATCCCAATAAGGTTTACTTTACGCTTGTAAAGGTATTTACAATGGAAAGAGTCAAGTAAGCGTAGTTTAAAGGTTACCTGGCGTCTAGTAACGAGGCGACGTAGCTGGAATTGATTTGCAATGAGAGGAAATTGATTACATTTACGCATTTTTATTGACGTTAATGTTGCATGTTGTTCAGATAACAAAATATTTATAGGTTCGTTATATATATATATACAGTGCATATATATATATATATATATATATATATATATATATATATATGCTACAGTGCATTTTGTAACTGGAAGTGTGCTTAACATTCAGTGCAGTAAAGTTCATTTTAATGCAAATTCCTTTGGTGGTCGTGGTGTGTGTGTGTGAAGAGAGGGGAGGCCTTTGTGCTGGGAAGAATAAATATATGTATATGTAAACACATTCACTGGACTTCTGTGGAATTCTCTTCACTCGTGTCTTCATTTTTGTTCACGTGTGTTCCTGCTCCTTGTGCAGGTTCATCAACCAAGTCCAGGAAGAAGAGGTGTCCTTACTCCAAATACCAGATCCGAGAACTTGAACGAGAGTTTTTCTTCAACGTGTACATTAACAAAGAGAAGCGGCTGCAGTTGTCCAGGATGTTAAACCTGTCTGACCGCCAGGTGAAGATTTGGTTCCAGAACAGACGAATGAAGGAGAAAAAGCTGAACCGCGACCGCCTACAGTATTTCACCGGGAATCCTTTATTCTGATATTCTGACATGGCAACACACACACACACACTCTCTCACACACACACTCACACACACACATACACACACGTAAAGACTCTGTATATTTGTCTCATTCTCTCCAAACTGTTTATTTCACAGACATGTGGCATTTTAAAAAACAAACAAGGTGCCACCTCTCTTTTCTGGCATTTATTTATTCTGTGTTCCTATATTTTTCGCGTAAGTGGCAACACATATTTCCCCAATGCGCGTGCTGCGTTTTGCAAATTATTTATATTAACTATGTGTAGCCTTCTTCCTTAACTGTGTACTGTAATGTGCATTTATAAAGACGCATGTAATGTACGTTGTGGTGTGAAATTAAGTAGACACGAAACAAAACAAAACAAAAAAAACAAGTATTTTAGTCACAAAACTTGTCACATGAACCAAGTGGTGCGAAAACGTTCATGTGGGGATTTTTCTACACAGAGTGCAGAGGGTTTGCAGAGGGTTTGCTGATTGCAGGCCTAATGTTCCCGTTATTTCCTTTTCTTTCTAACACTGTGGTGTTTACTAAACCTTGAACCGTCTAGACAGTACAATAAACCTAGCTGTAAATGTCTAAATAGGGGGCTATTGGACTTTGGTGTCCCAGCCCCCCAGACCACAAGAAGACTTTTTATTTTCTTGACTCACAGTATAGTTTCACGTCAGGCTACAAATGTGAGGAGAATCCAAGAGAATTCGTCTATATTTAGCCTCCCTGCGACTGAACTGTTGCGGGGTTAACATGGGGAACAATGGAATATATTTTGATGAGGACCGCCATTTGAAAAGATAAGTAATCTTTCAAGTTTATGTGCTCGCGTAGAATTAATAATGGGCGTAATGTGGCTTTGGATCTGCTGCAGAGGAAGATGGTTTCTAAATATAACAAGGGAGGCAGAGGGGGGAAAAAAACGGATTTTGCTCTTTAATTAATGCAGGTGAGAGCTGGATATGCAAGAAGTAAAACCTTCACTTCACACATGACAGCAGTACTTGGCTATTATTCTTATTTTTGCAATGGCTCGACAAAATACATGCATTAATTCCACATCTAATCCTTTTGATACAAGTGTGTGTATATGTGTGTATATATACACACACATGTGTGTGTGTTTTCATTTTCGCTTCAAGTGTCTGCAGCAACAATTAGGCCTCGCTCCTCCTGTTTTCAGCGACCTTCAAGAAAACATTAGAGCGGGATTAATGCTCATTTCATTCGGTATACTTCCCCACAATGGCTGTTAGAAAACTGAGGTTTCATTAAGCGATTAATTGGGTTGTCATCATGTCCTACAGTGAAATGACATGACCAACTGTGTTGAGTGTCTCACTCTGTTTCTCGGTGTATCCACATGAGGGCAGACTTGCTACTTGGGCTCGAGGTTGGAAATGCAGAGTTCAGCCAAATTGACACCCATGCAGCTTCACCCTGCACGAAAATTAGCCAGTGACGGAAACTCCGTTCTATACAGTTTTTTTTTTTTTTTAATGAAGGTTTTTATTTTGATTTCAACTGCACTCACTCGCTATAAATGTGCTGTTTTCATCAAAGTTATTATTGCTTTATAAAAGGGAATATTTCCTGCCTGGTTTGAAACCAAACAACTAAAAAGGTGTATTTTCTCTGAAGGTCTAGCGAAAGTATTGTTAAATGTGACACATGATCTTTTTTTTTAAATTACCTTTTTATTTCACTCGTTGCTGTGTTTAGATGAAGCGAATGCTGCGTGGTGTCGTTCCCACAGCAATTACACGCGTAAGTCACGTTCAAGGGTTTTAAAAGTGCAAGGAAAACAAAAGAAAATATAATTCCTCCTGTGTCTTTTTTGTCATGTGAACTTTATAGACCTCGATGTGTACCTGAAGGCCACACAGAGTTATAGGCCACTGATATAGGCTCCACATAAGGCATCGTGCTCATTATAGATATAAATACCCTTTGTTTTTCTTTTTAAATATCATTTGAGTTTAGAGTCGTTGTTATTACAGTTTGTCCGCTTCTGTGTTTCTTTCTACTTACTTTAAAATATTTGAGCTGAGCTCCTTCACTAAAGGCCTTGTTTTAGTTTCCCAATTTCTCTTTTCAATGTCCGTGTCCCCCCCCCCTTTTTAAACTTCTAATCTTATTTTTTTGTATCCTTATATTTTAATCATCCATATGTCTATTGCCATTTTATAATTATTATAATAATATTATATTGCGTATACATGAATAATATACTTCCATATTAAATAGTTTTAGTGCGCCTGATGTAAAAAAAAATGTTATCTCTGAGTGACTGTCGAAGGAAAAAAGAAAAATAATAATAATAATTAAAGCAAAACGGATGTTCGTGTTGTCAATTGTCTCGGTTAACTGTCTCAGTTTCAAAGTCAAAGATCTCAGTTCTTTTCTTTATTGACCAGTTTAAAAATAATAATAAATATGATGGGCTGTGGTTAATGGAATCTCCAAAGTTATTTCGTAATAAAACGGGGGGATAATAAACAGGCCTATGTTTTTGTTGTGTGAATCCCGCAATGTTGTTGGTTTGCATAAAACAGTGTTTACACATTTCAACACTTTGTGACGTTTGTTTTGTTTGAACTTGTCGCATCGATACCAAAGATAATTTTATTTCAAAACCCATTGCATGTTTTTATTATTTCCATTATTACTGTTAAGACATTAAGACTAATAGATTGTTGGTCGGTTTATTTTTCCAGCACAAGTTGATTTTATTTTTATTTTCCTCATTCTTTACCTTGTACACATTTGTCCTCCTTGAAGACAAAATCAATGGAACCCTAAGCAAAAATATTCATGTGACCACCACATTCTTTTTTCTTTTTTTTTTTGAAAAACCCTTAACTTTGTATTCTAACGTCAAAAAAATACACTTGTGACAAAATGCAAACAACGACATTGCCGTTAATAATGTGTGTAATAATAAAAGACACATTTCTATCGGGATTAAGTGGATTTATTTCATGGCTGTAAAGCTCTAATGTTGACCTTCATGCAGAAGAGACCTTCAAATGGCTGATTTAAGTTTGGAAATGGTGGATTGACATTTCCCCTTGCAGAAAATGAAAAAAAAAAGCAAAGACGACATTTCTCTTTTGACATTTCGATTGAATTTGGCACAAGTTAACAAATTAACAAACTCTTTTGGATTAATTAAGATATATATTACATCATATCATTATGGCTCACTTTATTCCTTTTCCCACATTAATACAGTGTACATACAGTGTACATACAGTGTATATATATATATATATATATATATATATATATATACTTTTGTGTATGTGTACATTTTATTCATGTGTGTATATAAATACAGTTAACGTTACATTGATTAACTTAAACACATATAAACATTTGTATATATAGCCTGTGTGTGTGAAGTTAATTAAGGTAATGTAAACTGTCGTTGGTGGAATAAAAAAAAAATACAGTGGAGGTTTGTTTCATTGACATAGTCTGCAGTTGTTGCCTATATGCGCCATGTAGGAAGCATGCGCACTCACACGCTATCACCCACACACACACACACACGTACATCTTCAGTCTCTCACACAAAGAGACAAATGTCCTTTTGGCGTTTTTGAAAACACGTCACAGAGCACTGGGGTCGTTGAACAGGAGAGACCCAATTGAAAACACGCACTGCTTCTGATTCAAATTCAATGTTGTTTATTTCTACTGCGATAATTGCCTCGGTTTATTTATTCATTTATTTATATATTTTTTTTTATTTTTTTATTGAACAGCCTATGTGCAAAAGTCCCGCGATGGCCCCGTGCGTCTGCACGAGCCCGCAAACCAATTTCAAGTCCGTGTTGTAGGTGTCGCTGTTGACCACGTCTGCATCCGCAGTGCACGAGAGCGTGTGCAGCGGAGAGGAGGCTGCGTCTCAAGGCCATTTTCAAATCTCATTGGTGGGCTTGTCATGTGGTCGGGAGGCATCCTGACTTACACGGAGATGGTTTTTCCTATAGATATGTCAGCCTACAAAGGACATCTCTCTCCTCCAAAGAACTTTACCCCCCAAAATGTCCTTCCCCACTAGCTCTCCTGCGGCAAACACATTTCTAGTGGACTCGCTCATTGGCGCGTGCAGGACGGACAGCTTTTACTCCAGCAGCAACATGTACATGCCGTCCGGCTCAGAAATGGGAACTTACGGAATGCAAACCTGTGGACTCCTGCCGTCTTTCGGCAAAAGAGGGGAGGTCAGCCACCAAAATATGGGCATGAATGTCCACTCGTACATACCTCAGATAGATAACTGGACTGACCCGAGCAGAGCCTGCAGAATAGAGCCGTCCACTCAGATGACAAACTGTTCATTTTCACAGAGCATAAAGGAAGAGAGTAACTGCTGCATGTACTCCGATAAGAGAGTGCAGAAAGTCAGCGTGACAGAAGTGCCCGCTTACTCTCATGTGCTCCCCGAGTCCTGTCCCGCAGACGGTCCGGAGATCCCGGTACCGGGATATTTCAGACTGAGCCAAACTTATGCCAATGGGAAGCATCAGGAAAACTACTGCCATGAGCCGCCGAGTCCGAACCCCACATTGATGCAGCTCAGTCGGCTCACCCCGAAGCCGCAGTCCGCCTCCTCCTCCTCTTCATCGTCCTCTAATTTTGCAGAGGTGGAAAAGAAAAGTGAAGACGTCCAGCCGCAGGATTCCGAGACCTCGAGGACTCCGGTCCCCGCGGAAAGTCCGGACCCAAAGTCCGGCTGTGAGGAGAAAAGCTGCACCATGGACGCGCCTGTGTCCAGCCCTGAGCTGCAGCAGCAGCAGCAGGAAGGGAAAGGTGGGTTGGCTTCAATGAAAGCTTTTATCTTGTGGCGCTGCAGTGTTGAGAAGGCTGTAGCATCATAAAACCAAGTATAAAACACAAACAACCCCGAAAGTCGTAATGTTTAATGAGAGTCTTTCTCAGGTTGCAGTCATAGGCAGCAGAGATTTTTTTTTTAACCAGGCTGCATGCACGAGGCATGCTGTGGCACCACAAGTCCTCTTTTTTTTTCTAAAAAAAAAAAGGTATTCTTGCTTAAAAAAAAGGAGACTAAGTCCACTTTCGATAGCTTTATATTTAGAAGCGTGGCACGTGTTTTCAGCACCGACAAAGACTCGTAAGCTGCACTGCTAACAGTTCACATGTTTGCTGTTATAAATACAACATTCTGCCTGCAAAAATGGTGCACTTGCAGCTCCAGATGTGCTGCTGCTCAGTTCAGTGCACATCTGCAGAAATACAACTAAAACCACACTATTTGAGCTTGAATCTGGAGCTGTTAACCGCTTAATCATAGACGGCATTAATTACACGTTGATGCTTTTAATATTTAATGAAATGTGTGGGGTTGTGTTTTGTCCTCATGTCTCAGGCTGTGTATGAAGGTGTATTCCCGGTGCATGTGAGGTTTGATCAGCTGGGGTTTCATTTCATTTCTCTTTTATTAGTGGTGGCATGCTCGTGACTAATACCATCCCCTGGATATTAATTATTCTGGGAAGGCGTTTATATTGTGTGTTATTTCCCAGAGGTGAAATGTGCAGCAGCAGGTGAGATGTGCTTTGAAGTTGAAATCCCACTGCAGAGACAAACAGACTAAAAATACACGCATGTGTGTGCGTCTCTCTCTCTCTCTCTCTCTCTCTCTCTCTCTCTCGCGCCTTTCTTTCTTCCACAGACTGCAAGAGTGACACGCCGACGAGCAACTGGTTAACAGCCAAGAGTGGCAGAAAGAAAAGATGCCCCTACACCAAGCACCAGACCCTGGAGTTGGAGAAGGAGTTTCTCTTCAATATGTATCTGACCCGAGAGCGCCGCCTAGAGATCAGCAGGGGCGTCAACCTCACCGACAGGCAGGTCAAGATCTGGTTTCAGAACCGCAGGATGAAACTGAAGAAAATGAACAGGGAAAACCGCATCCGTGAACTGACCTCAAACCTCACCTTTTCGTGAGCTCGCATTTGTCAGTGGTTTCTTTTGTTTTCATTTTTTTCCCCCTCTTTTTATTTGTATGTCTCTCGTATTCAGTTTGATGCTTTTGGTGGCATTGGACGTTCATCTTTAATTTCAGCGAAACTGTGACTATATATATATATATATATATGCCATTTTAGTACTTTGTGTGGCGTCTCGTGGCCTATATATGTTTTGATTTTTGGTTTTGTCACATCAGGGTAACACGTTTTGTTCTTAAATTATTGGAGAAGTAGACTTCGTCTCTCCCCTCCTCCTCCTCCTCCTCCTCCTCCTCTGTCCGTGGACATGGATTCTATTCTATTGTGTCAGGGTGGTGAGTTCGCTTTGTTGAAAGACGTTGCTTTATTTGAGTCATGAAAGCACATTTATTGTCGTATAGTGCAGCGTTTGTTTTACAGTGAGTGCCAGACATTTGCTCTATGGTGAAGTGTTTCTATGTGGGCCTTTTAAAGTGGCGGAAAAACGGTGTTGATCTGTGAATTTTACTGCATGTTTGTGGCATGTATATCTTGCAATAAATATGATTGTCAAATAAGTTTGGTTGCTTTTTTTGTTGCTGTTTGCTGTTGTTGTTGTACACGTGTCCTCCTCGTCTATAATTGGTGGCCAAATGTTGAATTCCGTGGTATTATTTGCCTTTATGTGTGCGCAACATAAGGAATAAATCGAGAAAGGAGCTTTTCCTTAACGAGCTTGTGGAAGTTTAGTCAAATCTGAAACTGTTTCCTAAAGTGTTTCTAATTTCAGTGAACATTTGAAATGGTGCTCTTTAACTTCACGTCTTCTATCGTCCATCATTATTATTTATTTCCTTTATTTATGATTATGATTATTATTATTATTATCATTATTATTATTATTATTATTATTATTATTATTATTATTATTATTACATTATTACTTTGGGCTGCCAGTACAAGTGCGTTTGTTTATGTTTAGTATAAAGCCGTTCATGTTTTCTTTCACAGAGGTAACATGAAAACAACATATTGGAATTAAGAGCAAAATAGTGTCAAAAATAGTCCAAATAAGACGAAAAATAAAAATGCTGCTGGTTTTTTTTTCCAGGCCTGTTCATTATTGACTATAAAAGGCTGTTATGTACAAGCACAAATTCACAGACAGGAATCAACTCTTCCTCTTTCAGCTGCACGGGCCTCTGCAGACACTCTTTCTCTTCATTGCAGAATATTTTATATAGTTTTTGGAAATCCGTATTTGTGATTATGTGACATAGCAAGTGTAGATCCATAATTTGCAGACTTTTTCTTCTTTTCCTGACACAATGTTTTCCTTTCATGCACTGACATTCACTAAACTAATACTAGTAACTAAATAAAGTGACATTATTACATTAGAATCCCATCTTTCATGCAGCAACAGACAGATGCACTCTGCTTCTCCAAGTCTTTCTCTTCTTTTATTGACGGCGTGTATAATCACACGCACCTCATAAAACATTTATTGATGCATAAAGGCATGATGGCCCTTCTTTGAATTAACACAATCATTTTCACAACTGCCACTTCCTGTTCAACTTTAAAAATTAAACAGAGCCAGAAAATATGTTTCCTCGACGAATGTTAACAATGGACTGGCCGCATTGTGAAGGGAAATGGCGTCTGTTATTTTACAGCATGTTATTACATCTATTTTTACGAGGACTCCGTCAGTCTATAAAGCATTTTACTGGCATGGAGGGTATCAGGACGGTATTATAAGACTTTTCTCAAACATTAAGATGCAGGGAAATCCGTCTTGCAGTGTGTGTGTGTCTGTGTGTGTCTGTGTGTGTGTGTGTGTGTGTGTGTGTGTAGGAGGAGGGGGTGTCCTATTCCTTTTTTTGTTGCAACATCCTGCAGCCACAGGCTCACGAGAAGCAGAGAAAAAAAAATCATTTGCATTTATCTGAGCGATTCTTTTCGCCCTGCAGTCACATGTGTGAGACTTTTATTATTATTATTATTACTTGTGAAATGAAAAGCGAAATTAAACCTGGCGGATGAAAAAAGAGAGAGGGCGATGTGGAGAGAGAGCGAGGGAGGGAGGGAGGGAGAGAGAGAGAGCGAGAGCAAGGGCAGGATTGATTTACTTGCTGTATTGGTAAATATGACCACGTGATCCATGTAACCAATCCCTGTAGATGCAGGCCAGCAAAAATACCATGATTGTTCATAGAGGGAAGCTTCCCGTAACAGTGCAACCCTTATTTTATGAGTAGGAAGAGATCAAAAATGTCTTCCAGTGGCACTCTCAGCAACTGCTATGTGGACGCGGTCATGGGGCAAGAGCCGGAGGATGTGTACGGTGCTCGCTTCCTTCAGGCTCCGCACACGGTGACCCCGAGGCCGCCAGGTGCCGGGGACAACGCAGACTTCTCCTCTTGCAATTTTGCACCAAAGTCCACCGTTTTCTCGTCGTCATGGTCCTCGGTTCATCCGCAGGGGATCTATCATCCGTACGTGCACCACCACCACCACCAGTCACATTTGCCCGCTTCAGACGGCAGATATGTCGGGGTCCGCTCCTGGATGGAGCCCATCTCTAACCACGTTTCCTTCGCCGGATTCCACGCCAGTAGTCGTAGCTCGTATGGGACAAAGCCCGAGGCGCTGCAGCCGCCGAAAGCCGCCGAATGCGACGCGTTGGAGGCAGAAGCTCGGCCGGAGTTCACGTGCGGAGGAGCGTCGGAGTGCGCGGAGAAGGCGAGCAAAGAGCACAGTGGAAGTGAGCATTCGAGCCACAGCGAGTCCAAAGAGGAGAAACAACAACAACTTGACCCAAGTAAGTAAACGAAATAGCCGGTAATGATTTACAACCCCGAGAACTGTATGAGCTGGGTGTGTAAAACTGGAGGTTTTACTAACCTATAAAAGTGTCTCGAGCTATAGCGCGGCTCGGGAAGGGGAGAGAGAAAAAAAAAACTCCTCCAACCCTATACTAGGGTTTTTACAGAGGACCCTAAACTCTTTCATGTCACGAGACACTCCAAATAGATACACAACGCTCCACGTTGATAGGATCTTTACCTGCAGGCTGGAGTTAGGGAACATTCACTTTCTTGTTTTTATAGGGAAAAAATGGGAACATGTGTAAAAAGTCATCTTTACGCACTGACTGTTCTATGTTTTTGCTTTTGATTCCCTGCAACCACAACAGTGTCCTTTTCATGCTCGAGAAACCACTCATTACATTGAATTCCCAGTGCCTCCATACCCATGCAATTGATTGATTTATTTATTTATCTGTTTGTTTGTTTGTTCGTTTATTTATTTATTAACTGTGCATTGTTTTTTCCCCCAGACAACCCAGCAGCGAACTGGATCCACGCGCGCTCCACGAGGAAGAAGCGGTGCCCGTACACCAAATATCAGACTCTCGAGCTGGAGAAGGAGTTCCTCTTCAACATGTATCTGACCAGAGACCGACGCTACGAGGTGGCCCGCATTCTCAGCCTGACCGAGAGACAAGTGAAGATCTGGTTCCAGAACAGAAGGATGAAAATGAAGAAGATGAACAGGGAGAGGAGCGGCGGCAGGGAGCAGCTATAAGCGCACGGACTGCTGCTGCTGCTGCTGCTTCTGCCATTTTCATACATTCTTGACGTTTCTACCAACAAAGCCATGATGTGAACATTTCACAATAATTATTATTATTATCTTTTCCTACAGGAGCCCCAGTAGCCATCTCTTAGGCGTCTTAAAAAACTTAAACACTGAGTAATGTTGATGGCCATTGTGCAGGGAGTGACTCTGGTGCACAAAGGATACGTTGGATTTTTCCTTTTTTGTTTTGTTTTACAAGTTTGCACCGTCACAAACTGGGATGTTCACGGAGTTCCAGCTTTGTTAAAAAAAGAAAAAAGGCAAAAAAAATAGAAAACGTGTCCATGTTGTGTTTTACTTTTACAGTTGTTACGAAATGGGATTTGTGTGCGAGTGTGTGTGTGTGTGTGTGTGTGTATATATAAATATATAAACACTTTCACAGCTACAACTACTTTGAACGCTGTTGTGTCACCACACACACACACACACGCGCGCGCAAAAATGCTGCGTCAGTGCAGACTTTTGACCATCAGGTTAAATAATTATGTGACTGTTATTGCGAATTGATTGTTCAACATCACCACTTAAATAATTTAATTATTTCCCCTTTAAAACACACAAAACAACCCCATTTACACTCTCCCTGCGCGCTGCTGCTCTAATGTTTCGGCTGTTTTATTAGATATTCTCACATCAAAATTTATTTCCCGAGGCCTTGTTTACACAAACACTGCTTGACTCCAGCACTGTGTCCTGCAGGCAAAATAATACACACACACAAAAGTCAGTCTCACACTGTTAGATTTCTCATTTTCTCATTTCTCAATTTTAATCCAATCAGAGGTTAGTTAAATACTGTTGTTGAATTTCACTCTTCTGAAAAATGACTTTGGAAAAGGTAGAAGACAAAAAAAACAAGTAATAAAGTGTTTACGACTGGGAGAGGTGTCGCTGCGGATTTCCAATTTATTGTTCAACTTGTACGAATAATTACTTTAAAGCAGGAAGGAACGTGGGCCAATAAAGCTATAGAAATGGCTAGACGTCTGGGCTAAATGAGTTTATGGGCCCGGCCAGCAATTACACTTTCCTTTGAAATCCCTTCTTTCTTTGGGCGTTCGCGTCTGTTGCTGACAAACAGAATGTGGACACTTTTTTTCCACCGGGTGTCTGCTCAATGGATTGTGTCAGAGGAAATCACCCCCACCACCATAATGGTCACGTTTATTCATCAACTCCATTTCCCACCGATGGGAAGAAAACACAGGAAAAAAAAAACTTAACTTTGACTGATGCAGTCTTAACTTTGCCCATTTGAAACCCACTTTTCCCTTACACAGGCTGGAATTACATTTCTCAAATATTGGACCTATTAATTACAGTGAGGACATGTTTAAAGGCAGCAGTTTGATTATAACTTAGAGGATAAATAATTGCAGTTTTAAATATAGCCTATATACAATCTGCTTATTGCAGCACTGGCGGGGGGAAAGTAATGGGAGCGCTAGAGGGCGATGTTGTCCTTTTAGTCTCGGTCACAGCAGTTGATTCACAGCTGGAGGAACATGCAGACAACACATGGATCCCACCACAGTCATGTACTCGTGCTTTCATTGATCTTTATGAAGAAAAATATACTGTATGAACATTGTAGATCCCTTTAACAAAAAAGAAAAAAAAGACCAGCGTTCATTTGGTGAGGCTGCAAACAAAAACTAGAACCTTTGACAACAGAAAACCTACAAACCTCTCATTTCTTGTTCTGTCTTTTTGCAGTAAAGGTTGTTATGTTGTAAAATGCAGATTTTTTTTTTTTTTTTTGTGATAATTTCCCTACGTCTCATTTTTAATATGTTAAATTGCAGTCCATTTTAACCTGTACAAAAAAAGAAAAGACAAGAACAAGTACAGGATTAGTCCAGTTTGTCACAACAAAAGAAATTAACCTGTCACTGATTCATTCTTTTAATCTCCCCTTCAACCTCTTGTGAACTTAATCCAACAGATTTAATGTAAATGTAAAGTCTGCACAGCACAGTGGCTGCTGGTGTCCATGTAGTAAAGACTCTACACTGACCCTAATGAAAATACTTGATGACAGGCTTATATTTCATGTAAACTTAGGACAGCGACTCTCTGCAGCCTCTGCTTTTTCTTAAGACCGCACAACGCTCTGGATTTATTTATTTTAAAACACACACAAACACAGAGAAGCAATGATGAGCACAGAGGTGGCGCTTTATTGGCCATTTGGAAAGGAAATAACCCGTATTATTAGTATTATTATGATTTGTCCCGTGTTCCAAATGGTGCTGCCTACTCCAGTTTACAAGCACCGTACTACAGCGAAAGAGAAATCGTTAAAAAAATAACAATCCAATAGTTTTGGTTTAATGTGTCTGATAATCCAAAATTCATAAACTCAAGTGCATGAAAGAGTCAAACTTCATAATGAGGCCCAAAATATACACTAGTGAAAAAGGATAAGAAGATGATAAATTGATATGATGTTTTTTATTATTGTTGTGTCGTGCGTGTAAAATATGTCAAGCATAGAGACACGAGTATTTACGTTTTTAAAGGATTTAGACCCAAATGTATAGACTATATACACTCAAACAGTCGCCCCGTGTCATCATCAATGCAAAGGAACATTTTCTGATTTTAAAAAAGACATTAAAAACCACACGGCTCCATATTGTTTATTGTTTATTTATTTGGATCCCCATAGCAGTTGCCATCTCTCTCTCTACACACACACACACACACACACACACACACACAGTGTTTATATTTAAGTCGTCGCCATGTGGTTAAAAGTATCCAAACAGTGAGAAACGAGACAATAACAATATTAAAGAGATTTGGAGAAGACGCTTAATTGATTGTTTCCACATTGTTCTGACATATGTGAAGACGACACATGTGTGTATACGTCCAGTAGGCTCTATGACGTCACTGACATACTATTGGAAACTTGACCTCGCAGCGACGACGTTCTGCGTCACCGACACGATTACACGCACAGTTCACGCGCGCACTCTAACGGCATCAATTCTTTGATTGATAATGAGGGAAATACACGTAACCGGCGCGCACATAAGCATGTGCAGATGTCCGTGCGTCATCGTCGCCGCGCCTTCGCGCTCCGTCATGTGTCTACCATTGCAGGTTCGCACGAATGGGGTCAGCTATTTCACTCTCACCATCAGCTGTGTTCGTGTTACACTCTGTTTGATGATCCACGCACGTCCACTGGCCTTTTTTTCCCCTCCTTCCCCAGTGTTATTTCTGTCAAGGCTGCATGTAGGCCATGGTGTGATGAGCTGAGCGTCACGGACAGAGGCTCAATCCCCAAAGACTCCCCCATTAAAACAATATAACATGTTATATTATATATGGAAATGCAAAGAACGCCATGATCGTGCATGTTTGTGGTGATAGCTCGGCCTTGTTGGTTGTTTACTTCGTGTATTCATCAGAGAAGTTGCATGTTGCAGCTGAATAGCTCTCATGTCCCTTCCAAGTGTGTTTGGGAGACTATGTCGCCTTCAGTTTGCGTTAAAACTCATAGGATATTAAGTTTGTCCATTGTGAGCTATTGTAAAACACGGTGGCAGCCTCAGGTCCTAATATAAATATCACGAAGATCATGAAAAACAATCCCTACAACCCATCACAAAAATAAATAGAAATGTTTTATTTTATTCTAATTATTCGACTCTATATTCCTCAGTATATAATGTAGCTGCTGTGTGAAGGTTACAGGAGTGACCCGTTGGGATAAAGACGCGCGTCTAATGTTGTGGTTTTGTGGATGAAGCATCAAAAGAAAGCACGAGATGTGAGAAGTGATAGAAAACAATGAAAGATTGTGCGGCTTTGCTGATGTTTCATTTTTTCCACATGCAGGCGAGAGAAAGAGAGAGAGAGAGAGGGAGAGAGAGAGGAAACATCCATCAGTTCGGCTTTTGTGTCGTTTAAATCCTGTGAAATCCTCACAATTAACTTCAGATGATTCGTTTACACTCTTTCTTTTTAAATCACAACAATGGTGTTTTTATTTCTGGCGACTCTGACATCAAACCAGCACACACACACACACACACACACACACAGTAAAATGACATGTTCTGCCTCACTGCAACTAACGTGACGTGGAAAAGGAAAACGTACGAGTGTAAGAAAAACGCGTAATAATTATCGATACATGTTCTCTGTGGAAACTTCAGAGGAATCAGGCCGCACTACGTACAGTAAGATCTTTGTGATGAGAGTCAAACCAGAACATGTGAGCCACGAGTACATTTTTACACATTACCACAACCTATTATTTCCTGTAGGACTGTTTGACTCCCATCTTTAAGCACGTGTTCGATACATGTGGCCTTACATTTATTACAACTAAATTAAAACTTGAATTTGAGGAGTGTTTGAAACTCAAAACTAAATGAACATAATTTGGCCTGTTGTGTTAAACCTTTAATTACAGGAGGAGGGAAAAATAAACAGAAGTCATGAATTTAAAGGAGAACTTGGAGCCTCCGCAGTGAGACGTGCAGAGCTGCTGTTTGTCAGCACGCACACATTTTATTAGCGGACTAACACAGTTGCAGCTGTGCGCAGTATCACTACTGAGAAGACAAACCCCACACACACCCCAACACACACGCACACTAATGCATTCATATCATATGAAGGATCAACTTATTTATTTAGTTAGTTATTTATTTTTAAATGACATTAGGCCCATTGTGAATTTTGAAAGAAACACACACACAATTAATTTGTCATATTATTTATTTATTTCCCTATAGTCTTTGCGTCCCTATCATTAATTTAATGTGGACTTGCCCAGCAGCATCACATCACACGAGACTTAATGTTGATCTTCTAGTGCAACGTGGCGCCTCGCTCTCTCTCTCTGTCTCTCTGTCTGTCTGTCTGTCTCTCTCCCTCTCCCTCCTTCTCTCTGTCACCCCTCCATCAGTGATCCCAAATAAAAGGCGGAAGCCTTACAAACAAACACACAGAAGGACGAACAGACGAATCTTTGCAAGTCTAAGGGGACGACAATCCGGATTTCTTTCCCAACCACAATAGAGCCACGTAATCCCACCAGATTACACCGGAGTATAGATTTACAATACTGCCATAGTTATGTAATGCAATACATGCTGATGTCTTACAACACACACACGCACATCCTTGAACAACATTCGCTCACAGACACTCATAGATTCCAAACCCTAACCATAAAGTAACGTTAACCACCGCAGATAAATTTAACCCTAACTCTAATCCCAAACTAAACCCAGTTCTAACTCTAGCCCTAAAACCAAGTCTCAACCCTAAACGAGTCCTTTGTTGTGAGGACCAGTGACAATGTCCTCACAAATATAGGTTTGAGTCAAACCTTTTGCTCACAGCCTACACACACACGCGCGCGCACACACACACACAGGAAACCAGAGACAGGACTATAAATCGCACACGCTGACTCTGGCATGTGTGTAACCAGATAAACGAGACTGGAATGAAACTAATTTCTCTTTACTGCACAAAATGTAACAATCTCTCCATTTTCTTCTGCACGTCAATGTTTTGCCGGTGAAAAATAAGCAAATACTAATAATCTAATCCAGTTCTGCCTCGAGGACGATGGTGGGCCGTTAATAGAGATGCATATTTACTGTGCATCAGTACAGAGGAGGCCAGTGTCACAATATGAGACAAACTGCATTTGATTGTTAAACACACAAACTCAAAATCAGCTATAACTATATGTTCATTTTAACACTGGTTTTCATCACGTGACTTTTTCCTGCATAGGCCTGTTTCTGTGGAAAAAAAAAACAAAAAAGAAAAACGCCCAATCTGGTCGTTCCCCGTTTGTGCAAAAATACTTATATTCGATGTGAAAAATAATATCTTAAGAACTGTGATATAGTTTTTGTAATTCAAATTTTAACATAGAAATAGTTTGGCCTTTAACACACACCTCATTTTCACAATTTCAACAAAAGGAGATAAACACAAAAAAAGTCAAATAAAATCGGACGTTATTTCTTTACAAACATGTTTGTTGCAAATGAAAACATTTAACTCTAGAATGTGTTCCTTAAAAATATTTGGTGGTCGAGCAACCGCAACGGAAAATGGCAAAGAGGGAGGACAAGAGTGTTTTTCTTCTCTCTCTCTCTCTCTCTCTCTCCTAAAGGACACGGAGGGGCTTCTGCTATTATGCGCAAAGATGGGGAGAATTGCTGCAGTCGAAATTTCTTTTTGTGAGAGGAAAATTTACAACTTGGTAATAGACCTTTTTATGTGCCTCCATCGCCTGTCATTGGATGCCACTGGTCATGTGTGAGAGGCAAACGTCTTCATGGCTCTTTTCCTGATTTCCCAGGCGATTTTTTTCCCACTGCATTCTGCGTCTATGCTGCTCAAACCGATGCGCCACGGTCCGCTTTCTAAAAAAAAAGAAAAAAAAGAAAAAGAATTCTGTCAGTCGTTCCATAAACGTGCGAAACTGTGCGTATCTTTTTTTTTTTTTGTTGCGGAACAGCTCTGCTCTCCTGGATGACAAGAGAGGTGCGTTTCAACTTTGTCAGTGTCTGACCTCGACATGAACACCGCAGCACAAGCTCTCATCAAGATGCGGCGCCGAGGTAAACCTCAGAAAATGAACATGGATTACATCCCGGCTACAGGTATGCACTTTCACTCTGATGTTCGCAGCCTTTATTCACGTCTGTGTGTGCGTCTGCATGTGAAGTTTGACAGCTTCCTGTTTCATTAGGCATGTAAATGAGCTGAAGCCTCGCAGCTCTCAGGTCATTTTTTGGAGAATTTACGCGTTTCAAGCTGCAACGGAACAATATTTGTTTTATATTTGTGTTATTTGTTTTTATTGTTTTTACGCATGCCATTTAAAGGCTGGTGGTTATTTTAGTGATGATTAAACATGTGTGACAGAGAATTATGCGCCAAGAATAAACGACAAATGTTTTTTTTAAATAATTATATGGAGTTGTTTTTGAATGTTGATGTTTGTACTGATTGTGGCTCAGTGATGGCGCATGTGTGAGGTTTTGAGTGCAGTGTTTTTCAAGCTTCTCGTTTTTTATCCAACGTTTCCCGTTAGAGATTTCGATTTAAATGGACTTTTTCGTTTCCCTTCGCCTTCTCACGGCTGACATTCAGCTCAGACTTGTGTGATTTTATGCGTGGTTTTTTGTGCAGCTGCACTAGAACATCTGCATGATGAGCCCCCGCCATATCTGCGCACACTTGCCAAAAAAAAAGAGGAAAAAAAAGAAAAGAAAAATGCTGCACTGTCCATCGACACAGAACAAATCCGCGTTGCTGTATTCCCACACATGCACGTCTGCATGGCAAAACAGGCTCAGTTTTCATAGCAGTGTTCAGCTGCCTGGAGATGGGGCCAAGTGAACAAAGACAGTATTTCACTGCTGGCTGACAGGCAGCTGCGAAAGTATTTACAGCCTCACTGCAATGCGACAAAATGGACCCTGGAAAACCTGAGGAAATAAGACAGCACTCTGGAGGAGGCTGTTTTGTTTAATTTGTCAGTGCACGTAGATTTTATATTTCCTCTCCTGTGTGACATTGTTAGTGTTTAAGAAGAAGAGCAAATGTCTGGCCACAGGCCATGAACGCATTTTATACAGATATGAGGATGTGGTTTCATCCCCACCCTTATTAAATCCCCTCATTTCCTCTGGTCATATTTTAGTCTCTTTTGGATTATTATGTGACAGAGAGGTTTTGCAAACGTCACTTTTTTTTAATACATATACACAGTCATTAGAAACCTCGTAGATTAAATAGCTTTTCGCATTGTATTTATTTTATTTTTCTGCATTTACCCTGTCAGATAAACCAAGTGTTTTTTTCTCACATTATCGCCCTCTTTCATGGTCAACTTTTCCATTTTCTGTATCTGCTGAATGTGCTGGTTTTTATTTGCATCCGTATTTCCAATTATACTCACCTTTATCTTGGGAAACAATGATGTATTCAATTTACTTCAGTTTCAGAAATCACGAAGGTCTTTCCAAAAAATGGTAGGAGACGATTCTTTAGTATCAGCTACACTTTAATTCGCTGCAATAACTAATTTAGACAGCATTTAAATCAAGTATTAAGAGGACACTGGCGTTTTCGAGACCTGAACTTAATTGATCATATATTGGACTCAACTATTTCCCATTTTAAAACACAACGTCTTCTTCCTCTTTGCTCACGTGCGTCGATAATCTAATGAAATGTAAGATTCTTTGAGGAAGCTTGTTTTGCTTAGACTGATATTTTTTACAGTGGACACTAGGCGGGAAGTCGTTAAAATTCCAGCAGAAGGCGCTGTTGCCCAACACTCGGCCTCTCTGCCTCCAGTCAGCACGCCTTGACCGGCAGCTTCCTGGGCGCAGTGATTGGCTGACGCACCGGGTCACGTGACGGCTTCTATGGCATTAAGTGGGTTTTGTTGAGTTTGTGTGAATTTGCTTGAGACTGCAGCAGCTGTGTGATGAACCTCAGGCCTGGTGAGGATGATAAACTGTCGCAGTTGCATATCTGTGCTGTTTAAGAACATGAATGTTGGATCACAATGGCCTATTTATGTTTCGCCAGGGGAGAAAAAGTGGTTATTTGTCACATTACCTATGGCTCTGTTGTGTTTATGTAGGTCAGGAAACAACAAGCATGCAGTATGATTGCGAGGAAAGCTAAATGGAACGCAGCCATCATACATGTGCATTTCCTCCTGTGACATGTCAAAATGGCTGCTGTGGGGGGAAAAAGGCCCATTGCTCAAGTGAAAAGGGGAATTAAACAGCTGGTTATTGTTTAATCGATGCCTAGACATTAATATTTATGCAGACAGTTTATTATCAGTTTAACTGTAACTGTTATCAGTGTTGCACACAGTGACAGCAACTGTTTGTTATATATTATATATTATATATACAGTTCATATACACTGTGACACATTCACTGTGAGTCTGACATTCAAAGAGGATGCTATTGTGACAATGATGTTAAAGTAATTACATTTTACCATTACATTGCAAAAACAAACAAACCAAAAAAAACATTAAATCTCAGACAAACTACATAAACTTCATCTATTAATAGCAGGGACTGTTTGTGTGAGTGCAGATGTTTGTAAAATATACCCAGAAGGCTTTTTTTTTTAACTCTGGAAACATCAGGGAAATACGTTTTCATGAGCACGTGCATTTAAAAATTGACAAGCCTCTGATTTCATTTTACCCCCCTCATCATTTATCACACTATATACCTGCTCCACAGAGGCAGCCATCCAAACATGAACACACACAACCATCATCAGCTCTCCCTCTCTCTTTCTCTTTCTCTCTCTCTTCAGTTTGGGCAGGAAGAGAGGGGAGGGGCGAACTGTCTCTCTGCTCCCAGGGATTGGCCCGGAAGCCTGAATGACATCAGTCTTATTGTGGCAGGTTCACTGGGGAGAGAAATGAATTTTAGCAGCATTCAGTGACGCATGGTCGATGTTTATGCTCACACTTTGGAGGTGGAATTGCTCCTGTAAAAGCTCACAATCATGCTTGTGCTGTGAGAAGGAAAAATACATTGAAAGCATTTTATTTGAAGAAGTTTAAACTCAAATGAAATGTGTTCCTTTATATGTATCAGAGCCAGTGCACACTTTTATTCATACGAGCCGATTACTACATGTTAAACTATTACTAAAACTACAACAAAAGTAGAGTATGTTATCTGTGTAATGCTGTTTCCCATGTGTGCCATACAGTCGCAGCCCCCCAGCTTCCTTATTTCCTGCGACTTTACTCAGGGCACATCACCGTAATCGGCGTTATTGAGTAAGTGCAACTTTGAGGGTTATTTATGGGCCAGCGCGCCGTTGTGAATGGCTGTGAGGAAACACGTGACGCCATTAAAGTTTGTTTTATGGCCTGAGACTTGACAAGCCAAAATATAATTCTCATTGTGTATTAGTAAGAGCGTCCAGATGGGTTGGAATAGAGCTTCATTTGGCAGGCAGCAGTGGCGGACAGAGACTTTTTTTCCTCCCATCAGCATGGATGTGTTTGTTGCGCGCGGTGCCATGTGTTGCAGTCTCTGTGGTAAGCTGACTTTTATCATTATGCTCGTGGTATGCATGGGCGTGTGATGTCATACGCATAGCGCTCGATGCTATATACTGTCAATGGTGCAACAGTGCGTGATAGTCGCAGGGATAAGACGAGTGCTGGCTGCTGGCTTTGGAAACTGCTTCGTCTTTCTCTTGCCACACTGAGCTTGAGCTTGTTTGTGAGCTTGTTTTTGTTTGGATGTTGTTGTTGGCACTGCTCTATGATTTAGTCGCTTCATATTACTGGGCTTCACTTCACTTGTTTGCTTGGAATCAAATCACAAGTGGCTTTTTGTTGTTGTTTTTGTATGTGTTGCTGAATTATAGGCCTCTCCAAGAATTAATTAAATCCATGCGTAATATGCAATTGCATTATTATTTTATCGATGTACAATTAGTTTAAATTTTTTAAATGTAAATAAACAACAACATAAAAAAATCAGTCCATGCTTTGCATCAATAAAAGGGTTTGGTCCCTACGTCACTTTTATGGGCCCAGTGTTTTTACTTTAAAGGCCTTGAAATTCATTTTTCATTAATGTGTTTAGTTATTCATTTATTTTACAAGCGTATTTAAAGTGTCTAACATGTATTTGTGTTATTATTAGGATTATTGTTGACAGTGGGAGGAAAACCATCTCCATTATTAGTGCCACTTTGCTCCTAAAATTAGATCAAATAGGCCTCGTGTTTTTTCTGGCGCTCCAACACGACGAGAAAAGTATTCCATAAGTAGAAAAGAAGCCCGTAATTGAAACGGGAAAGCAGTCCAGCTGAAGCATTTAGCCTTTTAGTTGAAGTCAAGCTGCCAGGAAACGCTGACTTTATCTTTCTTTTGTTGCGTATCTCGGCTTTGACCCGTCTGAAGGGCTCGCGGGGGCAAGGTGAAAGACAGGTCAGGCTGTCTCACTAATATTGAAATGTGAAGGGCAAGAACGAATTTATTACAACTTTGTATTTTGTGTCACAAAACTGTGTTGGAAACGAATTATTTTAATCTCACTCAAATTGATAATCGCAGGCTGAACCTGATGTATGCCAATGTAAAAGATGCAGAAAAAAGAAACATAAAAGGTCAAGTTTGTTTTATTTTTCACCCTTAAACACTTTTAATCACTCTCAATTTGAAATATAGTTGAGATTTTAAAGTTAATAAATATCAAACCTGGGTTTTTAAACCTTGTGTCAGACTGAACACATTTTGCTCATCATCCTGAAAACAATCACACCTACACATTTCGTTTATTTCTTCTTATTTAAAGCTGTATTTGTATGTTTGGCCCAAATGAAATTCAAACGTTTCCCCCAAAAATTGTGTTTTTTAGCCCACGTGCAATATTTTGTCATCATGACAAATTCATCCTGACATCCTAATCAAATTATTTTAATGTAATTGTTAGTAACTCAAAGCCTTATAGGAAATTACACAACACTAATGACGTCCTTATATCTCTAGTTTTATTTGATAAAGCCTCTGCATGTGTTGGGAGTTTTCCATGACTAAAATATAGATTTTTGTGTCATTTTAAAAAGGAATGCAATTTATTTATTTATTTTAAATATGCCCAGCTTTGATCCATTTGTAAAAATCTAATGACCGAAAGAATTTGCAGTGGTCGCCATGCTGCTTTAGTTAATGGCAGACGAGGAATTGGTAAACTTTTGCACCCATTGAGCTGTCAACGAGAGCAAAAATAATGGAATTTTTTTGATAAGTTTGTAAATGATTTGGTTTGACCTGTGTGGCCTCTGGCCTCATCCTCTGGTTGGTTAAGTATTCGCAGTAACAGGCCTGCAGTTTGTCGTCCATGCTGATATTAGAGCTGAAAATGGACTTATATTCTTTCTAAGAATAATTCAACTTGGATCTGGGTTGATCTGAGTTCACTGGCTCCTTTTTTTTGGAGGGGACAAATTGACAAGGATGCCCCAGGCAGCACTATCATGTGGGGCCCATGTACTTTGAGAAGAGGCAGCTTGACATGACTCAAGAAGCTGCTGCGTGACTATTTCTGCACCGACAACAAAAATGTCACTTTTAGAAAGGCACCAAAAGGAGAGAAGATGCTGCTTTAATGACTGGCTGTCAAACACTTTGAGAAGCTGCAGCTGACGTGACGTCTGAAGCTGCTGTTTGACAATGAAAGATTCAAAAGTGAAGCGAAACCAAAAGCTTATGCATTCAAGAAAAATCGTGAAAACGAAAGATAAAGTTGTTTTAATGAGGAAAAAAAAGCATCTAATGACATTGTCATTTTCAGTGCAGTCTGGATGTGATGGACGCCTCTTCTACTATGTTCCTGTGATGGTTTGTGTTGGCTGTGAGGTTTAGTGATGTTTGGCTGAAAGTGTAAAGGCCTAAAAATAAAGTGCAGTGTGGGTTTTTTTTTTTTGTTTTTTTTTTGGTGGTGGTGAGGAGGAACTGAGAGTGAGCTGTGTTGTTACCCGTCGTCTATATATACCCTGTAGAACCGAATTTGTGTGATGAAACCCCAGTCACAGATTCGATTCTAGGGGAGTATATGGTCGATGAAAAAACTTCGATGTGTTTATTGACTTTGATCGGTCCTTTTGAGCTCGATGTGCGGTCGGAGGCTGCAGTGACAGCGCTGCTGTGTGAAGGAGAGTCAATCTGACAGCAGCACATACTTCATGAGGAAAAGGCTCAGGGCGCAGTTGAAACTCTATCGTCTTTGCGGGAATCTGATACAAAGTGTTTCACGTGGAAATGGCCGTGATTAGGAATCACAGGCTGCGGTTGTGTTTATATGTTGGAAAGGAAATGATTTGGTAATAGAAACTAAGCCGGAGTCCACTCCAGCTGTAGCTTTTCTCTCCTGTGGCTCGTTTCTGTCTCTACATTATTGATTCCCAGAGGCTGCTGCTGCTGCTGCTGCTGCTGCTGCTCTTGGCCAATAAGCTCCTGAGACGGTTTTTTTTGGTCAAAGGGATGAGAGAAGATGAAGTGATGAGATTGGTGTAACTTTTGGATGACCCCTTCTTGACAAAGACAGTGTCCATCAATTGTCCTCAGTCATTATTCGCTGCTTCTATGCCAAGGGGCTTTTTGTCTTTTGTTGGTTTCTCTGTTGAACACTGCGCCTTCAAGTTACACTTTAAATAAGAAGAAGATGTGTTTAAATCTGTTCACACAAAACAACATCATAACCACGGACTTTAATTTATAATTCTATACATTTTGACACCTTTTAATTGAAACAAAACACTGAATTGTGTTGTTTTATTTGTTTTTCCAGCTTGTTTTGTTTTTCTTTCAAAACTTAAAACACTGGCATTTCACTGTAATATTATATAACGTGACATTAATCCCTGGATGCATCTTAAGTCGGATAATATTGCTCTTAGTTGTATGTTTACTCGTGTGTGGACCAGCATCACCTCCATTGGCCGATCTGGTCACATGGTTCGCTAACTTTATTCAGTTGACACCAAGTAGGAGGGCTTTATGGAGGGAGGAAAAAAAGACAACTCGAGAAAAATTAGTATTTTCTACCTTCAGAAATTAATGGCCATGAGTTCGTATATGGTGAACTCTAAGTATGTGGACCCGAAATTTCCTCCCTGCGAGGAATATTCACAAAATAGCTACATACCTGAGCAGGGCTCGGACTACTTCAGTCCCTCGCAGGACACAGACTTTCAGCATCCAGGGATCTACCCACGGCCAAACTACACGGAGCAGCCCTTCAGCTGCAACACCGTGCAGGACTCCACAGTGCAGCCACGGGGTCATGTGCAGGAGAGATCCGGCCACGCGAGTCCTTTTAGCGCACAGACTGAGCGGAGTCCGCCGGTCCCAGTGTCCGGACCCCGGACTTGTGGACAGCAGCAAAACACAAAGAGCCAAAATGGGATACAAGCCAAGCAGCCTGCAGTAGTTTATCCCTGGATGAAGAAAGTCCACGTAACTACTGGTAAGATCCTCTTCTTCTTCTTCTTCTCTTATGGAGCAACAGAGAGCAGTAGCTTAGAAATCATTCAGTGTAATATTTATGGGAGTCTTTGAAAGGCCTCGCCAATTACACAAGTCATAAATTTTTATAGCTGAGGAAACAGGCCGCGAGGTGAGCGCCTGAGAGCTCCTGGAAACACCTATTGACCGCTTGTAATATCGCGAACTTAAATCTGTTCAAATGCACTTAAAATCAGTGATTGTGTGCGGCACTGCTTCCATGTGTCTTTTAAAAAGTTTGAGCGTCCCGGGTAAATAATAAATAAAAGAGGACTGCTCTACTTTTGTTTTTGCCTGCATGCTTCACTGGCCACATTTGGTGACCCTTCTTTCTTTCTTTCCTTTTTTCTTTTTTTGTTTTGTTTTGTTTGTGTGTTTGTTTTCTTTCCCCACAGTGAACCCAGATTACACAGGGTCGGAGCCCAAACGGTCCAGAACAGCTTATACCCGGCAGCAGGTTTTGGAGCTGGAGAAGGAGTTTCATTTTAACAGGTATCTAACCAGGCGGCGGCGGATTGAGATTGCCCACACGCTCTGTCTCTCCGAAAGGCAGATTAAAATCTGGTTTCAGAACAGACGGATGAAATGGAAGAAAGATCACAAGCTACCCAACACCAAGGGCAGATCTGCACCAGCTCCCAGCCATCTGCAAAGCATCCAGAAGGATAACCAGACTGATATCACAGCATTATAAAAGAGGGGAGGGTGACCCATCTTTACAAATTAACTGTACATAAAAAAAGACAACGGTTGCCTGACTTTTGCATGGACTGATGTCGGTTTTTTTTTTCATCTCTTTATATATTTTTTTAATTTAACAAAAAAAAAAGACCCCAGCAGTGTGACTCAAGAGTCCGAAAAATCAATCAGTCTTCAAGCCTATTCTTTGATATTTTATTATTATTATTATTTTTTCATCAGAGACACAAATACATCCAAACTTTTTTTTCTTCCATTTTTATTTTTTTTATTTTTTTCGTTGTCCTCTGGACGCTTCACCTTTTTTGAGGACATTTAATCATCAACCTCGGCTGATTTCATGGATTTAAACAAAGTCCTCCAACGTGGATTCACGGTGATTTACAGAGTGGAACATCTGTAGTCAGAACAGGGAAGCCCTTCTTTCAAATTACACACACTCACACACACAAATCTATTGTTTCAGTTGTTTTTCTTTACCCTGGTGAAACTTAATATCAACCGCACAATAAATAAATAAACACAAACATGTATAGATCGATATATATATCAATATATATATGAATATATATATACTTGAAGCATTATTTGCATAAAAGCACGCCAAACACAACCTACTTTTTCGTAAACTGCAAAATTCCCGCTGAATATTTCAGTCCTACGTGTCTTTGTGACTTGTATATGTTTTTAACTTATTTTGTACAATAAAGCCTTGAAGAAAATTATTATTTTTTCTTAGCCTAAATATGATTCCCGAAAGCGAGACATTCCCGTGTGCATACTATTCTGAGTGCCCTTATAAATCTCTCCTGACATCTCTGTAAACAGTGTACATTTTCAGAGGCTCTCTCTCTCTCTTTCTTTCTCTCTCTCTCTCTCTCTCTCTCTCTCTCGTGCCATTTCAAACTCTTACATGAAAGATCATTTTGTTCCTGCATGGCATCGACTTGATATTTGGATGATTCTCCTCGGAAATAATCAAATCCGGAATATTTAGGATTATAATTATATTTTTTTCCTTCTTGAAATGAGTTCCACGCCATTTATTTATTTAAAAAAACGAACGTGTACATTATTTTTTAAAATTCAAATAGCAGACATGCAATTTAATTATAAGAGCATTCGTTAAACTTTAATTAATCTACGAATATGTTTGAACTCTTGTGCATTATTAGCATGGCTTTATGCAAAAGTTTTAGTCTTAGTTAATGTGTGTGGAGGAGAGTGGGGGGGCTGGATAATATAGTTTTTCATTAAACGCCAGGCAAAGCGTGGGGGGTGCTTTCACGTCACGTTGCAAGACAGATATTTCTTGTTTTACACTGTTATTGTCTTCGGACACAAAACAAAAAAAAAGGCCCAGAAGCTCTCTCAGATACGAGGAGGTCTTCTCTGTTAAGTCTTCACCATGAGACAGTTGAAAAGGTATTTCAACCGAAGGTCGACAAAGCAGCAGTGGCAGGTTCATGCAGAGGACACGTTTCAGCCGCAAGGACTGACCCCAGCACCCCCTGACCCGCCGGACAGGCAGCATTTTCTCTCCCAGGCGCCTTTTCTTCTTCTTTTTTTTGGAGAATTCTTCTTCTTCTTCTTCTTCCTACACTTTAAAAATCTCGCAAAACGCAAAGTAAGAGTCCGTGCGTGGAAACACGCGTTGTTTTTGTAAAAACAGTATTTATATCAAACACGACCCCCCCAGAAAAGGTTCTGCATTTGTGCATTTGTCTGCTCATGTTCTTGGTTTTATTTTTGTACATGCTTTCTACTTTGTATTGTGCATTTTGAGATGTGAGAAGTATATTGGAAAGAAATAAAGATTTCTACTGATTATGCATTTAATTGTTTGCGAAACGCAGTTTGTCGTGAAATTATTTAAATTCAATTATTTCATATTATTTATCCAACCAACGGGATTAAATATTTAATCAACCTTCCTAAAAGAAGAATTTTAGAATCATTTTACCATAATATTATTTTCGAGTTGTATTTGCTTTGCGCCTTTTGGAACTCTTGGTGTGAAATCGCCACATGAATGTGGAGCCATATGGAGCTCTCGCTCCCTAAACGCACCAAATGTGCGCTGCCCGGGCAAAGTCCGGCCTCGTCCCAGCATCAAGTAGGAAAAGTAAAAACACAAATGTGCCTCAATTAAAGAATCGGAAAAAAAGAACTTTCAAAACTATAAACTTTACATTTTTCTGGAGCTCTGCCCTAATTTCCACCCGTCCTTTCTTATGAAAGGCAGCACATGCTGTGCGTAAAAACATCCTCGTTAATATGGAAACGCTCATTGGATCTTTCCAATGAGATTGCACAAAATACTTTGACACAATTCTGTAGTTTAACGTTTATTTCCACACAAATACAACATGTTTGGAGCAAACACACATAACCCAACAGTTCATTGACTCCCTGACTCTCAAAGTGACAAAAAAACCACAAACTTTTAAGGGATATTTATCTCACTCTAAACCAGATTTCACCACTTTTATCGACCCAATCAACACACATCCACGCATGATATAGTCCACGCACTGGCCCTGATATTGTCTCGTCTTTATTGGAGATGACCCACAGCAACACTGACCTCCCACCCTCCACAGAGCAGGATCACTTCTGATCCAAACAAAAAACGACCATAAACAGACACATGCACTCTCCCAGTGTTTTCATCCCCAGTGACCACTGTCTGATCCCCACTGACCATTTGCGGACACTATAGGCGCTCACATGTCTCGAGCGTGTGTCACATAGAGTCAGAGAGAAGCTGAGACAAAGTGATGCCACCAATCCACCACGCTGCCATCAATGATCTGTGCATGGATGCTGAAGAGAGGATGAGAGGGGGAGGAGAGGGAGGGGGGCGACATTTGGACAACTAACCTATACCTTATATACATTTGCTGCACAGTCTTTGAACATAAGCACTCAGCTTTGTTTACCATTTATAATTTAAAAGCCATTATATATATATATATATATACATATATACTGTATATATATATATATATGTATATATATATATATATATATATATATATATATAAAAGCATCCTGCTTTGAACTCTTGATTTGATAACATCATTAACTGAGAAATAAATATATCATAACGCAGTTTCTCCCCCCTCAGCTGATCTCAGGTCAGAATAGCCTATTACACTGTGCAGTGTGTAGCCACACTGACCTACATGTGTGAACAGCAATAAATGGGAGCCAAAGGCAGTGCCGTTTTCAATGACACTGCACCCAGTGCAGGAATACAACGTCGTTGCTCTCCATCCGGCCATATTTGATTTCCAGCTGCTTTCGCAGAAGCTTCTCTGAGCCAGACAGACTACAACCCCCTAAGATATATGAAAGTGCGCTGTCTGCATTCACAGATATAATCCAGAGACTATACCACTCCGCTCTCCATTCGCGACCACGTGATTGTCTAAATAATTAATGCAGCACGTCCCCCTAGAAACACGGCGTCGTCATTAATCGCAAGGACTCTATCAGACTTGAAAACTGAAGAGATCCCCCAAGAAAATAATATCCGATTCCCGGCGCCACCGTAGCCCCGCACTTTAGCAACACGCCCGAACCGATGGATGCTTGGGTAGGTAAATATTTCAGCATTTTTCATGTTGCCCGAGCTGCTAAATGACGATATCAAATGTCGTGATATTTGATAGATTGCTCCCTTTGATGTGTGCGCTCGGAGCAGAATTGTGCAGCCTGTGGTTCTCGTCGTTGTGTGTGCATGCATCTCTGTCTTTGTTTTCTTTGGGGGGGAAAAAAACAAACAAACAAACAAACATTCATTTTTATTATGTTTTTAAAGCTCAGTATTTTTTTTTTATTTTTTTTTATTTGGAGTTTGCTCTTTGCGCATTTGTCTCCAAAGGGATTGATGTGATCTATCGTGCAAATGAAGAGACACTGACGTGTATTTATGGAGGCTCACTCTGTATAAATGCTACCTCGGACTCAGTGATCGTTATTTTTTTATTCACCTATTGTTTAATTCAGGTTTGAGACAATTTTAAGTACTTTTTAGTATTTTTGTTTTTTTACAGAAGGAGCTAAATAATATTGTTTGATTTTTTTTGACAATAACCAGAAGCTTTTTGAATTAAACACGCTCTTGTCTTGTTGGCTGAATATATGTGAACATACCTTGGGTGAATAGTGGATTTCCCCCCTCTCATATCGGACAAATAACTGCTTATTTATCTTCCCTTTAAAGCTTTGTGGGACAGTCTGTTTCTGCTTGTTTTTATTGTTAGATGGAATGATCTGATTCTGATTTCTTGGAGGCAGTGGAGGTTTAGGCAGCCTGACACTTTCTGCCTCCTTGTAAATCATTCTCGGTAATTCCTGAAAGGGTGCGAGGCTGTTGGGGGGCCGGGCGAAAACTGTAAATCTTTCACTTTTATTACCCTCTGAACATATGCTGCGACGCTACCAGTCTGCTGCATCCCTTCTTCTCCTTCTCCTTCTTCTCCTCCTTCTTCTTCTTCTCAGCAAAGATAACCACCGCTGAAGCAGCCGACGCTCTCTGCGGCTCCAAATCTTCCCCTTCCAAACCCAATCTGGTCTTTATCAATGTTTTTATTTATCCATTCATTTAGTGCTTATCAAACAGGGAGGGTACTATTTCATTTCACAATCTCTCTTCGCACTGTGATTGATATAGAAAACAATGCAGGGAAGAACAAGAAGAAGAAGAGGGGAAAAAAACATGGCTGTCACTCTTTGTGTTGGAGCAGAGTGTGAAGACAGACACAACAAACAAAAGATGATAATGTGGTTTATTTGAATACAATCCAGTCCCAAACCCACACGTCATTCGTTTCATAAATCACTTTCAAAATTGCACATCCCACACTGCTGCAGATATTGGGCGACTAAACAGAGAATCCGAATTGAGACCCCTATTATTATTATTTTTATTGTTGTTTATAATAAATAATTTTTTATGTGGTGAGCTGAAAAGAAAAGGCCAAATTCATTGTGCAAACCCTGATCAATGGACACTTCTCTAACATGTTTGATAAAAATGCACACATTATTTTAGATGCTGCAACGATCACAGCCCTAAAAAGCATGAAAACATGCACACCTTTATTTATTGTAAACACCCAAAAAGAGGAGCACATATCTGCTCTCTGTGTGTGTAAATACTGGAGTGCAGGCGAGGTGCAATGCTCGCAGTTCAAGGGCAGATTAAAAGAAATGGGCAGTGGAACATTTTCACACAGTTGAGGAGGAAATAAACGCCACCCTTTATCAAAATGGATTGGTGAGGTAAGGGTTGGATGAATAAGGGGACAATCACGTGAACAAATATGCTTGTATCTTAAGGCAGCGCCTTTATTTGTCACCATATAGCTCCCTGAAACCCCCCCAAAAAATCCTAATGTTAGCTGCAAATGCCTGTATCACTTTCTGAATATTTCCTGTATATTTCAATGGGTGATTGATTGCCAGGGACTTTTTTTTCTCTCTCCTGGAATAAGGATACCTCGTTCGCTTTTTATTGGTAGTTGAATGTGAGTCCTTCCATTCTTTCGGGAATACTGTCTCCATTGGTATATGGAAATGTCTGAAAAACAGCAAGATCAGGTTTAGGACAGCATTGTCTGCAGACAAAGGGTGAAGGATTTATTCTAGAGACTGTGTGCAAAGGAGCTGAGACTGAGAGGGGGAACTGCTTTATGATGAATTGATGCACAGGTAAGCAACTGCACGGCACAAAGCAACCTTTAACCACGGGTTAATATAATGCAAGGGAATATTTATGATTTATTCCATTCAAGGAGGTGATGCTTGTTAATGTCGCTCTCGCCTGCGCGTAGTCCTGCGGATATGGAGTCCAAATACGACTTCTCTTCAAAAGTAGTCTCGTCTTCTCTTTGTCGTTTTTGTTGTCTTGTTTTTGTTTTTGGGGAAAGGCGCGTTCAAATATTATCGACAGATTGAGCCTGAGTTGCCCTGCGCTTTTCAGCTGATTTCCAAACCCGTCTCGGAGGAAGAAGTAGGGGAGGAACTTTTCTTTTTTGCCTCTTGGATCGTAAATCACATTAATTTGTTGTCTTATCGTCACAGTGGCGTTTGCCGTGATTTATGTGGTTTCAGTTGTATATGGCTTTGTTATCCTGCAACGTTATATTATACATGAATTCATATTGGATGTTTTAAAGGATTACCGGGCTCTATAATCAACCAGCACAAAGGCAAATACTTATATTTTCCTACTATTTGGACACTTCTCAGGTTTACCCCTATGTTTTACTCCTAATTGTGGCGCATGTTAATATTATTTTCTCTTCTCTGTTATTTGTTTAGGATTAAAGATCAGGCATTAGTCGCTGACATAATTGAATATAATATAGAAATACTTTATTGTTTGACCATGTATAACTTTTAAAGTATTTGTTTTGCATATTTATTTAAAATAGACGTCTTTCTCGTCTTAGTTTCTGCAGAATTGCTGGTTATTTTTGAGCAAAATCAGCACTGGAGCAAAAAAACATTTTAGTCCAATTACAAAATAGACGCCTGTGTTTTCTCCAAGGAAAATGCAACCTTGTATTTTTTACCACAGCAGCTATTATTTTTTAAACTGTAGACTGTTATTTTCATATATTATAAATATGAATATAAATAGCCTCTCTGTGTTGTTTGACTTGAAATAGTAGCAGACCTTTGAACAAACGACGCGAGATAATAACACTCCACAGTGAGCGCGGCCCTTTGTGTGCAGTAAACTTACCGTAACAGCGCGTAGGCGAAAAACACTGCTGTTTGAAAAGAGGACCATGTCTGTTACTAGTAGCCCAGTGTGCACAAAACGCACTTGAGGCGCACATTATCGACCAGTTTTAACCAAATAATCCACAACGATGGAATGTTAAAACTCCATGATGATGATGATGATGACATTTCAAAAATAATGATCCTCAAACGTGAGCAGATAAGACAATTATTTTCACGCTTAAAGGGGAAAATAATAATAATAATTAAAAAAAATATTTCCATAGTTTTGAATTTCTTATTCATTGCCGTCGGTCGAGCATCTTCTCCTGTGTCTCACTCACAACTGAAAAGCTGCTTTGAATTCACTTCACTTCTTGGGTTTTACTTGAAGCCAAACTCCTCGTTGTTCATTAAACTTTGACTTAATGCTGAATGACCCGAGGGTCACCTAAAAAAGCTTATGGCTGCTAAATATTTGGCCTGGCTCTTTGTATAAAAGTGCACATGCAGGACTTTTCACTGTCAGGCCATTGAAAGCAGAGGTTTTTTTTTAAAATATATATATATATGGTGAGTTCAGGGACAATTGGTTAAATCATGTAAACAAGCCAAAAACAATTCTTAATGTCTTAAAGTGTTATTTTTTATGATTTTAGCTGGACTTAAAAAAATGTTTATTTCAATCGATCCAATAAATATTTTTTTTATTCACAGCAAGCATCGGATTTTACAGCCTGTAAAAATCAAATCTATAACACAAAGAGATTTTTATTGAACTCTATTTCCTTTCCAGGTCGAGGTGAGAGCAGTAATGAATGCGTGAGGGAAATAAAAGAGCTCTGCGCAGATTTCGGTGAGTAACACTTCTTTAATGAAGGGAGTACAGACAACACAGGCAACTGCTAACCAGGTGAAAGGGTGATTTGTTATTAGGCTGCATATTAACGCGCTCAGAGTTTCGCAGGAGGCTTAAATCACGAAAACAGACATGAGGGATGACTTTAACTTAACCTGGACGTGTAATTATTTACGCAGACCAGAGTCCCATTTAAATACGTGCTTTCCTCTCCTTCGGCAAGCACAGCCACCCAAATAAGGCCTAATTATCTTTACACTATTGTTTACTGTGAAGAAAAAGGAAAACATTGCCTGTTTACACTTTATATATTCTATTAAATATAACAAAAAGGCAGAAACATGTAGCAAAAATAGGAAGGTTTTTCACCACTTCATGGCAGATTTCCACACTTTAACCGCACTATCAGATCAGACGCGCCTTCGCCAAAATACTCCCTGCCTGTTTTTCGGCAGCAGAATCGCCCCAGTGTCCAGTGTGTCGCCTCGGTGTGTGGCTGCAGCCTCGCTCTGAGCCAGAATGGAGGCATCATTTATAAGCCGAGCCTCTGTATGGGAGAGTATGAATTCTTTCCCTTGCCTTCCTCCTACGCTCGGTTTTACACTTCTGAAGGCTGCGAGTCTCGAGGAGTGTTTTGCTTTTCATTCCTCTCCGCGACCGTTTACAACCATAACATTTGCGGTCATAAATTCTGCCGCGGTCCACACTGACAGGTGCAATTGTTATGCACGGCGCAGACTGCGCCTCCTCAAGCCACTAACATACAGTACAGGCTCCTTTGATATTTTGTTTAAGTTAAAAGTCTGACGTGAGTGCTCTGTTTCATGCGTAAAACTAAAGCTAATATCAAATATACACACATATATATCCACGACAACTTTTGTTTTGACAACTGAATTTATTTATAATTTTGTAAATAAAAAAATGAATGAAGAGAGCTCAAAGGAAAACCTAACCAAAAAAATGCAAAGTGTTGTATGGGTTTAGGCCTGAAGTAAAAAGTCTAATTAAATATCATATTCACTTCCTACTCCATGCCCCCTCCCCCACTCTTACACACACACACATACACTTCTGCGACTAGCATTAATAACAGCCAGTGAAGGGTTTCACTATTTAACCATTTTGCTTCCCTTCCCTTACGCGTAGAACCATGTGATCCAAATGCGTGCGCGCGGCCTTGGTGGGCTATATTTCTGCTACAGGGAACAATGCATGACGGCCTTTGTCGGGCCTCGTGATTAGTGAAAGGGCTATTGTGTGTATGTGTGTGTCAAATGCTGATTCAGCTCGTTTCTGAGGGACTCCTAAAGCTTCCCAGAGGGTCATTTGAGCGCAAGTTAAACTTTAACTGTTTTGTGGCAGAACTGAGTCATGTGGACAGCTTGGATTTTGGGGGGCTGCGTATATGTGATGTAACAATGTTCTACAGGGACAGTTGGTAAAGGTTTAATACAGACCGAATCTGTGTCAAGCTGATTGATTCTCGTGAATGGTTTCATTTTGGAGATTCGATTTAAGAAATGGTGAATCTCTAACGAGCAAAGGCCTCATTCATGAATCTGTTGTGTTTCTGTTTGTAGGTCACAGACTGGAGCGACGGTGGGAAACACCAATCACGTGAATAAACAACACTCATGCCATTGGATAGAGACGCACTGGTTTATTTGTTTTGAATCAACAAAATGCAGAAAGCAACATATTACGATAACTCTGGACTTTTTGGAAGCTACACCTACCCAAAACCAGACTCCTACACCTATGGCCCCGCACACCAGTCCTACCCCACATCTAACATTGAGAGTGACTATCAGGGCCCAGTGTGTCCCATCCAGACCTCTGCTGTCCGACCACCTCTCAAAGACAGTGACCTGAACGGTGACTGCATGCGGCAGAGCAGCAGCAGTCAAACCAATGGCAGCAGCCAAGCCACTAGTATTGGGGAGCAGCAGGCGCCTCCACTGTCTGCATCTTCTCCCAGCTCCAACAGCCCTGTATCCCAGAAGAAAAAATCTCCATCTGGCAGCGGCTCCAGCAGTGGTACACCAGTGCTCACCAAGCAGATATTCCCCTGGATGAAGGAGACCAGGCAGAACGCGAAGCAGAAGGGCAACAACTGCACTGCTCCAGGTATATACAGATCATGATGGGGCGGTGTGTCTGTGTGTGTGTGGGTGTGTGTGTGTGTGTGTGTGTGTGTGGCTTTTATGAACAGGTAATGTTCATAAAATATGCTAAGATGCTCATGTGTTCATTCACTCATGTGTCCATTCCATTCACAGGTGGTGAGGTGAGTGACGAGAAGAGTCCACCCGGACCTGCCTCCAAACGGGTCAGAACTGCTTACACCAGTGCGCAACTCGTGGAGCTGGAGAAGGAGTTTCACTTTAACCGCTATCTGTGTCGCCCTCGGAGAGTGGAGATGGCAAATCTATTGAATCTCACCGAGCGTCAAATAAAGATCTGGTTTCAGAACAGGAGGATGAAATACAAAAAGGACCAGAAGTCTAAAGGGCTCGCACACTCTCCCCTGGGGCACTCCCCGGATAGAAGCCCGCCGCTGAGTGGCCCAAATCACATTGGATACTCTGGCCAGCACCAAAACGTGAACAGCCTCAGCTATGACGCGCCCTCGCCCCCGTCCTTCGCCAAACCCCAGCAGAACATGTACGGCTTGGCCGCGTACACGGCGCCCTTGGGCGGCTGCATCCCGCAGCAGAAGAGGTACCCGGGCTCCGAGTACGAACACCACAGCATGCAGAGCAACGGCGGCTTTGCCAACGCCAATTTGCAAGGCAGCCCCGTTTATGTGGGTGGGAATTTTGTTGATTCCATGCCAGCCTCGGGCCCCATGTTCAACCTCGGCCATCTTCCCCACCCGTCATCCACCAGTGTGGACTACAGCTGTGCCGCTCAGATCCCAGGAAACCACCACCACGGACCCTGTGATCCACATCCCACATACACAGACCTCACCTCTCACCAAGCGTCTCAGGGACGGATTCAGGAAGCACCGAAACTCACGCATTTGTAATATGTGTATGTCTCTGTGTACGCGCGTGTGCGCGTGCGTGTGTGTATGTATGTATGTATGTGTGTGCCAAATTACGTTGCGCTCTTTTTATTACCTCACTAGTCTAATAACTGCGCTCCAAGCGAGTCGTGTGTATTATTACAGTATTATTGATATTACTATTAATGCTATTGTGTAATTATTTTCTAAATAATACAGCTTTGTCCATTTCTCTTGAATATTTGGGGATGCGCAGAGGCAGACTAGCCTGGTGGTCAGTTGTTTAATTCTTTACGTTTTCTCAAGTGCAATGCGCATTTTGATTTTTGACTGAATATTTCCCGCCGTTACTTGAAGGTAAGTCTTGTAGATCACGAAAGTAGAAAAATCATTATTAGAGAGAACGATTTTTAGGGACCTTTTTCGTCTGTTCTCACTTTCCTTACGGGCATCCTATTTATTTATTTTGTATTATGCTGCATAATCTTTCGTACTAGCATATGACCCTACTATTTATTATTTAAATACTTTTGTATTGCACATTATTTATCGTTTATATGCGAGTATTTATGATAGTGGGATTATTTTTTGTAAGATTGGACAGATCAGTGTGCACTTGGAAGTGTTGGCAAAACAGGGTTTTTGGAAAATGCTATGACTCGCGGTGTATTGTTGAAAAGGAGCATTTCTAATAGTAAATCTGGGATAAATGGGGCATTTTATAGTGTATAAACATCACTATACAGTATGTCCATGGTTAATCTTATGTCGGACCTTAAGCAAAACGTAGACTATCGAAGTATCAAATATTATACACACCAGCATGTCATTTTGTGTAGTCCATTGATATTTTTTATTTGTCTTCCATTGTTTTTCCATTGAGCAGAATATCCATAAATTTACGAAACCCTAATGATATCGAAATGTTATATTTTATTGTGTTTAACATTTTGTAAATAAAGTGCTCAAACTTGTCTTTTTTTAATTGCCTTTTTGTTGTTTTCTGTTTTCTGTGCAAAGCCCTGCAGCAGACGCGCCGGTCATCCACTGCCTCTGATTATTTTAATTCCTTCAGATGCTGCTGTCAGGTTAACAGTATAGAGACGAGGCTTATTGACTCACTGCTCTACTGTACAGACCAAACAGGACCAACTAATCAATAATTAGACACCATCATATCTAAAACTCATCAGGCGCGCTCGGTGCCTCCAATGCAAAGTGCATTTCAGCGAAATAAAAGGCTCTGGAGATTATTGATATTTTATTGAGGGAAGTGAGTGTATGGGCTTATTGCATCTCGCACATGTCACATCATTTTTTTTTTCCAGAATTGGCCACATGATTACCTTCCTATCTGCTGGCACAAGAGAATGGGTTCAATTTTCCTATACACCATAGCCCAATCAGTGGCTGCTCTAATTGACTGGTGCATACTGAGAATCATTTTCGAAATAATTTACACACATGTGAGGAAGTAACAACATGCCCCGTTTGTTAATGGGTATATGTATACATGAAGGACAGATTAGTGACAATAAAACAACAAGAAGAAGAAGAAGCACAATTTCGGTGCTTGTTTGACACTGGAAATGATGCAACGATGGATGGATGCCTGTGCGTGTGTGTGTGTGTGTGAGTGTGTGTGAGGGAGAGAGCGCGCGCAGTTCATCCTTTATTGCTCCTGGAGAGCCATTTCAAAGCTCATTAATCAAAAACTCGTCGCTTTCAGACTCCTCGCTGATCCCTCCTCCTCATGAACAAAGCATTTGCATTCCAAATCCAAGTAGCACGTTTCAAACTGAGCAGGCCAATCTTTAATGGTGGGGGAGAGGATCCCACTGCTTTCACATTTTCTGAGGTGATATATCCTTTGAATTTAAGAGCGCATCAAGGCAAATGAAACTCGTGTCAAAGAAATAATCAGTGGCTTTAAATCTGCGCATGTCTCACAGTCACTCACTGCTTCTGAGATACTCGCAGAGGCAGTGAAGTGACTGTGACTCCTAAACACTTTAAAGGCAGATCTTCTTTTATGACTAAATCCAGCCTGGAATTCAGATACGAGCCATTACAATTGGCTACAAATCATCTGAGTGCTCAGTGGATGGCGGCCATTTTAACCCTGGGTGAGCTCTTTCTTTCATCTATCCCGCCTCTTCTGTTGTGCGCTGCTCGAGTCATTCAGTGAGACATTCAAGTCATTACGAAAAAAATAATGCAATCAATGATTATTCTTTGAGATCTGGGCTGTTTTGGATTAAACAAAGCCAGATCAAAACAGGAGAGGAAAGATACAATTTCATTGTAAAAAAAAAAAAAACGTTTAATATGAAAAGTAAATTATTTATCTTATTATAATTTTACAAAAAATTACTTTCCTTACGAACTCTCAAAAGTGATGGCAATTGCAAAGTGGTAAGTAGAAGCACAGAGAGCACAACTAACTCAACTAAAAATTTGAAGCTTGACTGGACTCCGGAATGCAATAAAGAACCTTCTTCTGGAAACAACATGGTTTATTTTGTGGTTTAACAGCAATATTGTGTTTGTATAATTAATAAAAAAAAAACAGTTATTTAAGTATGAAAAGCTGTTAAACTCTGGGTTTGTGTTTTTGTAACCTAATATGTGTATGAAACAAATTTTAGATATCGTCGTTATTATTCTTGTTTTTGTTGTTTGATTTAGGATAGTTTCTATAGAGATGTGAAATGCTTTGTTGGAGCAGGCAGTGCAGCTGGGACCTCAGATTAGCGTCTCTGATTGGATGAGAGCAGATCAGACCACGCCTGCTCAGTGGAGGCTAATGTTTACATATGGGGAAGTGTAGTACTACTGTAAGCTAAGAATTAATGAGAGCAGGGCAAGAACCCACAACTCAGGACAAACGGTATTTGAATTTAATCTCATTTAAAACATAGTACTGTCTTCCTGTTCTGTGTTTGTTTGTTTGTTTCTTGTAAACCCAGGGTGAAGACGATTCAGAGCAATGAATCCGCGTGTGTTACATGGTATTATGAACGGAGAGAAGGTGCTAGACCTTCGTTGAATTTGGTAATATTGCACTGGAACTCTGCATTCACCACGGCGCCCACATGTTGCAGCCCGAGGAAAGAAAAAGTTGATGTGCGCGTCAGCAGCATCACAACATATCGCGATGATTCCTCTCAGCAAGCCAGCAGTCCTCATCTTCATCCCAAGGGGGGGTTTTATTTTGTAGCTGAGCTGCTCTGGAGACTCGACGGAGCAGTAGTTATATGTATGTATATCAAGATGTATACAAAGTACTTAAAGTATTGTGGATTACCGTCGGACCAAGGAGCAAGATTCACAAAAGAGGATTTTCATTTTCATCTCTTCGTCTCTGCAACACCGGATGTGAGAAGGACGTTTTAAAGTGGCGATCGTGGAGCCTGAAGGTCTGCTATGGTTTTAACACAGCATCACTTATGTGTGTAATGTCACTGACTCAAAACTCTGTGTGAATATTGTAAGAAGCCAAAGTAATTGTAAAGTTCAAATCAGTAAAGTGACTGGTGTCAACAAAGATGTTTATTTAAAAACAACAACTAAATGAACTATAGAAACTGCTGAAATTCACCTTAAATTGACTTGTTTCCAGCTTCTTTGTGATGACTGACACATAACTGTATGTTACTTTAATGCTGCATATACTGTACATATATGTATAATTAAATCATGCTTCCATGCCTCTGTATGAAGAAAATAAAAACATTCACAAGATAATACTAGTGTGATTTCATTTGTATAGATAGATAGTGCCTTGACCTGTGATATAAAAAGTACTAAAATAATCTTTGCCACTGATTTTTTTCATGTATATTAAAAATAAAAGAGACAAAAGATGTATTAATAGCTGAAAACCTGTTTGTTTTTTAAATAAACAACTTAGTTTGCTGTACATTTACTCAATCTCTGTCTTATCTGAACTACACACAAAAAACATCTAAAAGTTTTTGTGTCCCATATTTTCCTTCAGTCCATTAAACTGACAGCCACAATTTCATTTGTTTTCCCATTCAGTGCTCAGTTAATGGGAATATCCAGTAAGTGTTTGGCATCAGATAAGAGGAGGGAGGAAAAATTATCTGTATACCACATACACTCTGAGCATCTGTAAACACCGACAGAGGATGTGAATGTTCGAGGACACCGTTGTCAGAAGTCCTTCCTGTCGCCTGGCCCCTGCTGTCATTAACGACTCCGCTCCACAGTGTGTACATGTGAATGATCAGAGGAGGCAGACACTCTGTTCACAGTGGGGGCATCTATGTTGTTTGCCAACTCGAGTCTACACTGTTTTCCTCCCTCTGGAAGGAAGCAGACTGCACAACCACTAGCATGCATGGGTTACATCACATCCGTGTGAAAACTCATTACTTGTTGCTTAGGCCCATCTGTTCCTGTGCTGACCACACACACTGGAAAAATATACAGTATAATTACAGAGGAAACACCCCCCCCCACCAAGAAAAACAATAGCTATTAAAGGTAAAGATTCCTCTTCATTCTACACAGCACGCAAATGATGATACCTGGCAGCCCCCCCCAGCAGAATGCATCTGCCCCATAACTGAAAAGCATTCCTCGTGCACAGTATAGGTGGTCCTTTGTTTTGCACATGCAGGAGACACTGCAGATGTATGCTGAAGACCGATGAGAATTGATGTAAGGGCTGACTGAGAGTCTGGCTGCTGTACGTAAACTGTGGTGAAGTTGCAGACCTGCTTTTTTTTTTTTTACATTTTTATTTAAAGAAACCTGCAGCCAAACCACCAAGAAAAACAGAAGCCGAGGAGCCCACATTGATCATGCATGTTGTCACAGAAACTGATGTGCGTGGATTTATCGCAGCTCTTATGTGTTAGTGATATTGATATAATTGTAACTATAATAAATGACTCACTCCTCTGGGTATGATTTAGAGGGCTTGGCCAAAAGGCTCCTCTCCTCCTTCCTCGTGTGAAAGATGGCCCAGTGATGTGAGGAAACCTGAAGTAACTCATACATTACCCGAGCCTTGACTACAATGCACTGGTAGTCTATATCAAAAAGCATTAGTGCCTCTACCTTTTTCTGATGCTCCTATGGATTTCTTTCATAGCATTTTCTGTATGAAATTATGAGTGAATAAATTGCATCTTCATTTATCTTCGAAAAACCCTTCTGTGCTGACTGCGATACTCAGCTCTCAGCACTTTACATAATTATATTAGTCTTCTGCTACACCACGAAATTGATTGCCCAGGAAAATGAACCTGGCTTTGCTATAAATTACACCTATGGATCATAAGAAATGTGTTATTTTGTTTAAAATAGTACCTAATATAATTAGAGCTCTAATTCATGGCGAGCTACAAGTGTGCCTATTACAGTAACAAGGTTTGGAATTTAATCTGTCTGCGGGATAAAGAATGATCCTGTGTGGTTTTCATTTGTAATCCCAGGCACATTATTTCAGTAAAATAGTCTATGACTTTCAGATATGAGAGATGGATTGTTGAATGAATAACTATATTCATAAGTTTCAGTGTTGAAGTTAACAATTCATTCATGGAGGGAAGTTTCTCCGTTCATCCCCGCAGCCTATCCTGCAGAACTTTTCTTTTCGTAGATGAGCGTCAGCACTGAAACTGAATCCTTCTTCACTGGATCTTTACATGCAGATTGACTGTGCACAGCATGTATCAATCCTGCATTTGCTTAGGGATTATTGTCTGCAGCAGACTGATGCACACTTAGTGTCCGAGTGAGATTATAGAGCAGCAGGATTGACTCAAAATAAACGACAGTGACAGTGTTCATCATATGCAACATGTCAACAAGTGCAGTCGTTTTGAAGGTCGGTGAAGACAGAGGATTGAGAGTCATCGGTGTTGATAAGAGACATTCTCTTTTGTTTATGGACACAGTATTATTGAACAGAATACCCATGCTTATCTAGTATAGTAGTAATAGTATTTTAGTCTGAAATTATAACCCTTAACCACAATTAATCTTCCTTTATGCCCACTGAAAGGTATAGATAGAGTCTGACATCTGGTGTGTGGTTTTACAGCTTGGCACTAATGTGAAGTTAAAATTCATATTACCTTAATTTGTCTTCCATAGGCAGCTAAATTGGAATCTTTAAAATTTCAAATAGCGACGCCTGAGTGGAGAATACAGAGGGATAAAGACTCATTTATTACAATTTAACATGAAATGATGCTTAATTTTACATGTGAATTCACAGAATATACTTTTGGTGTCATCGGGTTTGAAATTCTCATTCTATGGCGTCTTTTTCAAGCTACAGCCTTGAGCCACATTGCTAAATTCCAGGGAGTATTTCCTCCCTCTATTGTTCTCCATACCCACAGACCTCTGCATTACAACCTGAAATCCAAAAGCACTGTGGCAGCATGCAGGGTTAAGTAATTCTGCACCACTGAGAAAGACATTTGATTTCATTTGTAGCATGTCTTGCATTGGGTGGAGGTGAGCCCACCTTTGGCTGCAGGAGGAGTGAAGCGGCACACATATCTAGTGCTGGGAGACACAAAATTGACAATGCATTTATCTTTGAATAATGTAAATGTCCCGAGAATACGGTGGCAGTGGTCCTGGTGTGTCCACCGAGGGCGCGGGGCTGTCAGACTCTGAGCTCTCAGGCTCTGCAGCAGCATAATGTGGCCTCCGGCTCCCTTGGAGCATCCCACTGCTCTGCTCCGCTCTGCCTCAGGCCCACATTCCTGCTTCAGCACACTGCACTAGCTCCCCACTTAATTTACACGCTGTAGGAGAGGGAGTTAATGCAGAAAAGGCTGCCAAGAAGAATCTTATCTGCTCTCCCTCTTTAAAGGTGAGGTAGTTTAGAGCACAGTATATTGAATAGAGGTGTGGGAGATGATGGTATTTTCCCAACACATCCCGTCTGCTCATTTGATCTATGATTTGACCATTGAATGAGAAAAGTGAGATGAGAATAGTCTTTTCCAGTACATGAACTGCTTCTATTATCTTAAGTAGCTGAGGTATTTTAAATGCCTATATGAATACCATGAGTTATTGTATCCAAGAAATGTGCAGCTTGGAGACTAAAACATGCATTGTTTAAAATGGATGGTTCCTGGCAGGCTGACAGTGTTGTTCAGCGAAGCAAAGTGCCAGTAAATTGTTTGTCTTCTGCAGTGCTGCCCTATAATTCGTCTGGGAACCAATGGCATTGTGTTTGCCAAAGAGAATAATGATAGATGGAATTAAATCAAACTGCAGGATTTCAGGATGCACCCTGACCACCAGGTATATTTTGAATACATTTGGGGATTGATGCTATAGTCATTTTTGTCCTTGTATTTTCTCTGTATGTCTGTTCTGAAAAGAAAAACTGATTTCATGAAGATAATTCTGCGTTTTTGGTCTGTTCTGTCAAACCATTCCAGTTTAGATGACATTGCTACTGGTGACTTACTAACGCAGTACATTCATGCAATGACAGGGAACCTCTGCATCTGTCCTGAACTCTGTATGTTGGACGCAACACCGCGTGCTATTCTGTTTAAAGTGCTGGCTCGTAATGTCTCCAGTTCAGAGGCACAAATGTAAATGTGCAATCTGCTTGTTCAAGTGTCCTGTTGGCCCAACAACAGGAGCATGTCCCCATCTGTTCTCTCTCTGGAGTGCCCAGACAATACATTTCCCCCGCCAGACCTTCCCCATTTGCTGGAGCAGAGGTTTCCTAGCCATCTCTAAGGTTACTGGGAGGGTAAGTGCCTCTACCATGTGCTCACAGCTCTCTGAATGGAACAAGTGGGACCTTATCTGCAGGTAAAGTTAGGCAAAAAGCAATGTTATTTTGATTCTGAGTGATATTTAAATGTGCTGTCCTTGGCTTTTAGGCTCTTTTTTTGTTGCTGTTGCTGCAGTTCCACAGGATGTGAGCAGCACACACAAGACAAGCGTGGCTGTCAGCGGAGTGTGATTTGTTGCAAGCCCAGCCTTGCCAACTGTGAGGCGCTGAGGTGTGACCACAGAGATGCCTAACATCTCCAGTTGCCTCAGGGCCAGCCAGTCAATTACACAATACTGTCTACCCTGAGCAATGACATGTTCTCAATAATGGACCAAAGGCAAAGAGGAAACACATCTCAGAACAGTTTAAACGAGTGGCCACACCATTATTCCAAAAGTGTTAGTCAAATACTTTCTCATTATGTGATATTGTGCTGTGGTCTGTTGTGAAAGTGCATGAATGGCTGTCTGTGCAAGCATCTGTTTGCAGCTTAATGAGATTTTGAGTCCGCACTGCAACCAACACAGTTTTATTACAGCCGGGCTTGTATACATATATTTAACAGTTTACCTCAGAAGATTAACGTTTTTGTTTTTTATTCTGGACCTCAGCTGTTTATGAAGACCATGTGTGGGAAAAGCCAAGAGTCTTGTTGTTGAAAGAAAACTGCCTCTGCTTTGTGAAACACTTTATCGTGTAGATGCAGATGTGCTCTTTGTTAGAATCTTGCACCTCATCCATTACCCTCGGCCTGGCAGAGAGATAGTGGAGAGAGAATCTATTCAAAAGGACCATGACAGAGCCCGCCGCTCAACTGAACTTTCCATGAACTAGGCTCAACAGTGGGATCCATGCATCAAAAAAAATAAGTCATTTCTCTTTGCTGCTCTGGGTTGTGTTCCATACAGATTGCTACTATCAACACGTCCAGGATTCTCATGTATCAATCTGTCAATCTGATATTCATTTGAGCACTGTATCTGTCTCTGGATGTCCATGTGAGTTGAGGCTAGACTACCTTGTCTTGTTGATCAAGATTTCATGGCAGGGTCTGTTCAGATATGTTTTAAAAAATATACAGACAATGGTTCGCCGTGGTCTCAGTGAGGAGGGAGAGACGGATTTAAAAACTGATGCTACATTTGTTCACATCCTTTGATAGCCTGCATTGCTATGTTTTTTTAATCTTTGTGATTTCTCACCATATAAAGAAAGAGAGGACAATGAGAATGTTTTGTCATTCTAAAAATGAAATATTAAAACAGTTTACAACAGAGTGATCCGAGAGAATTACTTGAGTTTGAAAGAAGAATGAAAAAATGTGTTTGTATTTTCCAACGCTGTTATACCAAAATGTGGATAAAATGTTATCCTACAATTACATCATATGTGCATGCTTTATATTCAAGCAAAAGATTAGTTATCATTTTTTGTTAAATATCTTGCATCCTTGGATACCACTTTTTTTTGTATTTATTTTTCATCCTATCAACATCTGAGGTTTTTTTTATGACCGAATGTAATGGCATTTTAATTAGCTTAGCAATCGAGACCTTATAACACTTATTTCACTAACATACTTACATGCTCTTCATACTGAAAAGGTGCGGAAAGCACACTGCAGGATATGAACGTTGCTCGGCAACTTACATTTTAAATTTGCCATGCAAGAAAAGACATTTTGCCTCAGTATTACTGAACTAACAACTGGTCAAATTTGAAAATCACGTCAGCGGTGCATGATGACTGGTTCCCTTTTACAGAAAAAAGGTTGAGTAAATAAAAGACAGAAGTACAACATCTTAACAACTTTAGTTTGTAAACGTACAGTGATTTTATTTAAAGGACATATGCTTATCTGGACACCTCATGTGTTTCGCTTTTAAAACTGCAAACTGCACACGACACGCACAGGAACCTTTATTATTAAATGATCATGCCACTATTGAGCCTGTTATGTTGATTGTCTTTATATTTCACGGCTGAAAATTACAATGTTCTTGCTTTATTAGAAGTTGCTCATGTGTGAGAGTAAGATAAAGGAAACCGAGGGGTTGACATTTGGAGTACAAACAAAAAGGCTTTTCTGCCTGCTCAGTAATGGTATTGAGACGCTGGCACTATTGACACAGACCTTGGGTTGCTATATGAAAAGTCAGTGGACACAATTTAATTTCTGTCAGCAGTCAGGCTCCACGGCCACAATGGATTTCTTTTATGCCCCAGCCTCTGACTCATCGAGCATCTGTGTGAGCTGGAAACACAGATTCTGCCGAACGCCCTCCTCTCCTCCACTTACTGCCTCTGCCCTTAAGGTGCATTTCATCCACATAGAAAATGAAGTTATATCTGAACTTCGACCAATAGTCTCGCTTGCCCAGGGGAAAGCACTATAAGAAGCTTGCCTTAGTATGACCAGGCAGCACAGAGCACATAGTGCTGCCAAAGTCCATCAATCTCCTCGTGTTCTACAGACTCTCTAATGACTGCATACATAACAAAACCATCCTCCATGTTGCTAATGTGAAATGGGATATTATTGACAAATTATATTAAACCATATTCTGAAGAGTTCTGTTGCACTATGTATATGTCTCTATGGCTTTGGTTCTTTATTCTTACAGCTGTAATATCTTTAACAGATCATAAGATTCCCACTTGGCGTTACATCCTCTCAACTCGTGTCCCAAAGCCACGTGTTGAAGGCTCAGATTTGATCCAAAACACTCAGAGTATAAACTTCTCTCATGAAAAATGTATTGCTGACATCCTAGGACAGAAACTCTTGAAAGTGTGACAGCACTCTTGTGTGACTGACAGGAAACTAAATGACATGAAGCATTAACATAGACCTCTGTAGTCAAGTGTTTCCACTCAGAGCTTGTTCACAGAACCTTATTTTAATGAATATATCTGTCATCGTGTCTCATGTATTCTCAATAGGACCTGACTGACCTGAAAAATATCACCAATATCAACAAAAAAGAATGCAAAACACATAGCACTTTATGTCTTACGGCTGAAGTGTTACTGTAAAGTCAGTTGTGGTGATAAACCCATGTATCTTCAGTTCCCTTCACTTCTATAATAAGCCTCCCTCTGCTCATTGTTTTGTTTTTATGTTTTGTGACTTTCAGTGTTTTTGTTCACCGTCACTGCTCTGCGTTGTTCACATACGGAGAAAGCAGCTGTTTTCTGTGTAATAGCTCCGATAAACCCACCGTAAACGGGCTGACCAGCACCAAACAGCAGACAGATAAAGTCAGCAACAAGCTGCTGAACATAGTGGAACATTTAGCAGCTAAGGAGCCAGATTTTTCCCTCAGGAGCTTGAGAGAAGAAAAACATGAGCTAACGAGAGTGGATATTGGACATAAATTCATCAGATGGCCATAAGGTTCGCCATTTACAGTAAAATGTGACTATCCAACTGTAAAGCATAGAGAGGTGAGTCAAAATGTAATTTACAGATGGTGATCATGGCATCTCTTCTAGATGTTATTCATAGGCTCACATTGTGTTGTAAAGAGAAAGCTACTGAGTTCAAACTCTGGCTCATTTCCTCCTGTTGGCACAGCTGGCTAATTGCAGTGTGAATTCAGGGGGAATGTTAGTTTAGGAAAGCTGTGTTCTTTTCATATTCCTCTGCTCGAAAGTACACAACATGGTAGCTCAGTGTAGCTCAGAGGTCAATTTTATTCATATAGCCCAACATCACAAATGCAATTTACCTCAAAGGGCTTTACAGTCTGTACATCATGTGACATCCTCTATCCTTAGACACGCACATCAAGTGAGGAGAACTATCCTGGGATGGACAGATGTCATGACATATATATATATATATATATATATGTATATATATATATATATATATATGTAAGGCTGACTGACATCCACTGCACATAAACTTTATTTCAAATAGTCAACACAACAACAACACTAACAGAGCTCGAAAGTCATTTAAAATTATTAGGACTAAATACACAAAAAGGAAAAAAAAGATAAACCAAATAAACAACAACAAATATATATATATATTTAGAAAATCACAATAATATTAATAGCACTTTTAAAAAAAGACACTAAAGTAATTCTCACAAGACTGAATGCGGGGCAGTTTCAGGGTGAAGTTACGGGGTTACTTCCGGTAAAAAAAAACAACAACAACAAAAACCAACGGAAAAAAACAACCATGACGCTGACGAGTCGCGCGAGTTCTGATAACAAGACAGCAAAGGTAAGACGTGCTTCATGTGTACATTGTTGGAAGTGGATGTAATTCTGCGTTTCCTCAGTTGCTGCTGTTACAGTGAGTTTAGGTAGTAAAATGTGACGCACGTGTGGACCATGTAGCATAAATGTTGTGTTTTAGCATGAAGCGAACATGGTTTGTGAGTGTAGGCCTACACACACACACACACACACACACAAACAAACAGTGTGCACGTTTTAACGACACGCAGCTGGTGTTATAGTTTGGTGTTTCAGTGAGAAGAAGAAATGTTTTCCAGGGCCGCTATCTCCCGTTCTAACGTCTTCTAAAAATAGCATGTCCATGTTGACATAATTGGATGTCGGAGACATTTGGTTCGGTTCTGGTTATGAACTATTTTGGCTGGAAACAGTTCCACTCATCTGGCAGTTGGAGCATCTGCAAAGCAGTCCTGAAGATGCCCAAAAGTAAGAGTGTGGGTCACGTTATTTTTGCAGCCTGTTGTATCTCCTGGGTGTTTAAATATGCACCTGTGTGCAAACAGGTTCACCACTGATTTATGCTTTGAGGCAGTGGTAAGGTTTTTGCAACTTGTTACAACAATTTTTATGCTTATTGGGCTTTGCAGTGTCTCATGCACATGATTCAAGCCATTGGTGATCGATGTAAAGACTTAACTAAGACTAAATAGCAGGATACCTATTCACTGTTGGCAGTGGACTGTCATTCCCTTCATCACAACTCTTTCCACTCATCAACCACTAAATTAATCGCTGTTTTGATTATCAGTTAATCAGTTTGTGTAACTGTGTTTTTATCTGGTTTCAGCATCTAAAATATAAGTCTTTTTTGGTTACTTTGCTCCACTATGACAGTAAACAATGATCCACATTTTATGGAACAAGCAACTTATCAATTAAGCAAGAAACAAATTGCGAGGCTAATCAATAATGAAAATAATAATTAGTCAGCAGCCCTAATAACAACATTTCCATTTTTTTTTCCTGTCTCACTTTAAGGTGTCCATGTGCAACTCGGAGAGAAACTCTCCATGTTAATTGTCATCCATTTGCTGGTTGGCAGCATTTCCTCCCACTCTCTGTGTCTCTTTTCTGTCCTCAGCGGTTGTGTCCAGCTGGTTGTCACGTGACGTGGGAAAGCAACCTAAGAGATGCGACGCTCTCTCAGATCGTTTGTCTTAATTAAACTTTAATGAAATGTAGCGCTCGCTCTCCCTCTCTGTCTCTCTGTCTTTACTATTGTGACTTTCAGCTCATAAATGAAACATGGTGCTTGGTAGCATTCCTCAGACGTACACCGCTTATTTCATCCTGCTGCTGCAACGAATGCCGTACAAGGGCTCAGTCGATACCTTTTAAAAACACTGCTATAAGAAGCTTTTGAAGACGAGGGTTTTATAACATTGTTGCACTGCTGAAATTGTGAATTGTGTATTTTAAGGAACACAGTACAATATTTGTGTGTTCTACAGACTTTCAACAAACACTCGTGTTGCCACAGTTTGTCAGTTTGCACAGTCTAAATCTTGAGTTTCAGCAGCGTGGGTAATAGCTCGGTGGTCAATCTTGCAGCAAATCTGGCTTTAAAAACATGAAGAGGCTATAAAAGGAAGGTGAGGTGGATGTTGCCACAATTAGGAGCGTAATAGCTGGTTTGTAATCACAGTCTTCATCCTTTTGATTATTGTTTCAGGTTAACATGTTGAATGGAGTTGACCACAGTGTCTTTGTGATGCAGTGTGTTTGCAAAGTACTTCAGCCAATAGTGACTGTAGTGTAGAGACATTAGCTACGGTCACACAAACCATGTGTGAGTTGGTGCAGTGTGGCTGTGCTTTATATGTTTGGTGATAAGGTGAGAATTCTTCAGAAGAATGTAAAGAAGCCTTTCAAATAAGAGCTGACACATTTGTAAGAATATTAAAGAAGTTGCCTTCATGGCATTTCGTGAACCTGTACTAATACTTTTCTCTGTTAGTATTTCCAGTGTTTTCAGTGGTCTTTGTAGCGCTGCATGGAATCATTCAGCCTCGGGGCACAATCACAAGTCATTTGCTTTATTGTTAACAACTCTTACAGACTCCTCTTCACCTTAGTCGTTTTGCACCTAATTGCATCTTTACGCTTCATGTGCAACTAAATGCATCTTAACCCCAAGCAAGTACAGTTGCTATGGATACTTGCAGATTAACAGTATACTTGTGGCTTGATTGTGAGATGCTCACACGTGGGGGATTGAAATTAAGCAAAAATGACAAAATAAATGATCATGAGGAGATATTATTGTCCTGCAAACTGCTCAAATTACTCCTGTAATGTGAAAGAAATGTGAGAATAATGCCACAATGAAAATTTCTCTTCAGTGCATTAATAGATATTAGTATCTAATGATTTGCTTAGAGTCTTGGATTAAATGAGCTGCTAGAGTTTCGCAGGAATGGGTGATCAAGAGACTCTTGTCTTAAAGCTTCAGTGCATAACTTTTGGTTATTTTTGTTCTCATTATTCTGTCCCCTTCTTTATGACCAGAAATTTTGTAACATAATTATACTGTGCCCTTCACCTGGAAACAGGCTCTGTCAAGCAAAACTCTCAGATATGACTAAGGCAATGTTTTGATGCTTTTCCACTATACACAGCTCAAGTCATTTTTTTTGCTTTTTCATTAGGGATTGTACCTGTACTTGGTCATTTTTTTAGTACCTGCTCTGGCGAGGTTTCCAAGCGCACTGTACCGATACTAAAATATGATGTCAACAGCCTGCCGGCCACTGATTGGCAGTGAGAGTCTTTTTTCCGACACAAGAATCAAACTACACAATAACAAACTGTAGCTCAGTTAAAAAGACTTAAAAATCCTGAAAACATGCGTTAATCTCTAACATTTAGCAAGGACATTTCTAAAATGTCAATATTTAACAGAAAGGTCTGTTGTATTTAGCGACAGCACTTGTGAAAGCTGGTGATCTCGAGCCGCATCACTTCCTTTGTATTTTAGTGTCAGATGGAGTCTGACACTAAAATAAGAACTAATCTTTTTAATTAACATATTCTAATGATTCAGTAAACTGAAAACTGCTTTGCTCGTCACTAGTTTGTGTGTTTGTGTCGCGCACAAGACCACGTCACGTCATACTCCAACCGTCTCGCTGTACTGCAGCAATGTTGCTGTTCCCACTGATATAAAACAAATCACCTGTATGCAGCACAGTAAATGTTGCCAGGCAGTCCAAAATCTAAACATTACAGTACTGAGAGACACAGAGAGCATTGGCATGATGTGAAGTCCTTTTGTCAGTTGTTTGAATACAACATACATTTGTTTCAAAATATGTCAACGTTATGCTCTACTATTTTAAGATAAGACACCTTAGACACATAAGTCATTTTAGTTGTTTAACATTTTTATTGAAAAAGTTAACAGACTATGTCTTCAATGGATATGCGATCAGTTTAACCTTTGTTTTTGTCACAGTGTCTAATTTGGTGACCATTTATTAAAGCGGCAGATTTATGGCTTTTTGATGAGGAATGCATCATGTTGTTGCCCCTGTAACTTTTTTACAGAAAAATCACAAATCAGTGCGTAGATGATGATGGTCAGGATCATGTGAAGCTGATAAAGATAATGTTTTTGTCTGTAACACTAAGCCAAACATGAGAGTTTGTAACTAAAAAGACACTGCATGTTATGTTCTGGTGTATTTAAATAGTACACAACATTACCCTTCTATGCCTTTAACCTGCGCTGCCTGCTGCTGGTTACAGCACATTTTTCACCGCCTGTAACTTTAGATTAGTACCATGCCACATCAGAATCTGGACATTTAGAACCCCCTATTTACAATAATAATAATAAAAAAGCAGTTGAACATACTACAAGTTATAGTTTAGGAACACAGTACAAAAAAATCTCCCCTGACTTCATAAGGGAAAGCATATGTTGGACATCACACCACAACTCTAACACCTACAGAAGGGCAAATGATAAAACGCGAAATGTCACCATATCTTTTCTGCACAGAAGTTCTAAATATCAGTAATTAAATATCCACGTGCTGTTATGAAACTCACTAAGAACTTTATTTCCTGCACATCTGGTCTCCGTCTTGTCTCCAACAAAGCATTAGTGCTGGCAGAAGAGTTCCACACTGGAATATGTCAGCTAGCAAGATATGTACAGATATTATACATATTTTAAGCAATTTCCTGAATAGTATCATTACTAATTTATGAAATGCAGAGATCGTAACTCATCCTAGAACTGTTTTGAACCCACTGATGTGGCCTTCACTGTGTTCACTATACATCACAAGTGTAATTTAGAAATTAAGAACATATAAAGTTTAACTTTCCATCAGGTTAAGAGGCCAGCAGAAACTGCATATTGAGTGCATGAGAGGCAGAAGTTGCTCAGTGACATTCCCGTGTCTGACAGACATGAAGGGTGGCACCTGAGAGAGAGTGGAGTTTTACTATCGACTATTAAAAATGGCATAAATTCATGTGGTTGATGAATGAATTTAAGAAATATATGCTGACGTGATGTAGAACAGTTAAACTGTTCAATGGAAATATATTTGAGGAGTCTTTAATCACACAGTATGACCAGTGATTATAATATAATGTATTAGTTTTGTCTTCATAGAACAGTGTCGCAAGTGAAATTACCAATATTTATGGACCAACATTCACTCACTCCTGCCCCTCTTTAAATCCATCTAAATAATTCACGATGATGAAATCATGAGAGTGAGGAACTTTTATGAGGTACAAATTACAGATGAGGGTTATTAGGGATGATTGGAGGTGATGTAATAAGCGTCATCTCCACCTTTTGTGTAATATTGGGCTATTACCTTTATGAAGGGCAACTTGCTTTTTATGTTCTTGCCTTGGAGCCTTTAACACAAATGAGCTAAGCTTAACCTGACCTCAACATCTCTGTGCTCCTGCTTCAATTAGCAGGCGACAGGTCTTCAGTGAATGGTTGTACACAAAGGCTACAAGCAGGTCCACAGCTCTGTTCATGCACGTAACACATGGTCAAACATATTATAGACCACATGCATGTGCAATTGGTTCTGAAAACCAACCATTGAGAACTGTGCCATTTTAATTAATTAAATACTCGAATAATCAACAGATTAGTCGATTATGTACATACTTGTTAGTTTGCAGCCCTAGTTTGAATGGTTATTTTGAGGGTGAAAGGCCCAAAACACTTGGTATTGGTTTGTTTTGGCAATTTCGGATCTCATATCTCACATACTGGGCTTCAACAATCCCTGCCGTCATCCTCACCTGAATGTATTAATATGTGGTTCTGCTACAGACTTAGAAACACAATCATGCCAGTAATATATTTCAACAAAATGTTCCTATTACAGGCACCGGCTTGCTTGTTTTAGAAGAACTTAGGTGTCTGTGTTTAAATATTGCTCATGTGCTTTATACTTGTTTTGCTGGTGCAGGAAATAACAGGTTACCATTGTTTCACCCAAATGTAAATCATACTGTGGGAAGATACAGGGCTTCAGTGAGTTGCTAAACAGTGTCAGTGTATACACTTTACATTTATTTAATGTGTGTGCAGAACTCATCATCAACAAAAGTCAACGTCTTTGTCACATGTTGCCAGTTCAATTTTCTTTAATTATAATGAATTCAGTAGCGATGCTGTATTATAATGTATGTTATTAATACTGATGCAGACTAATAAGTACTGTATGGTGTTGACTGAGAGTTAGGGCTGAACAAATCACAATTTGAAACAAAACACCAAATCACAATGGTTGGTTTTAGTTTCAAATAACGTGTGTTCATGCTCATTTTAATTCTAACATGGAGAACATTGAGCTGAACTTAGATGAAAAACAAATCACAAATCAAATCCAATTTGCATTAGCTATCTGCAAAAATCACAAATGAGCTATTTTCTTAAATCATTTAGCTTTAACCCTCCTATGACATCATAGGGTGGGGTACACTCTGGACAGGTCGCCAGTCCATAGAATTTTAATTTTCTAGATATCGCAAACAGTCTAGGAGTTATAGGATTGAGAAGCACGCATGGTATGACATGTAACAGGTAACGGTTACATGGTGACAGAAGGGTTAATGAAGATGATCATTTGTGGTGATTTATTAGGAAATATGTGGGAGTTAACTTTGTTATTGCACATTAAATCTCCACTTGATAATATAGTCATTTTTGGACTATGACACAAAGAAGGTGGAACCAAAAAGGTGGCCTTCGTGTCTGTCCTTTTTGAGTTTCTTGGCACAGGATGAACTGGGTGGATACTGTCTGCCTATGCTGACCCTCAGTGCTCTTATATGCCCAGTGGATGCAGAGGGGACTCTCAGGAGCACAAGGCTGGTTCCTTTTGTTTCATTTACTTTCAGGAAGGGTGAAGGGTAAAGCCACTGGAATGATGAAACCCAGTTACCCAGCTCTTATTGTTTTAAAGGGACGCCTGTATGCATTCACATTTCACTTTAACTCTGAGCGCAGGGGGAAATTATAATTAATCTGTTAATGACAGTCGGGGCTGTCATAAGCTTGGGGAGTGTATAATAAATTGCTGTAATAAAAATTAAGATTGCATGCATCATTGAGGCCTTCAGAGGGTTTGTTTAATGTAGTTACAAAAATGGTAGCAGCTGATGTGGCGTCCACTGCTCTACCAGGAGAACGCTAATTTCTGAGTGACACTTAACCTGCTCTAGCTCAACCAAGGCTGAGAGAGGTGAGGGGAAACCTAATGAGTTTTTCCTTCATTCCATCTTGAGAACCACTGAACTGGATGGCCTGGTTTGTTACCGAGAGGGGGGAAAAACTTTCATTGTTCACGGGAAATTAATTCATCCCAAAATTCAAGTAAAAGAATTCATTATGGTCTGTAGCTCTGGACAGTGACTGATTGGTCATTGTTTCTGAGGGCACAAACTTTAGACAAATCACCACATGCTCTGAAAAGTCATGTGAGGGTTAAAGGTTGAGTTGTTCACTTGTTCCTCTTCACCCTTAACTGGAACAAGAAAGATGCAGCAGCGTCATCTGTAACATGCACATGGGGCACTCGACATAGTTACAGCAGCAGAGGACTTCCTCCTCTTTGATGAGAGACAAAGCTTCTTCTGTGGTGCAGTGTCCCATTAGAGGAGAGCCCCTCGACTTCTGCCCCGGAGGAACAAAAGAACAAATCTGTGTATTAGAGGGTCATCATTTCAGCTGATGTACGCCTATAGCGCTAGAACCTCCTACCAAGAATATTCCTTCATGTGTCTTTCCTGCATAGCCAAGTTGGTGCAGGTTCTCTACTTGATTTCTGTTGTGGAACACATCGGCGGTAGACTGACCCCTTGCCTGTCTGGTGACCATGGCTGTGCCACTTCTTCTGGCTATGTCAACCAGAAGTATTTGTTGAGGAGGAGACTTGGAACCTTATCTTTGGTTGTGTTGTTTGGGACACAAGGGGCCTCGGCCGGGGTTTAGCCTGCGGGCAAGCTGGTATATTGCACTTGTAGCCTGACACCAGTTGACACAGCATAGTTGCCCAGGTCACCCTACAAAAACATTGCTCTCTGTCTGGATGAAGCCACCAAACAATGGAGATATTTTTGTTGACAGACAGCCCATGGTGCTCTAATTGAGACTAAGCTCACTCAGCTGGATTGTGTGGTGAACTTTAAAGCAATTACATCCTTCCTGTCCTGCCGTTCAACTTAGAAAACGTCCAGCTCTGTGCTGGTCCTTCTGGTCACATTATTGTCTCAGCACTGGAGTTATTCTGTAGACGTAATATGATTAGTATATAAAAATTACAATATAGCCTTTGGTAAAGGTCAAATCTTTATCTTTTACAGAAAAAAGCATCAATGTAATACATTATCTCTGACTTTCGAAGGAATTGATTCGATTTAAAATATGATGCCGGGGCTTTCAAAGCTGTAACCAGGAGTCTGCGGCTGAAACATAAACCTTGTGAGCCAAGTCTAATAGGGCCTCAGTGGAAACAGTAACAGCCTCCTCTGTGATTCATCTCGATTGTTTGGCTGGTTTGTTACCTTTCTCTCAAGTAGCCTATAGCTCCCGTGGCTCCCACAACAATTATCACCAACTTGTCTGATTGCACCATGTAGTTGCCCTGGTTCTGTAAAAGAAAAATGAGGAGTTTTTCCTTTCCCATTTCTGCTATATCAGTCAGAGATAAGCCTGTTATGCAGCACCTACTATAGCCATGAAAGATAATTATAGACCAAAAGGAACAACAGGCTTCATTTTCCAAATTAAGTGAAACTTAATAATACTTGCTTAAGTACTGGCAGTGATTAATGTCTGGCAGAGGATGAGGCAAAAATATCATGTACATCAAGCCCAGCATGTAAGCTAAACAAAGCATTACTTTTGAGAGCATCTAATCCACCACTACTCTGAAAAAATATTATATTATTATACATTTTTGAATTATTATTTGTTGCAATTCTAGTATTATTTTACATATCCATCAAAGCTCTTAAAGGCTTTGTACACTATTTATACCACCAAGCAGCAAGCACCACCCCAATGGATAATCCACTTTTTCATACATTTAGGAAAAATATAATCATTCTTTTTAATTACTGCACCTAGGCACTGAATTAAAATTCTAATTCACCTCATCCACCTCGATTGATCTGTTCACAGTGGGTGGCTGTGGCGAAATGCACTGTATAATATTCATGCTGCTACGCCTTGGTTGTGCTGTGTGTCAGAAGCCATCTTGCAGCGAATCCCTCACCCACCTTGGAGCGCAGCCTGTGGAACTGATGAGGTGAAGAGCATTGCTCTGCAGCTCCATGCTAGTAATCACGGGACTGAAGAAACACATACATCATCTGCCACACAGGTTGGCATGGCGAGTGAAAAGCCTTCACATCACGTAAGATGTTGGACAAATGATGGCCATACGTGTGTTTGTCTCCTCACAGATGGCTGTGCATCTTCAGTCAGGAAAAAGCTGAGCCTGGCACTTATTCCCCTCCCCCATTCCACTCCTCTCGCTCCCTCTTCCTCTCTTCCTCCATCAGTCTTTTGTAGCTTATCCCCTTTTTTTGCCTCTCCTCTGCAGGAGGTTTGATATTGGCAACACGGTTAGTGCCCTCCATGGAAATAACAATGGAAAAAATGACATAAATTATTTGCCAATTGTTTGACACATGCAGGGCATTGTCCTTGCTATAATCATCAGCACTCTGTCACCTGAAGGTATGAGCGGTGCCACTGCTGCTTTGTGTCTCTCTGCCGAGCATCTTGAGCTGTTCAGGGCTCCTGCTCTTCTCAGTAAAAATATATGACACGTGTTTACCCCAAACAGCAAACCGGGAGGATGGCAGAATGAATCACATCATGATTTTAAAATGTCGAGCTGTTGAGTTGGCCTTTTTTAAATGTGTCACATTTGGACTGTCCAGTATTTCTAGCAAATATATGGCAGAGACACATTATTGGCTACATATTTGGCTCATCTTTTCAAACCGTTACACTGCTTGATTTTTATATATATTTATGGAAATGCCATCACCCCACATGCTATTTAAATATTTAACATAATGAACTCATGAGGTGCAGTAGGCACAGATAGACATCAGGCTACAGGTGATATTAAATATGACTGAATACGTCATAACCCCAGCAGTGCTTCAATTTGTAATATGCACATTCAACAGTGCCATTAATGTACATACTAATATACTATTGACTGTTTGACTAATTGTGGAGAGATTTACAAATTGTGGCAGCAAAATCTGTATATTCTGTTGTGGTATAATCATCTGAAAGATTAGACAGCTAAATGGTTCAGAAACCGCATTATACTTCATCAGAGAACAGCTGAAATCACAACAGACATTAAATCTGCCCAGGCCTGTTCAATAGTTCACAGCAGTGAGGGCATCAAACATATACAAACAGAGTTTCCAGTTGTATTTCCTCAGGCAAGGAATTTATACTTGCCATTGCATTTCCACTGACAGCATGTGTGTGAGAGGATGGGTAAGAAACTGTGAGTGACAATGTCAGTTTGTCTACATACTGTGCATCCATGTGTGGTTTCAAAGAGCCAAACACATTTTAGTGAGCTGTGTGTTTCTGTTTTGTAAAATGTGGATGGCGATGTATTTCACATAGCATCCATGGCAAACGAGAAGGTCTCCAAGTGGCTTAGGCACTGCTTACACAGTACACCACATACAGTTGGTATGTTTACATGCACACTTTCATCGAGCTAAGGCTGTTGTCCGACTAAGACATTCAAATCGATTTATACTATTACTATATCTCTCTATAAGCTACCGTGAATGGTGAGATGGGCGGTGAGATGGATCGTGCTATGGTTCTGTATGTTTCGTACCTGGTGTTAATCGTGATACAAATCAGATCTAGCATGGTTCTTGTGGTTGCTGTGTTGTTCAAAGAAAGATGCTGCATCCACAGTCTATACGTTGTCTAGATCTACTTCTGGTCAAAGACCAAGGAGGAAAAGTCTGACTCCAGTCCGACTAACCGTACAGATGCAGGAGTAACTGGACTATGAATCACATTATCCAGGTATGTTAGTCCGACTAAGACTAGCTCAACTAAAATTGGACTTTTCACATGCATGTAAGCGCACTCAGCGTTATAGAGCATGAACAGGAGATATAAAGCTGGATCGACACATGATTTAGTTGGACAGAGAATGATGTGTGGCCCAGAACAGGCAAATACAACAAGAGACCAAAATGGTACCTCCTCATGAAAAATGCCCATTATCAATGGGGGAGGTGTTTCGTCTCGATGTAATGAGATACTGTCATGCTGTGGCACAGTGCAGAACAAGCAGAGCCACCCCTATGCAGCCTGTACCATTCTATAATGTCCTTGCCCTTGATCAGTTCCCGCTGTCTTCAATTGCACTCAAACCCATTATAAATTAATCACCTCATCTGGCAATTTGCATAAAACACACACGCAGCACCAATTCTCTTCACCTCTATCTATGAACTGGATTAGAAGAAACTGCATTAAATGGCACATTAAAGAAGACGAAGCTGATCTGTAGCGAAAGGCGGTAATTCGGTGACAATGGTAGCGGAGCAATTCCTGTGAGTGGTATAATTAATGTTTGCCTCGCAACCATACATGGGGAACAGCTCGGTGCATTTGGAACTAAAAGAGAAATTTCTCCCACAAGTCCTCCACTTCCCTCGTTTTTTGTCTTTCTGCAGCATAATGCAACATGATTTCCTTCCCTATAATTTCTACTGTATTGTGACAAATCTCTGCATACTGCGATTTCAGGAATGTACACGTCTTATCTCCACTGTTTACTTTGGCTGCATGCACCAGGCAGTAAAATGTACACCTGCTTACTCAAATTATAACAGATTTGCCCCGAAGTGAGGAGGCAATCAGCTATCTGGAAATGCCTAGCAATTACTCAGACGACGAGGAGCCAGTCATAGCGGTAAACTTAACTGAGAGACTGAAGATTGATCACAGAGTTCTTATTTAGACAAACGCGACTTTGAGAAAAAGGCAATTCATCTGATCTGTCCTACTGTGTTTTCCCCGTGAATCAGCAAATATAGAGAAGCCACGCTGATGTAGATCAGAGGAAAAGAGCATTAATCATCATTACTTTGTCAAAACAACGTCTGATCATTGCACTCACACTTTTGTTTACCTATAGTATAAAAAGTACGTTTATACTCACCACACACAACCAGGAAGTGTGCAGTCAAACTAAATGTGTTACAAAGATGTTAAAGTTAGTTTTCAATGACGCATTACTCTCAAGCACACAGCATCTGCACAGTGTTTTGTTTCTTATAATGTTTTGCTGTGGTTCCCAATGCATTTATAATGCACTACCTACATTTCTGGGTAATTGCCTTGTCATACAACAGTTTATCACATTCAGGGACAGTATCTTTAAAAAAAAGAGAAGAGAAAAGTGCAGTGCAGTGCAGTTATGAAATGATTTGGCTGTGTAATGGACATCAGGCTGGTAGAGCTGCCTGCCCAACAATCCAGTCTGGCAATGAGGAGCCCATATTAACAGCACAACAGTAGTCATTCTCCCAGTGCTTTCCTAAATGCCACAGTTTGCATTTGTCAGATTGCAATGTATCACTTAGAGGGGGGTGATGGGAAACCCTCCAAGAGTAACCTTGAATGGCAGCCAATCGGCACGGGACCAATGGCCTCCCATTCCTCTGCTTCACTGCACTGCACTGGTGCTGTGCTCTACAGTATATTTAAACACATGCCGTCACCCAAGAGGAGGAGAAATAACACCTGACCCCCTGAAACTGATACCCTCACAAGCAAGGTTGAGGGGAAATTGTTTAATGAAGATGGATCACGGTGATGGCTTTACATTTCATTTCTTAACAGCGGGCATACGGCTTTATTACAGCCAATCCTCACCTTTGTCCTCTCCCTCTCAGACGAGGCACTCTGGAGGGTCAGCACACTAACTTTAGTTTTTGTTTTACTGCTTTTTTTTGGTGTGTGTATGTATGTGTGTGTGTGAGTGTGTGAGAACGTAAAAATCAGCCTGCATTTTAGAACTTGCTTAGCTGGCTAGTCAACAGGGAAATGTTGACAATTCAGCCCAGTTCCATCTGGCCACATTCTTCCTGGTCTAGCTGCTCTGTGAGGTCTCCTGTGAAATGATGTCCTCTATCAGCAGTGAATGTCACCAGCCCCACACCATTATTGCAGAATAGGATCCCGACAGACTGTGCAGACGGAAAGGCATTCACCATTTTCTTTTATACCTTATCCGAATCGCTCACTCCTCCCATATACTGGAGATGAAATGATTCATTGCAGAAGAAGTGACATTTTAATACCAGAATGTTGAGCTACGGAGCGGAGAGCTCCTGATGACTGGTGCAGAAATATTTGTGTGTAAAGAGTAGAGTGGATGTTTGCAACTGGTTTATATTTTGTTCTGTCCATTAGTGTAAGACAAATAAGGACTGAATTGTCACACCTCAAGGTATGGTGAAATGGACAGTTTTATGTGGTTTATGTGTAATTTTTGTAGCCTTATAATAAGTCTTATATGTACTTAAGGACAGGGTCTGGCTTTACAAAGGCTGCCATCTTGGCCCGGCCATGTCTCTACAGCAGTGTGAACAGTAGGAGTGTGTATTATATGTTTAGAAGCAAAAGCTTACTCAGAGTAAGGTCGTCCATAGTTCCCTGACATACGTGGGAAAGGGAGTTGTGAGTGGGTCCTCCATTTGTTACAATCTGCATTCTCACTGTTAGATTTGAATAATTCTTACACTTTGGACCTTAAAATATGAGGATTTTTGTTAACATTTTGAGACAGTTTTTCCTAGAAAGACATTCATAGTGTTGCATTTTATTTATGTCTATGTTTCTTCATGTCTTTGCACAAAAACTTTAACCTAAACAAGTCAGGTTGTGTCTGAACCAAACATTAACTGTGGTGCTGATAAACAAACAAACAAAGAAAAAAGATTGATGCTGTGATTCAGGCACAGGAAGTTGAAGTCATCCTGCCAGTGTGTGTTTGTCAGAGCACAAAGCACTCATTGGTTCAACCATATGGCACATTTTGATCATCGTATTGACACGTTTAGTTTCCATTAGATTTGCTTTGATGTCAGATTTCTGTTTTTGATTCACTCAGCCTACTGAACAAACACAACACTTACCCACCATATTATCAATAAATATTAGCTCCACAGTCATCTATTATAAACACAAAGCTGCAGTCAATAGCAGCTGTTTTTTTTTATTTCTCTCCGTGTTCAGTGACTTACTGACGTTTACAGGTTTTATAACCCAGTTACAGGGGTGAATTACATCAGATTCTGATCTGCTGCTTTCTGGACTGCTACAAAATCTTAATGAACCAACAAAACAAGGAATAGAGAATGATTAATATTCAGAGCACCTGGAAGACATCTACTGTAGATCTGACTGTACTCAGATCACCCGACCTCATCACAGGCGTTTGTGTCATCAAGTTCAACTCCTCTAAAAGTGTCATGTAAAAAGAACCAGATGTATTATGCTATAAATAACAACAGCTGTGCAGTGCTTGTTGCATGTGTTGTGGACTGGCTAAAAGCCTGTTTCTCCTAAACAGACTCACCACAAACAAAGACTGTTATAAACCGTATAATTTTGGATTTATTCTCGATATGCACAAAACCATAGCCTGTCTACTACAATTATTGTGCAGATAAGTTTGCCATTCCGCCGAATGACTCTCATGCATACAAGGCAATGCTGTTAGTGTTTGAGATGGAGCAGCGTCTGCACCTCTGAACTCGGGACTAAAGGCCAGGGGTTCAAAAGAACAATAAGGCCCTCAGGCAGAAAGTCTGAACTTTTATCACCTTAGATGACAGGACTAAAGTGCATCAGCAGTGCACTACTTCACTGAAACTGAGCAAATCACGAGCTGTATTGAATATTTTTACATCCCAGAGAGAATTTAATTCACTTATGGCACCAAACATTCTGAGGATTTGAGGCTGTGCTGCAGAAAATTCAATTTAGCAACACAGGTAATTCATTTTTGTCCAGCATATCGAGATATAGATGGACACAAATGTAGTTCCCCATACAATAGATAGTGAATTTTAAATGAAAGTTAATGGAAGTTTTAGTCAACAAAAAAAATCCTGAACTTGCTCTGGTCGTGGACCAAGGGGAGCGTTTGTCTGGTATAACAAAGATATATGAGTCCTGCACTGCACAGCTCGCTAGTCTTAATTAGGGAGCTACCATCAAATGGGAATTGTATCATCACATTGGTAAGTGTACCACAACATGCTCGCCCCTAACCTTATACATTTATGAATTTCAATATTAACGGGGACATTGAATACTTAGAGGAATAATTAATGCCGGACTAAATTGAGTTTGAAAAGCCTGTGCTTTACCGTGTCATTGGTGCACTCTGTCAGCCAATTGCAGTGGCTGAGGGATTGGGAGGGTCAATGTGTAATGTCCATACGATGAGTAGTGCTGCTTTATGACTTCCATTTGCTCCTGTGCGGGCAGCTTTCCCTCTGGTCCTCACTAATGACCCCTCTCTAATGCTGCATAGAGGAGCAGAGGAGTGTAATGTAAGTGGAGATAGGGGATCCACTTGGGTAAAAATTAAAACACGATAATTGATAATATTTCAATGTAGCTTAACGGAATTGCTCCATATCATGTTCAAGAGGATTATCAATGAATAATTAATAAAACATTAACGTCTTTCATAAATGAAAGATATGTGCCTTCAGTGCTGGGCATATTGACCAAAGGACAATATGAAACTAAAGTAAGGCTGCCCATGAAAAGTGTTTTCTTAGTGCAAACCTGAAGGTATATCAGTGTTATAAAATGGTTTTAATGTCAAAAGTAGCCTTAGTCTATTCTGTTTCTCCACATATCACTGCTGCTGTTGCTCAGCTACAGCCCCTGAGTGCTTACGTCGCACACACACTGGTCCCCTCATACATACATAATGCACAGACTCTGTATGTTGCATAGTGTATGAAACATTACGTCCATTTCAACCTTCATGCCATTAGCAGCATAATTAGTTTTTTTTGCATAGGTATGCTGTTTCATTGGTGCACTATAGCGATGCCATAAGGGTAATTATTGGTGGGAGACATTCATGTCTATTATGAATAATAAAACAAGCCACAATTAGGGTTTGGGGGTTATTGAAGTGTAGCTATCATTTAGCGTATACTTTCTGATAGAGGTTGACTGATCAGGGTTTCTCTGTGGGCAATGCCGATGCTGATTTTTTAGAAATCTTTGCAGCTGATGGCTGATATTTCAATTTGGCTGATCATCTAATAAAATACTACAATTTAATGATAGCAAATAATACAAAAATCATTTTAACTTCAATAACCAGTTGTTGAACAGCACTAATGGTCTATCTCTCCCGTGTATAATTTGTGTACTATGGAAAATTAGCAGTAATTGGCTGATTAATAAATAGCCAATGCCAATTTTTTTATTTTTTTTAAATGGCAAATATCAGGTTAATTAGTTGGATGTGAGTGTGAGGAACACAATAATATGTGAATATAATGCAATATAATTCAAAAGAAACTACATCCTCCATAATAATTTTAGAAAATGACCAAGTGTTTTGTTGTTTACGTCATATTATTTGATCATTATTACTGATTATATAACATAACGTGAGCAGAAACTTAATATTGTAAATGATTATATACTTTAAACAGTGTAATAAAACTATATCTTTCCTCTTAAATGTGAAGGAGGCTTCAAGTACCCCAGATTTGTAACCGACTTGTTTTCACCACAGAGGTTAAGAGTTGTCCGGGCTCGGCTATAGATGAACTCATTTGAGTCAAGCCACAGTGTCATGATGCTTCAGGCTCTGATGCTGTTGTGTTTGGAAGTGAAATAATTGCAGGAAGCGAGTGACCCAGCTAAATCATGCCAGTCTTGGGGAGAGAGGGCAGCCAACAGGGGCTGGACTGTTCACCCATGATTCCTATAAATGCATTTCCTTTTTCCGTGCCCCCCTCCGATCCAGCTGTCCCTTATATCAAAGTTGTTCTGTTTATGTTTGGAAATCGATTGATATTGTGCATGATGGATGAGCTGTTGGCAGACCTGCCCTCTCTTTGGACCAGAGTCAGAGGTGGCTCACTTTAATGGATAGCTTGTCGGCTTGGAAACTAAATGTGCAACTACACTACAACATAAAATATATAGCTGGTAGAAGGTGGCATATGTCATGATACCGTATCTACAGTGACTATGAATATAAAGAGTTGTGTGTCATAGTCCCTTCTTTACCTCCGCTCCTCTCAGGAGGAATGACTATATTTCATCTTCTGCCTCTTAGAATGTCTTGTCTGCAGATATTAGATTTAAATGTGACAACAGAAGTAAATATAGTATATGAGGAGGCCTCGTCCTCTACACATTATTAATATTGTCACACATGCTTCACAGACCTTCCCGGTGAAGTTTAAGGTATATAATAGGTGGGTTAATAGGAGCTGGAGTGCTTTTAAAATGGAGCTGCTGTTGCTTCTGCTTGCAGATAGTCTTGAACATATGAGACAGATAGGTGGCCTAGATTAGATAAAGCCGTGTGTGTGTGTGTGTGTGTGTCTTCACAGTCTTATACAAAGAGGGAGAACCCAGCAAGAGGCATCATCTGAACGTACACTTTCATCCTGGTGCTTTTTCTTGCCTACAGCGATGGGAGTGGATGACCTTTTACTGTCAACTTCTAACATGACAAATTACAGAGGCTGGATGACCGTGTTTTTTAGGAATGCAAGAGTTCACTGCCTGGTCAGGCCACGAGCAGGGCAGTGGACCCCTACAATGGAGACAGATGTATTAATTGATAGATAATAGTCATAGATATATTGAATGGGGGGGGCTCCATATTCCAATTCCAGAAATGTGATATCAAAGGAGGGGTTTTGCCCCAGGAGCCGCCTGACAGCGTCAGACCTGGACAGAAACTAGATCACGTACCCAACATCAGAGCAGATAACTGTGGAGATGTCTCCAGTGGCTTTGTTTGAATATAAAGACAAAATTAGGTGCAACCAGTTCTTTTGTACTCTTTGTGTTCTTTTTTTTAACCGTAATGGGTCTGTGATAATTTCTAAGAGGGTGTGCGTGACATGTCTTGGCGAATGATCCAGTTGTGGCTCACGCGGCCTGCTCTGCTGGGTGTGATGTCAGTGCCCTGTTTAATTGGAGATCAGCTGAGCCAAATGTACAGAGAGCTTTGCTTTCTGACCTCATCAAGCTGATCTGTGCCATCCATTCAGCCCACTCTCTTGCAACCACATCCGTCACTGGCCTGTCAGTTTGCACAAACAGCTCACAAGTATTTACTTTACTGATTATGTGTGCTGCCGCACTGATCTGCCAAGGGCACCTCCTCTAAGACGCACACCTGATGCTTTCCAAATTTAAAGCACTTCATGACAGTAGCTAGTAGGGTCATTGATTAGTTAAGTGCTGACCGGACTCTGCAACTGTGTGATCAAGGTCATTCAGAAGACAGAGCGATGGCTTTTGTTCTTCTCATCAGATGTGCAGCCATGTGGAAGTCACCGAGTATTTACTTGCGGTGTTCATTCTGTCCCACACAGATTGGATCATTACATATTCCTCATTTGTGCAACTACGCTGTTGTATTATGCAAATGCTTATTGTAATGGATTTAGTCCCATAGACCAAATATTACTGGCGTAGTTATTACATATTGCCGTGTAGCCAACAGTTAGTGAGCTGAGAAAATGCAGCAGAAATTGCCTATAACGTCCCATCCACATTTATGGAATTGAGCATTCTGCATTGTGGAAAAGCATATTTAGTCCCCAGGGTTTTGAAACACTCCTAAACAATTGCACAAGCAGGAGTACACACCGGCTGTGATATTAACTAGCCTGTTATAGGCTAGAGAACAGTTATTCCATAAGAATTAATTATGCTCAATTTATATAGCAAATGGTTGGCTCCTCATTTCTACTTTACTAATTTTCTCAACGTGATCAGCTCTGCAACACGTACCGCAAAAAATATGTGCCCGTGCTTTGTATTATCAGGGTAAATTGTAGCATCTTAATGTAAATAAAACATCACGAAAAAAAGCACAATTTTAGAAACATATTCACTTAGGACTGGACACAGCTGTGTGTTGTTTTCACCACTGAGCTGGAAAGACATAGTTTGGGGTGTTTTTTGCATGGAGAAACAAATGTTTGGCTACTAAAATCTCTCATGCAGACTGCAGGGCTCAACCTCACTGTGGTAATATCACTGAAGGCTACCTAGATTCATGGCTAAGCCTCCAATAAAATAAACAGCCAATAAAACATCAGGCGGGGACTCCCCTGACATCGCTTTAACGTCATTACACTTTCAACTGGCTTTCATTGAAAACTTGAATATATATTTGACTGTTCCCTATTACTTGTTGTCAACCACATGGGTCCGGACAAGGTTTTATGACGTGTACTTAATATCACATATCTCAATGTTCTGTGTAAAGTGCTGTGAGCTCACTGAGTGAGTGTGAGCATCTTGTGGGGGATCTGGGGCTGATTTGCGCTCACCATTGCTTACATAAACTCCACTTCCACCTAATCACTCTGCCTTGACAGTAGCCACAGAGCATATGGAGCATATACACTTCTAGTCCACAGAGGAATGCACAGGAACTTAACGGCACACAGGGAATTTTTTAACAGGAATCAAAAACTAATAATAGTCACAATAAAATGATTATGTAATGATGGAGGATTATAAAAGTAAAAGCGTGCTCAGCAAAAAAAAAATTTCACATTAAATGAGCAAATCGTTCCTAAATAAGGAGGCTTTATGCTTTTTGCCTCATGTTTAATCTGATTTGGAATTGTGCCATTTTATTGATTTTGTACATAATTCAAGTACAATATAAAGACAAAACGAGCTGTCTAAAACAAACTGCAGTTATTGACGTGTCAACATCAATGAGTGTTTTCAAATCTTATAGAGCTGAGAAAAAACCCACATGAACTAATCCAACTTCTTTAAAGAAAAACTCCATCAGATCAGTTTCCGTGAGGTTAATCTGTTTGACCTTTGCTGCTACTACAGTATTTAAGCTAGTGTGTACACAAGGATTTTTAAGAGGATTACAGAGATGCTTAATGGGGGATTAGCCAAATCCTCGTGTTGTCTGCCCTAAATTCTATTACACCCAGGGATTAGACGATCAACAATAGCTGAAAGCAGCTGGGTTAAGAGGGTTATGTTGAAGTGGTGTCGCTCTCTTCATTCTAATTGCACTTAAATGCCTTGTAAGCTTTACAACATGGTGTAAAGTTAAAGAGCTGTGTGCTGCTTTCCACTGTAATCAGTGAACAGTGGAAATGGTGTGAAAGACGTCACACTGGCACAAACTGCGGAACACTTTTCTCCTCTGTCTGTTTCAGACTGTGGCGGTTGGAGCTCACTAGTTGAAGTCTGTAATTATAAGCTGATGACAGCATTGCACATTCCATCAGTGTGTGGTCTATGTTTTTTTTTGTGTGTCTCTCCTCCTGATAGAGGACACAGTGGTGATGCCAGGCTCCCCCTATAGGATGGCAGAAGTACTTCAATACATCAGTGGGGGCCAGACACTGCTCTTCTCAATGAACAAGCACATCAAGCACAAATTCATGAATAAATAAGATTTTTTTTTTATTGAGCTGTATTTATTTAATTGGCATACCTTTCTGTCTTGTTCAATTACGGCACCATCAAATGCTTTCTAATAGCAGTAGTCATTACTTGTAATGTTTTAAATGTTTGGATTTTGTTGAGAATTATACACCCTTTTTTGTGATTTTGAAGGCGACATTACAGGGAGCTTTATGGTGCATTATACTGAGAGCTGTTTGCTAGATATGGGAGCCGGTAGCTAATAATATGCAATAATATGTTTTATATGGCTGGGCAAAATATTAGAGCTATCTGCCTGCATCATGTAGCATAACTCAAAAGTACTACAATCTGCCTTCAGAGACTTATAAACTGGCAGCTGAGTGTTAGTGCCTTATGTTGTAGAATTTACAAAAACTATCACATCGAATGCTGGAGTAATTGTAAATAATAATAAATAAGCACTGTTGCTGTACAGTTAAAGGACCCAGAGTCGGGGGGCTTTCTGTTTGGAGTTTGCATTAGTTTTCTCCAGGTCCACCAGTTTCCTTCCGACTGTCCAAACACATGCAGATGTTATTTAGACACTCTAAATTGACTGTAAGTGTGAATGTGAGAGTGAATGGTTGTTCGTCTCTGTGAGTTGGCCCTGCGATGGACTGGGTGAACCCCAACTTTCACCAAATGTCAGCTGGGATTAGCTCCAGTGGCCCTGTGACCCTCATGTGAAAGATAAAGTGATAGAGTAAAAGAAAATGTACAGTACATCAACAATAATAATAATAATAATAATAACTATGACAATGCATCAGATTGTTTAAATAATGGAACTGGATTTAATAATAACAAGTGGCAATTGAGTCTATGTTTAGATCAGTGATATTTATATTTTATATTACAGGTTTGCAGTGTAACTTATCATGGGCATCATCCCGTGCCACTACACACTCCCATTCCATGCTGTACTGTTGTGTGTGAGTGTGTGTTTGCTGTTGTGCCAGAGGTGTAAGCAAAGGCCAGCGCACTCCTCACTTCAGATCATGTTCTTCATTGTTTACTCCTCAAGAAACACAAATACCTCAATTTGTTTGCAACTTATGTTTTCAGGCATCTGGCTTGTCAAGTGATATTCATGGAATTTTTAGCGAGGGCTTCACAGTGAGCCTGAGCAGAGACGCGGGGAGGCTGACAGCGCTAATGGCTATAAAGATAAGTGGAAGAATGTTGATGCTTGAGAAAGCCACAGGCAATGAAAGAGGATGAAAGAGAGAGTTCACCACTTTAGACCGCTCCCTCACAATGGGGGGGACACAACTAGTATTTATCAGCTCCCACACTTCAAATTACTGCCTTTAAATGCTGCTTACGCCAGTAAATAAATAAAGCTGACTCATATACAGCTCCACAAACCAACATTACATCATATTCTGTCTGGGGGAAAAAAAAAGTCCTTGGCCATTTGCCTGCTCGACTGCATGAAGATTTACTGAAATATCAAGACATAAAATAAGCATAGAGAGGACAGCGATTGCTGCCGATTGAGAAACTAGATGTTGAGATTGAAGCTGTCGGCTTGCTCTTCTCTTCCTCCTGTTTTTTTTTTTTTATCTGTCTTCTTCTGGGCTCGTCTCTGCATCTGTCTCCTTCCATCTGCCTCTCTGTGAGGTGCAGCCAAAGTAAACACCATGTTTCGCCGCTCTCAATCACAGGATCTCTCAAAGGAAGAGGGGGCAGTGCCCTGGCACGGTGCTGGTGGCCAGGCCTGGGGAGTGGGAGAGGAAGTAAGGCCACTGCCACAGATATATTCAATCAGTGCTGCTCCACCCGGGAATTCACATCTCTCAGAGCATGTGCTCACACACTTAAGTGCTCCTACTTGACATAAATATTTGCATGACATGGGCTGACATGGGAGATCCTATCATAAGTCATACAAACTCATCATAGCCCATTACAAATAGCACTCACAGTGACCACCAAGACAGACAGTGGCTAAGTAGAGAATAATGGCTGACTCCTGGCCCTACAGCAGCTACAGTTATAGAGACATGGGATCATTCTGTCACCACGTTCTTAAACAAAATGTCATCCCAGCTATTAGATTGTCATTTTTAGCTGCTCTGTCACAGCCCTGCAAAAAGGTCTAGTGACAGATAGTTCTTCGGCTGCATGCCTCTTGGCGGTTAGACGCCTGTGCTTTTTTTTCCCACGTACTTCAACCTTTGCCTGACTCCAGCACACATCGTTCTCAATTGTGCTTTGTGTAACAGCATGAGGAAGAGCCTGTTATTTTTGGGGTATGAATGTGTCCGTGAGGTGTGTTTGTGGTTTTGTGTGTGTGTGTCAGCGAGTCGAAACTATTCATTATACTTTTGTCCATCATCGCCTACTGTATTTGAGAGGAAGCCACAGCTTTCATGTGGCACAGGGGCCAGCTCACGTCCATGTGGGCATTTCCTTCATTCAGTGGAAAAAAATACATGCTTTGTGACAATATATCTGGCTTGTTTTCTCCCCCTCTCTCTCTCTCTCTCTCTCAGGCCGCTCCTCTGATCCAAACTGTGTGTTACAGATAGCCTTGGCTGGGGACCAGCACAGTTTGCCAAGCAGGTTATCCCGCTGTGCTTTTAAACATAAATCTACTACTAAATAGTAACTCCTAGTCCTAGACATGCAGACAAGTTGGTCTCGCTCTCCTGAATGAAAAAAATCACTCATTAAATGTTGGATCAGTTTTAGGGACCATAAGGTGCAAAGTAAATAAAGAAAATGGGTCTAAAATAAATATGTCTCAGTCTCAGTGTGAGTCTCTTTGCTGTTTCTGTCACATGTAGGAAAGCTTTATTTTATTGTCTACGTTTACATCTTAACTCTGGAAGTCCTTAAATCATTGCGACAGCGTTACAGGAGTGTTAGACCTCACAAAATAATAGATGTCAGTGTGGTCAGCTCACATGACTGTGATCAAGATAAAGATTATTTGCATGCATCCATGCTGCGACTCTGTAGAGAATGATCACTGTCATCCCAGAACAATGGAGCTGATTTATGAAATATGACAATACTGAGACATTCATGATTATTGATTGGTATTGTTAGTGGCTTTAAAAGAGCCATACATCTTCATCTTGAGCAATGACACACATATAACAAATAAGTTTACCACACTGTGCGAGTCGAAAACCCAAAGGCAACATTTTAGGCTTCTGATACACATCACAGGGTTACTTCATTACATCTCATGTCATTATAGTGAGATTCTTGCATGAATTAACTAAATAAATGAATATAAACCTTTTTCTTGACAAGCACATCCATAAAAAAGCGGGAGGGACGAGTATTTATTATTGAAATACAAATGCCTCTCTTATTGGACAGGTGTGCACTTATTGTACTATAATAAATACAATATCATAATACAATTATAACCTTCACGTTGCGGCTTGGTGAGAAGAGAAATGCACTATAGTTTCGGAGCCCATGCATCTTCGTCAAGTGTGATTCTTCTCGGAGATGTGTTTATGAAAATAATCTATTCTCTATTTGTTCTGAATTGTCACAGACAGGGATGTTGCTTCCTCTCAAGGTTAGTGAAGTTGCTCAGATGAATGGTTGTTTGAGACTGCACTCATACGTCAATGTTTACCCCATTAGTGACAGCTCCGAGGCAGTAGGCCATTTAATTTTGTCTGTGCAGCCTCGACTGTCCCACACGCATGGTTCAAAAGTTCAGCCACTTCCTCAAGGGTCTCATCACATTCTCGCCACATCTTGATTTTCAAAGCTTCATGGAGGGACTCGACCTGTCAGGAGAGATACCACAAAAAAACAATGATGGAACACAGGTTTGGAGTTGAGGCCCGTCAGGCCAGCAAAGCTGCCTCCTGGCTCTCTGGTTAGGAGGCCTGGACTGTGGTGCTCATATTAAAGCCTGTGCAGTGGACCAGGGCATGGCTGCCTGCATCCTGCTAGAGGAGCAATTGATTGTTCTGGAAAATGATGAAGCTCAGGCACAATTAGATTGCAAGGCAGTGCTGTGAGGTGAGAGAGCACCCTGCCTGCCTTGCTCCTGATTGATGGTAAAATAATAACCACTGTGTATTAACTGTAGAGTTCACCGGCAGGTTAAGGTGGGCCAAAAATTGCGGCTCTTATTAGATTCCGATATGACTTGCGATGTGGAAAGATTATTTTCATTGTGCCAGTGGACACTCGCTCTGCATGCACTGAGGTGTTTTCCTACGCTGTGTTTCTGTCATGGAGCCACATGAGAGTTTGGAGTCAGGAGGGCACTGGGTCAGCAGTCACACCAGGACAATTGCAAATGTTATTCTGGCGCTGGAGCCTGCCAAAACAGATGTGGAGCTTATTCAAATACAATCACTCATACTGAAGGTCACACAGGGTCCCTATATATTTCACTGTTTCCTCATATCTCCTGCACTGCATCAGTGTCTGCTCAGAAATGTTGCACCTTAAAAAAGCTGGAGGAGCATCGGTTCATCATGTTACCGGGCTTCAAGATGAATATCCTTGTTAATACACATGTCAAGGAGCCAAACCAGTGTGTGCACACAGCCACATCATAATATATGAGTAAAGGAATATTCTGCTCGCGGACAGAAGTAGTTACACTGAGCAATCTATCCAGGGTTTAGATAAGGATTTGGGAGGCCAAACAGTCAAACAGCAAATGCATTTTTCTGGAAGATCGTTTCCTCAACGCGTCCTTACAAAACAATTTTCCCTCCCGCTCAAAGTGTGTAATCCTGCTGGTCATTTGTTAGCTGGTGCGTCTCCCGTGTGGAGGCAAGGCCACTGGCAGAGTGTTGGGGTACACAGGAGGTGAAAGCTTAGTCGCATATCAGAGCTGAGGGATTCGCGCTCATTTATCTCCATTTCTCACACACGGTGTTGAGTAATAAAGGCTCAAGTGAAAACGGTGTTTATCATTGGAATGACACCATCTCCCAGATGCTGCAGAGAGAACGCTAGAAAATAGATAACACATTACAATAAGCAAGTCCTTATTCTGTGGAGAATCCAATTAAGTGAGCTTTACATCATGATAATCAAGCGTAGGTGGACTGGTTCATTTAGACCGGTGGATAACAGAGCAGAGAGAGAGCTCTGGTCCATTGGATCAGGATTAGTAGCAGTGAGACCTGCTGGATGTCTCAGCTGCCGTTTACTGTGGGGAGCTTTACCCCCTAGTGGTTTAGTGGAGGAGTACAGCCTGAGCTGCTTTTAATCCACAAAATGGAAAACACGTTTCACTGCTGATTGAGTGAAAACATCCACAGATTCTGAGAAACATCTCTGTGGGTTTCGGTTTCCTCTTGAGAAATAGAGCTTGTTTATACAACTAAACAACGTGAGTTGTGGAGGTTTATAGATTTGGTTGTGTGGTGCAGATGTTCGTTCTGTATGTGCTGATGTTAGAAGCCACTGTGACGGTGGAGTATGTTTTTGTGCTGTTGCGCTGAGGGTGCACCACTGGGCCAGGCTGTTCTGGTGTGCTGCTTTCCTCCTGCTCAGCATTTCAGAGGGCCTCGGCGGGACACGAGATGGGAAGTGGGGGTGCAGGGGGCAGTGTATGACTGAACCAGGCGAAGCTGAGCTATTCACTGCTATCATTCTGCAACAGACACACCCCTTTGGCATTCTTCTGTGCCTTTATTGTATCCCTATTCTCAGAATGGAAGTGGATATAGTGTTGAGTCTGATGTGTTAGTCTGCAGATTCACGTCTCTTACATCTTCAGTGCCGGGGAGTGCAGAGCAGGTGCACATGTTGCCACAAGGGCAAAATGGTCATTCCTGTGCTCCTTTCTCAGCAAAGCTTTATGCTGACATAATAGTTTACCACCCACCAGCATGTGCTATGTTTGCCTCACTCTTTAACATTTACATGACCATACAATGATTTATTGGTGCCGTGATAATTCAAGGATGCAAGGTATGCTCCAACATGTAACGAGACAGAGGAGTGCTGACTATCTCTTTATGACGATCACTGTACTTTTCTTTGCAATGGTCCATGAGTAGACGCAACAAACGATGTGAGGAAAATAAAGAATAATGCGGAGGTTTCTTGGTCTCTCCACACGTAAAGTTCACTGAACATTAAACAGATGTGAGAGTGTCCAGGTTCATTTTATTGATTTTCAATAAGAAGACTAGTATGAGATAAATTACCATTTATATATGTACGTATAAAGAATGGTCACATATATATAGTTTAACAGTAGCACAACCCTGGCTCTTTTAAAATTGTAGTGGAACCCTAATTCATTTTGGTTTGTCCTACTATTTCATGCTGAAAATATCTAGGGTGAAAAAGGTCTATTACGTCAGTTTCATTCACGACATGCTTGAGCTTTACATACACATGTTGTGTGTTATGTTATGTGTGAGTTAAACTCATCGACAGCTTGCCAATGCCACACACACACACACACACACACACAACCTTGGTCATTTTATAAAACTCATGCAAAACTCTTTCCATGTTATTACAGTTGTATTCCTTTCCTACCCTCATCACATCATCTATTTATTGTTCATTTCTTTTTTCCTCTATATGTCTCGCGTTTGCATGATCTGGTTAGAAGCTAAACAGTGTTTGGTTGTACTGGAAACTGTCTAACAACAATATGTTGAATCCAGTGCAAATACATGCTATGTAATAGTAGTGCAGCTCCAGGCCTCATCAAGGTAGTGTAATGAGACAAGCTCACGTTTGTGCTGAGTCATGCCGAGGTAAAGCTATAGTGCAACCATGATTAATGTACAAAGGGATTAAGATTTATATTATTCATACTACACTGAAACTATCATTACCAATCCCTGTATGACACACATAAAGTGTGAATGTGTTTATTTCCGGGGGAGAAAAAACAAACTGATTGAGAAATGCACTACAACATGAAAGATGACGCAGAAACATCATTAAAGAATGCTTGTTTTACATTGGTACATACAGGCTCAACAGTGTTGTCTCTGCACTGTGTGGCAAAGCGGCGCATTGTTGTGATGAGCCTGAATGCTGACCTCTGCCCTCCCTGCCCTCTGCTCCCGCCCACAAAAAGTTCACAGGAGGGTCAGTGAGACCTTGTGCCTCTGCAGACACTGTGTTGATGGAAAATCCCGCCCCTCCCCACACACACACATCTCACCAGCTCACCCCACCCCCTCTGAAAGTCTGTCTGTCTGTCAGTCACATCACACACACACACACACACACACACATTTTTACACACACAAACCACCTGGTCACGATGTGAGCATGAGATAGCAAAAATATTTCAGGTCTGACAGTACTGGGTCATTAGTTCATGTCATACCTCCCCAGTTCAACACATATTTGGCACGTTTTGTAACAGCCAGTCATCAAAACAAATGATCAGATGAAATTGTTTACAGTATATTAAGTCTTGTGTAGCGACTAATATCTCAACTTATCCTCACACATTTAAGAAAAAAAAAAAAAGAATTGTCCTTTGCTTTTTGCACAGTGATCTTTATTGTGAGTGTCATTGTGAGCCCTTCAGCAGCTTAGCTGCAGGCGCAGATTCATGCATTTTACAATGCTATGTGGCTCCCGGCACAACCAGTAGGGTTGTTGCTCATCACATGAGGTATCACATGCTGCTAGGCAGAACATCTACCATGTCCTGTACATAAGATATGCTGCTGTCCCGTTTGGGGGAAGCCATAAATACCAAAGATCACACAGACCCAGTGATTTCACCATGTAAATGATTTTTTTACATGAGTCCACGGGGCAGAGGGTTCCAGTATTTTGCTGTGATAGTTTGTTAAAGGATGAGATTAGGCTCAGTGTCATTTCATGCAAGAGATGATAATAATGCCCGGCACCATCCAGATGACTGTTGACATCATTACTCATGTGTTCTGCCACACGCATCAATCTTCACACACTGTACAAACGCTCCTAAGGTGAATGAATTTTTCACTTTGGAGTTCAAAGTGGGGTCACACCGATACATACCCTCACATATGTGCGGAACACAGCAGGTAAACCAAGTCAAAGGTCATTTCTCATAATAGTATCATAATGCTTTTGACTTTGTGTAGGGCTGGGCAATAGTTCAATAACAACATATGTATCACAATATATATCATTTTCCTCAATATCAACATAAATGAGGTCCAACATGTCAATATAAGTATTATGTACTGTGCAAACAAACATTAAGACAAATAACAATTTCAATGAATGTTTTACGTCACGTGTGTGATCATTCTCTGTATAACAAACAATTATTGTTTTCTGTCTTTAATGTCTTTAACTTTCACTCAGGAGCAAAAATCCACCTTTGTTTTGGGCCATATTGTCCAGCCCTAGTTTTGTGTTATTCTTCTACACGTTTTACATTCATTAATTCCTGTCTCATCCAAAATTCTAGATTCACATATACAGTGACATGCTGGGCAGCAGATAGAAAAGGATTATACATATAGATTATCTGCTGATTTTGTTACAAATCAACCTTTTTTTAAACAAAGCCCCTCATAAATGCCGACTTTACATGATAAATAGAGCTAATTTCTAATTGAAGACCCTCCTTCCACATCTCCATAGTACCTGTTGATCAGTTTGTAAGATGTCTGTGACTTCAATCCAGATGAAGATGTTCTGGTGTAACATGTTTTAACAGAGGTGTACTCCAGTGTCACATAGAGTGAAGGTATGAGAAAGGCAGGATTTACCCTCCTAAACTGTGTGCTGTCATCTTTACAAAGTATGTTCATAGGGTGTGAAAGGGATCATTAGTCGTGTGGCAGCGGAAGCAGCCGTGTTGTCAGCTACCTGCTATTTACTTCCCCTCATTACTGTATGCTGGCTGGCGCTGGTGGGAGTGTCAACATCATTAACATGACTGTCATTAGTCCTGTCCCACACTGCATGGAGAAGTTAGTCCTGGGGAGAAAAATGAAGCCTTTTTCACCAGCAGCCTCTTTGCTGGTGCAGCTACTGCGCTGTGAATATGTTGCCCGAGAACGGAAGGGGAAAAAAAAGCACCGCAGTGAAGTGAAATATCTCCCTGCGATGTGCACCGTCTGTGGAGTTTATGAAGCCTAAGAGGAAAATGTATAATTTAGAATAACATAAAACATATGCAATCATACAGTACAGTGTTGCACAATAAAAATGGAGAGATGCTTACAGAGTTTCTATGTGACAGACTTTGCTGAGTATAAAATTTGAGGCATGTGCAATGGCTGAAATGTCAGCATCAATAAGTCACGTTTATTCGCAGTTGTTACAGATGCACAACCAAATAGACGACATAGTATTTTTTTGAAAACACGAACTCATACAGACTATTATTATTTGAAATAGTGATCAAATAAAACCACAGTTCCATCTCTGGGTTAAACCGATGTAGTTGTATTTACCTACAGTGCCTCAGTTTTGAATTGGCACCTCAGTAGGATTAAAAAAAAACAGGCTCCCCCACACCTTGTCATTTGCCTGACTTGGCTGGATGTTATTGTAGCCAACTTCAAGGCCTCAGCAGCAGCTGCAATCACTTATAGCAGTCTGCCTCAATGCTCAGCCCCTTCATGCCCCCATCTAGTTTCCCATCAGCCTTGAGGGGGTAGAGCTCCTCACACTCGGTTTCAACCCTTCTGCTCTGTGTCTGGCCGGGCTGAGACCTCCTCAACCTTAGCAGAGGTGACTGTGGAGCAACAGTGAGCGTAGCCGAGCAGAACAAGTCCCATCGCAAGCGATTCAAAGCGGATCCACATACTGTGTGCCTCCACTTTTGTACTGAGCCTTAAGTCCGGAGTGGGTTGGGCTTTCTGAGGCACATTGTCCTCCAATGGCAGCTCTGGGATCGCTGTGTGGCTCGTCTGATTTACGGTACATCATTAAGTCAGCGCATTCCTTCTCCCTGTGGCCCAGGTGGCTGTGGGGCCTGAGGCCCAGACTCACAGGAGCAGAGCAGGTCTCTCTGTGGAGCACAGCACAGGCTGCAGCCAAGGGAAGCAGAACATCACACAGGAGGAGCAGTGGAAGACCAACAAAGTCAACTGCACGCCACAAGCACGCTTCATTCCTCCATGATAGGAAGCACTTGATACAATACATGTCAGCACCCTCTTTGTCTGTGTGCCGACTTATATATTAACGCTTTCTCCCCCAAAATCGTGATATTTCTATAAGCTTGATGAACAGAAATGGCTTAAAATAGCAGCTGAATTTTGGTTTGAGGGAAAGGGAAATCCCAATTATCAATACTGTTGAATCACAATACAAATCAAAGTATCGTGATACAGTTGAAATGTGACAAAAGCATATTATGTACCAGCCTTCGTATTTATAGAGCCAATACAATATAGAAAAAAAGAGTTCTGTATAATGTCTGTCAAATTGATGACTAAAGCATGTCTTAAATAAACCTGATATGTGTTGACATGAAACATGGGTTTTAGCAGTAACATTAATTAGATTACACACCATGTTGCAGAGAACCAGGGATGTTCTGTTGTTCAAGTTTAACGGTAGGTCACTTAACATGATTGACACTTTGACCTGTAGACTGGAAAATTTGAGAAGTTTCCCACTTTTTATGGATGTGTTCCAAGAAGGTGATTGAGAAATAAATATACCGTAAACAACAAATCTAACGGTGTATTACCCATGCAACAAACGCTCATAGTTTATATAATATATGTGAAAGATTCTTCTCTTACGTGCTGTTACACTGTAAAGTACTCATTGAGGAATATTCATAGGCTGCTTCCTGTATCAAGCATTCATTTTATTGAGGATTAATGTGTTGTGTATTTCATGTTGTAATTATTAATTTACACCACAAGTGAATGAATGATTTGCTTAACATAGTCCCCCCCCCATACCCACAATACCTCACAAATAACTGAGGCTGGTATAAGACATGACAGATTTTTGGAGCTGCTTTGCCCTCTAGTGGTAAGACACAGTGTCAGAGTCCACACAGACATGGACCCCCACACCCACCCACATCCTCCCCACCTCCACCCAGCAGCAGCCACTGCATGAACCACAGGCTGCATTTACTATCTCTTTGAACACGTAATAAGATGACTTGTCAATCCACACACAGAATTTCACATCAACGGTTTCATAATTTTCTGCAGACGGACAGTAAAAGGAATTACCTGTTAGATATTTCAGCACTTTATGAAACTTTACAAGCAGACTTTAGTATTTACAAGGCTATTAAAAACCCTGGCAGACCTCTCAGCCCTGACCTGCACATTAGTGACATACTGTCGTTTATGTCGGGGAAAGAGGCAACTCATAGAGAGAGGCCAGTGGTACAACTGCTTGATTTATCAGTTTTATGGTTTGTTATATAACTTCAGTACACACGACTAAGTGAAGAAGAAACACAGCAGCAGACCAGACTCCACAGTGTCCAACATCAACAATGATTAAATTAAACCTCTATTTGGCGATGTTCAAAGTATGTTTTAATTTCTTTCTTTCTCTCTCACTCTCTCTCTCGCTTCTGTCTTCACATACATGAATGCATGAATGAGATGCACTAATGCACACACTAACACTACTCTGTCAACAGATTAAACATGATTTTGGCTCATCATAACACATTTACACACACGTATCTTTATTAAATAAATGCAGTGTCTCAGTTTGGATATTGAACTTTGTGGTTTTGTGATCAATTAATTGTGCTGGCAGAACACACACACACACACACACACACACACACACACACACACACACACACACACACACACACACACACACACACACACACACACTAACCCTGACACCAAGGTTTAATCCCTTTGAAGTTGTCAATACTTACTTACACACACACACAGGTTGGTACAGCTATTCTTCTTAGGACACTGCAGGCATTGACTTCCATTCATTTGGACAGCCAAAACAGTGAACAAGTGTTCTCCCTAAAATTAACCATAACCAGTTAATGCCTAATCCCAACCTTAACCTATCCACAATACAATTTTTTTAGGACCAGCTTTTGGTCTCCACGAGGACTACTGGTCTTTACAAGGTCAGTGTTTATGTCAGAAAAGGTCCTTAACAGGTAACAGATAGCAACACACATGCATGCACAAACACACACACACACACACAAAGACTGATATTTTATTCACTACGAGCGCTGAGTTCATTTTGGTGGTGAAAACATTGTGGTTGTTTCAGCTTTAGCTTGTAGCTCTGGAAACACTGTGGTGATGAGGCGCTTCCACCATGCTGTTCCTTTGTGTGTGTGTGTGTGTGAGAGAGTGTGTGAGTGTGTGGTGAGACTTGCAGAAATTGGTGTTGGTGTTGGTGAATACCTTCCTGGCCCCCTCACTGACAGTGGTAACGTGAGACAGACAGCGTGCCATTTGCTGTGTGTCGGACTCAGATGTCTTGACCTGGCCAAGTGGACAGGCCTGACTTTCAGCTCTGGCTTATTTCGCTGGCACAGCATTGGTCACTTCACACCCAGCGCTGAAGCAGACAGGTCAGTTTGCAGCATTTTGTAATGATGTGCTTATTACAGATGAACAAAAACCTAAAGCACAATTATTGTCCTTTAAACAAATCAGGTAGGGTTAACCCTTGACACATTTCTAGGAATAGAGACTATAATATTCTAAATAAACTTTATTATTATATTCAATGATTGCTCTTACTGATCAACCTGTCACATACACACATGTCAGATCTAATGGATTTTAACAGCTCAGCCATAGATTCCAATGTTGGATATCTTTATTTTTGAAATTGCACACAGCGTAAGGGTGGGGGTTCAGAATACCTCTACCTCAGAAAGGGATTAACTTAACCTTGTTTATTACTGGGGTTATAAACAAGGTTAAGTTAATCCCTTTCCGACAGTGTCACTCAAAACTGGATATTAGAGCCGATGTGTTGGGTTACATTATATAAAGTATGTACTAAATACAGTAAGTGCATGTGTGTTTGAAATTATTATAGAGGAGCACTATCAAAACACAGTTGATGCGTCATGACCATTGTATCACAAGTATGCAATTCAAGTGCAGTGGCTCACTGTTTAGCAATGGGACTCATCACCCCTGAAGTAGGCCTGTTATACAGTATTTTGACTTTAAATTGACATTTTTCCACAACACAATATGATATTGATTCTTCTTGGTCATGATGTTTCACCAACTCTGCCACAGTACGATTTCAATATAATTCAATATATAATATACATTCGATATCATAAAATAGCCTATTTACACAGTTACATTTACATAAACTCACCAAAAGTGACATTTGACAATTGTATTCAGTTCACTCGACTTTCAGCTCTTTTCAAATAAATAACAAAAACTTTTAAAATAAGGGTTTATTTACAGTACCCAAGTATGAATTGATATTTGTCATACAATCCTCATAGGATCAATGTATTGATCCCGATTGATTAATTATTAGACTGCATTTGATTACTCACTTGGACACAAAAAGTGAACCTCATGATTGGATGCGTCAGGTACCTATCCCATTATATTCGCACCATACCATTCAGTGCTTTTCCATGCACAGTTAAGTCAAGCTAAGGTTGTAGCCTGATGACACCTTTAAATTGGACTACTGTCCTTGTTCCAATATACAAGTACTAGTGGGGAAGTGATTTATTGACCGAAGCGCGCCTGCCGACTGTGGCGCGGGCCAGCTCAAGTCCGACTCTGTTTCGACTGAAGGTACAATTATTTTAATACAATTTCAATTGGACCAACATGTTTACATGAATTGTAGAAGTCCTGTTTTAGTCAGACTAAGAGTACACCTACACATCTTTACCTTTAAGAAGGAAACAAAGAGAGGAATCAAATGAGTGCTTTATTGATTAAGTGGAGTTGGTGAAACTGCCCTTTATAGACACACAATGCATTAGAAAGTTCTGTCTCCAGTGGGCAACTATTTGAACTAACTTCCACTAGCAAGAGGAACACTTTGAAACTCAGGTAACACCTACACACAAAGCACAGTTGTGTTTGCTGACACAGTAAGCCTACGCCCGTCACACAAAACAAATGTTCTGCCCAATAGGAAAGCAATTTAGCAGTGCATCACTTTAAGTGAGTGGACCTCTGTGCCACAACCAGTGTCTCTTAACCTTTCCTTAATTCGTCTTGTCTTGTTATGAGCTCTCAGGAACAACAACGTTTCACTTTCACGCTCGCTGTGAGTGCTTTCGCTGCCTGCACAGAGCTGGACCACATCAAGCTCAATGTAAAAGTTGAATTTTGTTGCATCCTCGCTCTCTGCTTCTCGTTTGTTCTTTGAAGGTGTGCAGAAAAAAAACATTAATCCAGTTCAGGCCTGCGCTCATTGCTTCCTATTTTCAAAACACCATCATTAATGCATTCAAACGAGAGGCTACAGTAATAGAGAATAAATTACTTCAACTTTCACTACGCCACTGATTTACTGCCACCATCTTTCCGCAGCACGCAAACACTTCATTTCAACACAGAAGTGATAAGGAAATGTTATCTCAGCCCCTAAACTTGTAAGAGGCTGCAGGAAAATGTCTGCAGCCTTTCTTTCCAGCATCACCATCCCTCTGAGAGCCAAGTATAACAATAAATACCTCATTTTTTTACAGCCATAGCGTGTGAGGTGAAAAATATGCACGTGTGGTTTCAATCGAGCTAGTGCGGAGAGCAGCATCCCACTACATGCTTTGGTTTTGCTTCAGCATTTTTTTTTTTTTAACAAGTGGTATGTCTCGGGAGTGCAGGCTTTCCACTTCTACAGGACATCATCACTCTTGTTCAACAACCTGACACATATTTTGGTGGAAATGTCACCACAAGAAGGAAGTTGTAAACGAGAGAGCCTCCCAGTGCAGGAAGCCTCCTTTCATTGTGGATAATGTCACCTTGAAAACACGGTGGTCCTCAGTAGACCATACGCAGAGTTGTGAGCAAGATGAGGAACAATGTGTGCCTACAGCAGCATTCTTGTTTCCCACTTATATGTCGGAAAGTATCACATTCAATTGTTCATTCATATAGAAAGAAAGTAGGTCTGGGATCGTGATTGGACATGTATTGGGATTCTGTTTTATTGTGATTTCCTTTCCGTCCTTAAAGTTAAATTGAATGATACAATTCTTGAGACAATAACCCACGAGTCATATTTTCCAAAAAAAAGGATCCAGCCAAGTAGATAAGTGTTTTTTAGCTTTTCCTACTCCGTGTCCGCTGAACTAACAAATGCTGTTTTTAGCTGTTTCTGTTCATCAAGCGATCTCTCACTCACACACACACACACTCACACACATACACTTAAAAGAAATTAATCGCAATTCATGTGAAAAGAAAATCTCCTATCTGGTCTGTAACTGTTGCATGCAACATGTTTCAGATCGGTAAGTTTAATTTTTAGGACTTGTTTATGTGTTGTGTTTATTCCCTGCTCATTCCCTGGACACTTTGGTAACTCCAACCCTTCATTAAGCCTTATTACGCACACCACTCACTCAACATCTGGCTTGGGGGCTCCCAGAATGGCTCATTTGCTGTGCCTTTTATTGCAGTCATATAGTTGGAGCTGTAAATGCCTGTGTGGCTGTGTATTGTTGTCTGTTGTGGGGAATGACACAGTATTCACAGCAGCGACATGAAGTGTTAATGTGCAGGAGTTATAGTCGCACATCCGATGCAGATGAGTCGTGTCTGAGCTTGTAGCTGCAGGTGAAGAAACATTTTTCAACTTAAAAAATTGCTCGGCCTTTCTTTCTTTTTTTGAATGATAGCGTTACTAGAAAACATCATCAAAAGCGAGGGAATTCTGACTTTGGTAGAAGTGGATTGTTCAGTTTAGCCCTTGGCCTGTGATTGGGTGAATGTCATTGGAGTGAGTGGCATGAAGTGGAGGGATTGGCAGCTCTATAACTCCCTCAGACAGGTTTGTCATCTGTGTCAATGACCCACCAGGGAGCCGGTCCTATTATCAAACCCAGTGGTGATGGATGACCACAGTTCCAGCTGTTAAGGCACTGTCAGAAACAGGTTCCTCAATGGCCCGTCACCCTGTGTGTGTGTGTGTGTGTGTGTGTGTGTGTGCGTGTGTAAAAAGCCATGGTCAGCCTTGGTTTTCTCAGTCTGTGAGCAGTGTGAAAATCAGAGCTGCTGCTGTCACCATTAAATTACAGGGTCAAACCTGTAGACTGGAAATTTGGAAAGAACAATATCATCAAATGTTTTATTTTCAATTTAAATGTTTCATTATTTTCCTATTCAACTCACTGATGAGCCGTTCTGATGCTCGATATTCGCATTGTTCAAAGTTCTTAGCGTCTCCCAGCATGAACTGCCATACTTTAACCACAAAAAAAATCAATAAATAATAAATAAGTACATTTTTAGATAATTGTAAGTAATATAAAAGACACATTAAACCTGTGGTGCAAGTGGTTCTTACAGGGACAGGTATGTTGATCACGGTTTTTAGTCCAATTCAGGAGCATCACAAGAACTTAGACCTGGTTCCGAAAGCTCACAGTTTTCTCATGACATGAAAAAAAAACAAATATATACTGTTTTTGCCTGGATATGAGACTTAAGAAGAACAATAATAATAAAAATAATTAAACTATTCAATGATACACTTAATTATATACTGTATTGGACTGTTATCAATATCGGTAGATGTTCAAGGCTGTGATATTGAGGTCAGTGTGGGGCATGAAATTGTGGTATGGAGCCATCCCGATATTCAACTGTATTCGTCTTACTAGCAGTACTTCAAACATTCCATTAGGGGCTTATATTAATAAGAACTTACCACTGTTTCTGTGTATTTGTAATAGAAGCAGAACTATTTAAAGATTCCAGTAGGAAAAGTTGCGTATAAATAAATCTGTTCTGTATTACTTGTTTGTTTTCCTTACTAAGTGTTCATTTTCAACATCAAACTCTATTAGATTCACTGTGTTACAGCAGATAAATGTGGTTTGTACAGTTTTTTTACCTAATTGTGTTTGTTGGATCAACATCAGTACATTTTATTTTTGACATAAACCTGCAGGGATTCAAGTTTAGATTAGATTTCCCTTATTCTTTACCAGCATCAAAATAATGTATTCTAAATCCCCTCACTATGTGGTGTGGAATTACTGCTAACGGGGAAAGTGATGAATGTTAAAGGTCGTCATGAAGGTGTTACACCACGTCAAGTGTTGTACACAGGCACCTCTCTCTACATGGCCTCATTGTTTCATTGTTCTGCCTCGCTTCTTTCAGCAAATGTGCTTCGTAGTGGCTCATGTGTAAACTACAGTACATCGCAGGAAGGAAGAGGGACCTGGCGGTGGGGGTTGGGAGCAGGATCCCAGACCATAAAACATGGCAACCGCCCCTCCTGCATTGTTCACCACTAGCACCACCACCGTTCCAGCCCCAGTTTCACTGTTTTCTCCCTCTGCTCGGTGTATCCTGTCCTTTTTTAAAAGCTGTAAATGTTGCCGTTCGTCAGGCAAACATGACTTCTGAGGAGGCTGCTCATCTTTGCCTTTGTTCTTGCCATGAGGACTCCTGCAGGCAGGAGGAAGGTTGAGCTGGAAATCAAATAAATACCCTGGTTATAAAGTGGAACACATGGGTCCAATCCCACATGTCATGTAGCATGCAGAATGCATTACATTGTAGTAAGTACAATACATATATAAATGCAATTCCCGCCTCTCAGCTTGATGTCAACACTTCCAATTCTCCTCTTAGAGCACCACCTTGTGGCTGGACGGTGCAATCTCCTCTACTCACTGAAAAGCATGTGCTGCTTCTGTGACTGTCATAAGCCACATGTCAACAGAAAGAGACAATGACTCATAGTGGACACAATAAAAGTGCATGCAATTTATTCACATTTTGCCTAGGTGGCCTTTACAATCTGTATGTTTTTACCTCTATGTATTTTAATTATAATAGTGCGAATGATGTAATTATAAAGTGATTTTTTTTTTAAATTCAAAATTAAATTACAAAACGCATTCAGACTAATGAAGAATGTTAACATGACAATCCTAGTATTGTGCAGGTTAATGATCGCTATCTTTTCTACAAGTACTGAAACTTATCTTTTCCAACTCCGCATATAAAAATGCTCGCTCAAACTTTCATCCACCAATTATTTCCCCGTTTCCACGAATGCCATGAAACATTCAACGAGACCGCAGCAGGAGCATATGACTTGTGTGGAATGTAGATGTTCTCTCTCAGTCTATTTATGTGATTTAGGGCTGTCAAGGAAGCTGAGCAGCAAAGCCCTCAGTCCCAGACAGAGGGCTGGACATGACAATGAAGCTGAGGCTCCTGCAGAAAGTGCTCCCTCTGCTGGCAGGGCACAGAGGCATCTGGCTGTAGAAAACACTGCAGATGGAATGTGGCGTTCATTCAAACTCCTCAGTTTGCTTAGTGCCTGCGCACATATGCGTCTTTCTCCTCCGAAGCCCATGTCCATGTTAGCACAGTGTGTCTTACAAATAAAAAATGTTGACAGATTTTCCTCTGATTTTATTTAGGTCGTTGTCACATTCTTTCTCAACTTAACCAATTATAGTGAAACATAAACCCTAATATCTTTATACACTGTATAATCGGAATTTTCCCACTGCTAGTTGACCGTACAACCGCATGACCACTGGTTCATCAATCCCTCTGCTTGTTTCTCTCGAGCAGAGGACGGAGAACCATAAACACGAGGTGGAAAACAGCACTGTGATCCCAGCTGCAAACAGAAAGCTGAGAATGCGGTGCCATTTTTTCACAAGCCAGTGTACACGTCTTTCTGTTAGATCAGAGGGACTAGTGAAGCCTCTCATAATCATTTCTATGCTACATTAAGAGAAGCAACAGTGCAGTTTGCCTTGGCACTGGCCAAATGTTACTACACAGCCTCAAACATAAACTCCAACCTCCACTCCTGCTGACGTGAAGGGTCCATGTCTGTCTGAATTTAAGAAGTTTCACATCACGAGCCCTTTGACCTGGTATTTAAAGCTCAGAGTTGTTGTTTTTTTCAAAACATGGAAAAAAGCAGGTATTCATACTAGTGTTGCAGTAATATGTGCAATAATAATAAAAGCGTGTAACCCTCTCTGGACACAAGCATGTAAATTGACATGTACATTTTGCTGTTTTGTACTCGTTACAGTCCTTTATCAGATCACAGAGCACAAAGGAAGTGCTCCACAGTTTCCCAGTACAGGGTCTGTGTTTTGAAAATCAATTTCTGTCTCACAGTTGGTTGTAGTGCCACTGAAGTCATCAGGGTCACGCACCTCCCTCCATAGTCGTTTGCCAGCCACTTCCAGCTGAAAAATGGAGCTTTCTGGACTGGAGGGGTATATGAACAGAGATAGCTTGACACAGCCATTTGTTTGGCTCAGGTGAATACAGCCAGACAGCAACACAGTCCCTGCTCTGCAGCAGGGCTTGCACTATGGCCAGATCCTACTGGACACTCATTCCTCACAGACACTGCGAAGCTCATCTCAGATACACCACTGCTGATGCTGCTGCTGCTGCTGATGCTGATGCTGATGCTGCTGCTGCTGCTGCTCTGTACTGTATGTAAAAAGCCACAGCTGGTCTCTTTATATTCACTCTGTGGGTGAAAAAGAGTTTAACTGAGACAGTTAGGTATTTTTCGAGTTAAAATGATGCCAAATACATGCATCTGTTATAGTTACACAACATCTTCTTTTCCTTTCAGCTGCTCCCGTCATGGGGCGCCACAGTTTACATAACATATAAATAGTAATTATAAACATTTCTATGTAGTAGTGGGTCAGTAGATCATAGAATATATGCCCCTTCACTTAGGCTGTTCACAAACAGACAAAGGAACAGACAAAAAAATTTACCATCTTGGCAGAGATGAAAAACATCGCTGTCTGCTTTTTCATATTTTGGCGCGGTGTCGCAAATCCAGTGGTGGAAAATCAGATTGTAGCAACAATAATGAGAACTGAAAACACTCACTGGCTCCAATGACACTCTGCTATTCTTTCAGCATTACAGCATCACCTAACCTCCGTCTTCTGACCATTTTTTCAATAAATTAATAAATTACGAGTTCATTCAGCTCACTATACAAGGTTGTATTGTCATAGTAAAAAAACAAGCAAGTGTAAATCTGATCCGTGGTCATGGTGATTAATATAATCAATAATAAATAATAACACTAAACAACATGCACATTAATTTCTCCTCTCTGCCTTGAAGGTGTCCTCTGCCTTCCTGCGAAGTTTTGCTGTAACTATTATGTCGAATCTCTCTCGGGCTGCTGCAATATTCATGGCTGGACACAAAGGCATGAACAGAAACAGGCGGACAGCTAATGAATTTGAATCTGTGGACGGCTCAGTATTAGTGTGGCTTACTGCTCGGCCCAGCAGGAAATGAATTGCCCTTTATTTAACATTACAAATTACAGGTGACCCACAGTGAGCGGAGCTGTGAGTCTGAGTGGTGCGACAAATAGATTTAGAGGGGCAATGATTCCCTCCCAGATTCCTGTTGTGTCAATGCAAGAGATTAGGTGACAGATTATATTAGGAAATAATTTGTGATTCCCACTGTGATAAATGTAACGCGCTTAAGGAGAAATGAATATGTCTGTTTTTGTCACAGTTTAAATCAAATTAGGTTTTAGATTGCATTACATTGATTTGTTGTATTGCAAATTGTCACGTTGACAATGCTAGCTGAAGGATAATGAGGATACAAGGTTAGCATTGCTGCGGGGTGTGGATTTGTTGAGGTTACGATGTGTTGGTGTAAGTGCCTCGAGTGTGGACTGACCAACACCATCATTACACATCCTAAAGTCTGTGATAAGGAATAAATCCTCACTTTTCACTCAGTACCGTGTCTTGCACACGTCGGTGCCAGTAAATAATAACCCAGCTGTGTGCAGTGCTGTAAACTCCTGTTATCGGCGTGGAGGCTATGTCACGCAGCAGCCACTTTTAACGTTGTTCTCTCAGAGATTATTCAAACAGGCTGAGCCACATCACACATGTGTTCCGATCATATTACCATGGAGATAAATCTGTCGGTCCTCTTCTGGACGCATCAAGGCAAACCCGTTCAAACCGTGCTTTCCGCACTGTCTCGGGCTCCCTCTCCAGCGAGTTACTTGGCCTGTTGAGTAATGAAGTGTTGGAGTTCAGTAATGAGACTGTTTACAGGGCGTGCTTGTTTCACATGAATCAAGCCCAGTGTGTGGTTAGATAAATACCAGCTTGGCCCTGCACGAAGCCAGTCGAACCTTCTCCTCTGCTCAGGAAATGGCAGCCAAATTCCTGTGGAATGAATGAAGAGGAAATCTGCGAGTGGCAGCCCTACCACGAGATCACTCTGAAAGGAGAGGGTGGAAAAGCCGAGGCCTTTCCTCTGGCGTGGACTCGGGCCAGGGCTCACTAGGTGAGACTGATGGAATAATAATACACATCCTGAGTGTTCTTTTCATTAGCAGCACGGTTTCATGTTTTTCATCATCCTGCTGAGAGAAATGTAGAGACCCTTATTTCTGAGCTGGACAAATTACCCTTTCTCCTCTGGGAGATGCAGCTGCATTCAATATTGTGTGTGTGTGTGTGTGTGTGTGTCGGTCGGTCTGTCTAAGAGAGAGAGAGAGTGATTCTGTATCAGTGAGTTGGGGGGTTGGGGCGTTTGGATACACGGATTTCCTGTGGAAATAATAATTAACATGACATGCACACAGGGCCGACGGTAAAGGTTTGGTCCTCTCACTAAATATTGTCTTTTACAAGCGACCACGTACCAGGATTAATCTAATTTCCTACATGAGATGTAGATGTGAAGCAACCCCATCGAGGTCATGTTTAAACCCATGACCTCAGCGAGTGGGACTTGTGTAAACCTATCAGTCCAGGCTGTTTGAGACTGAAGTGACAGCATGGCCGTCTGTATTTAGAACACATTATCTGTGATTCATATTAGCCCTTAACCAAAGCAACCCCTCCATTAACTCCACCTGCAAACACCTCATATCCCAAGTGACCTATTTTTCCAATTACCAATGCCATTACTCTGCACTTCCCTTCGACACCAGCCATCAGCAGACGTCCAGATTAGTACGGATTTCATTGGAACTCCTCTGACCGCTGCATTAGTGCACATTTTTCTGCACTTATTACAGAGTGCAGAGACAGAGAGTTACAGCGCCTCTCAAATGAAACAGTCTTGAGTAATAAATCTCTTGCACTAATGCACACGCTTGAGAGTTTTTGACTGTAAATAAAGTCAGGGGAGACATGCTGTACTTATATGGGTACAGCCTAAAGGAAATGGTTCGCCCCTTGAAAGAACATATGGGTGTGTATATGTGCAGCCAATCAGGATGCACGCTGAACATGTCTTTTTTCTCGCTTCCTTTCCCCGTCAAGGCCTCTTTGCTGTGTTCCCACTCTTGTGTTTGTTGTAATGTAACATAATATTTCGCAAATTATGACCTTGCCATACTTGATCACACTGATAAAAAAAAAAAAATCACTTGTATGTTGTTTATGTCTTCTCTAAAATAATAATAAAACCAGCGGGGCAAACATCTGCAGGAATATTTGTCCGGTAATTGGGACGACAGTTCATTCCGGGTCAATATATAGGTTTTCATCGTGATCATCAAAGCGTCATCCATCTCTGTGTGCAAACACCGGTGACACCTTAATTGCCTTTGATAATACATTCATCCTGTCAAAACGAGGTGATCATCAAGTTGTTTAAACAGCAGCTATCGATGGCCGTGTTTGCCCACCGTACAGTAACACAGCTTTGAGGATAATGAGCGCACAGTTTATCCTATTATTCAGTACGCGAACTATAAACCATAATCTCTGACAGTGTAGCATAACATTTGATGAGTGAACAGGAGGAGAGCGAGGAATGCTTTCACATGTTCTGTTCTCAAATACTGTGATTTTTTTTTGCATGAACCCAACTGATGCTGTATTTCTGAAGAGAGCACTGATATCAATATCTTAAAAAAAAAAAAAAATATTAAAGGTGACATAGAATGCTTGTATCACACATATATGTTAGTTATGGAGGTCTACTTACATATATTAACTTGTTTTCAGGGTTAAAAACCTCCTAATCGCTGCAAACAAGCCAATCAAAATATCTCCTCACTGACGCTCTCGTCAGCCGCACTGTTTCAGACCAAAACCACACCCCCAGAACGTGGACTGTGTTGTGATTGGCCAGCCAACGAGAGCTTTCCCACTGTCCTGTGATTGGCCAGGTACCTGGAAGTGACGTAATAGATAGGCCAGCTCTCAGATACACAGCTCCCCCTCTGGCACGGTGGATGCTCTGCATCTCAGCAGCTACAACGAGAGTAGTTCTTCTTCTTCTGCGGTTGAATGTACGCAACCGGATGTGGCCGGACTAGTGCCCGCACCAGGAGGCGCTACGGTGGTGAGAGGAGTGGTGAGGATTTATGATGACGACATCAAATTAAGGAAGTGCCGATCCGCTTCGCAGAGCCCAGGAAAACAATACAACACTATTTTCACAGCAGTGGCTGAACTGTTTGTTCTGAAACTTTAGGGTTTTATAAACGAGTTAATGACGCAGAAAAAAAGTCATGGCTGTTAATATTGTACTCCAGGTCATAAGAATGTGTGTAATTATACTCAAAGTTGGCTAAAGATTAAAATAGTCTCTCACTACAACTACATAGCCCTAACTTAACTTGAATATCTTTGGATAGTGTCTGGAGAACACCAGACTCCCACTCTAGGTAAAATCACATATAACCTGGAATACCATGGACTTTGCACCAACTTTTACATTTTTCTGTTTTTATGTGTTTTGTTTTATTTTTGTTGGTTTCCTTACTTGTTTTCCTCTGTCTGTACAGACGTGGGATCCTGTGCGGATCAATGGATCTGACTTGTTTTTGCCCCGTTTTTCTACTTACACAGAAAAATCAATTTAAGCATCGTACAGCCAACAATCTTGATAAGGATAAGCTCTTCTTTATGACCGAGACACAGTGCATACCATATGTGATATTGTGTTCAAATTCTTTCTTGTTACTTATTAGACAATATGTACTCGGATAGTGATATGTATATGCACACATAAAAACAACCAGTGACAGAAAACATACAATTCGATCCCAAACAATTCGAGCCATTGTCTGGAGGTAGTTTTTCTGGAGGTAATGTGAGTCTGCAGCTGTGAATTTGAAACATAAAGAAGCTCCCTCGCAAATTTACAGTCCTTTTAGTGCCATAGTCCCAATTCTCTATCTGCTCCCCAAACATGTGGCCTGGAAACGCTGCTCAGAGCAAAAACAAGGCATTTCTTGACTAACAAGACAGTTTTCATATTATATTTACTTGCCCTGAACGACTCAAACTGCTGAAGTCGCTTTTGCAGACAAACTGTGAAAATGAGGACTGTGGGTTTTCTCCCAGTCATCTAGTCCTGGCCAGTGTGATGATGCCCAAGATACATGTGGGCATGTGAGTGTTGCTTTAGTTTGGACTTGAGGGCAGAAGTGTGAAGCTGTTCATAAAGTGAACGGTACAATTTAAAGTTTTAAAGTACATACACTGGACGTAGCTCAGGAATGAAATCTTTCTTTCTTTCTTTTTTAAGAAGCCGGAGTTTCATACTGAACCTCCTGGCACTTAAACTCAAAGATCTGCTGACTGAAGATGCATGGGAGTATTTAGAGTAGCCTTCACTGGAGTAGAAACCACCTTCATGCAGACCATCAAGTGCTAATTGGTTTGGAATGGAGCGACGGTATCAGGGAACAGATTCCAGATGACACATCAGTGATGGAAACCTTCCTAAAGTAAATGTAGCTGTCAACTCCGGCACACTGCGCCATGCTTCACGTGCTTGTGATGTCTGATGATTACGCAAGCAGCAAGTGCCAGCTGAAGCACAGGCTTCCTCCATAGAGCACTCCTCTCCTTAATGAAGTGCTCTGCTGCTGTGGGGTCGGCACGGAAGTTATTCGCTCGGCCTATGTGGGGAAGTCTTTGAGGTGGCAACGTCCCGATGGGGTATGGTACAGATGGAGCAATTAAAGGCAAGCTACAACAATCGTCCTCTCTGTGCCAGACACATTGGAGAATGAGCGGGAACAATGCATCCCGCTTAGAATATTTTACTGAAGCTCGCAGACAACAATATAACTAGCCACAGGAGGATGGAAAATGTGAGGCTGCAATGAAAATAGCCAGTGGTGTTGTTTAGGGAATTTAATATTTTGCTGTTAAGTGCATCTATCCACTGTTAGTTTTGTTCTCCATCTATTTTATGTGTTAACACAAATCATAATGAATACTTTTGATCATAGATTCATAGGCGGAATTTAGCGTTTTACTCTTGAATGGCTCCCAGTTCTGTAAAAAATCCTGCACTGCTTGTATCCTAATGTGAGGATTTAAACACTGCATGTTGCAAAAGAAGACATCCTTGCTTCCTTTTGAAGATCAGAGCCGCCTGCCATGGTGCCCTCTAATAGGTTCCTCAGTCTCCTCAGCTCAGTGGGAGTGGGACAACAGCAGGAGGGAGTTGTTGGGAATTATATTTTCTCTCACATCATGGGGTCTTCCCTCAGCTCACTGTGCTCTGGAGGCGTCAGGACACTGAGCCGAGGTTGATGATATCAGGCTATAATTAATACAGAAATTAAATTTCACCCACTTTGCGTCCTCCCTGATTTAATTATTTTTGTGTTGATTAACGTCATAAAGCACCACCCTCGCCATATGAAATATTTTAAACCGTTTACCACCTGTGCTTGTGCATCACCCTCTAAAAATAGGAGTCTCACTCTTATACCCTTTCTCAATCATTCTTGCAATAATCCTGCTAATGCCTTTTTTATGAAGTCAGTGTCCTCTTAAGTTTGCCTCTCCACATTTTTTGTTTTGCAACTCGTGTTTTTGTCATCAACATGTTTTTGGAACCCTGTGAGTTGCCTGTCTGATATTACTGGTGGAGATGTGTTGTCCTGTCATTGTTCCTGTCATTGTTTCATAATGGCATGATTAAAAAAAGGAGACTTTTTAAAGAACCTGAAAAAACTTTCTCTTTGGTTCCTGAAATCAAAATACTTTACCTGTTGGTTTTTTTTCCCCCCACAGGATGTAGTGAACGTATGTTACACACATGCACTATAGTATTTCGATTTCAACTAGACTAGTTGGACCTTTGGAAAAAGGTTAGTGCATTTAACTGACTTTGTTGTTACAGTATGCACAGTAAATACATGCAGCAGCCTGTTAGCCTAACTGAAAGCAGGGGGAAACTGTTAACCTCTCTGTGTGCAACCATGTCTCCAGAAATTACATTCCCACATGGCTCAACTGCTTTCTAATTAAACTTCATTGGGGACGTATTTCCTGAGCCAAAATTATATTACCTATTCACATGTCTAGACAGACGTGCATATCAGCATGATAGTGTTTGAACTGCTTGTGGCATAAATTAGGAAATGAGAATGATGTTAACCAATTCCTGGTTATAAATATGGTTAGGTTTAGGTACAGTTAGTGGTTGGGTGGTACGGCAAGGAAGGGGCCATGGTTATTATAATAATAGCATCACATTCTTTCTATAAATGTCACATAAATTTGCAATAAGTGTTCCGACATGTGGTCTTGAACTCTGGTCTGCTGCACGCTGGACATCTAACTTTGTTTGAACAACATCCCAAAATCGTTCCAGCTCGAAAGTTTCCTCAAATACTTCCAATATCTGCAAGAAGATACTGTAATGGGAAAACGGAGCTGCTCAGTATAAAGGTGATACAATCCACTATCTGCTCATCCCCTTCTCACAAAACGAGATGTTTTATGTTTGTGTTCCTGATTTTGGGCAAAAAAAAAAAGTAATTCTTCTCATCGTAACTCCCTGCAAAAGTAAGTAAGTAATGATCCTTAGCATAATTTGATGTAAACATTGGTTTTCACTTCATCTTTGCGTTCAGACGGTGAGGCTGTCTGTATCCATGCGATTTAAAAATACACTTTATTTAAAGGTGCAACTTGTGGCTGGATAACAAGTAAAAAAAAAAAAAAAGTTTCCCTCATCGCCCTAAAGTAGTTTTGCATGTGTTTATGCACATCATTAGCCACATACCAAGTACTCTACTCCTGCCAATGCTGTAATCAGTTCCTGATTAAATTATAAAGACTGTTTCCTGCGAATGCAAAGCATAAGGACACTATAATAAACAGCTGCTTGTGTGCTAGATGGCCAAGCACTTTCTTAAGAATAATGGCTCTTTGCTCCTGTTTAATAATGACTAACTGTGGCAATGTCATATTGATCTGCATGTATAGAAATGAGAAGCAGAAGAAATTGCTTGTTGCTGCTCAGCTCTGGTTTGAACTGAAATGAGCATCAGTGGCAGCAAATACAAGGACCTGCTTAATGAACACTGAGCTGTGTCTTTGGAAAGACGCAGACAAAGAGCTTAATGTGAAAAGTTCTGAAACAACAGTGAGTTAGCTGCAACAGATTCACAGTCAGCTGTAGAGAAGATATAGATCACAGTTTGACAAATGATTATGATGATTTTGATATTTCCCATAGACAATTCTACTTTTTCATTTCCTGGTAAATTGTCTCAGCTCCTTGCAGTCCTGTCCTGGTGGGCTTCTCTCCCAGTCCCGTCTCCGCTCTGTGGTTTTATTAAAGCTAACATTTGTCAGCAGGAAGATGGTTGATATGCAAAGTGTGGAGCGGCGCACACCTCACGCTTTAGTAATTCCGGCTGTTTGAGAAATGAGATATGAGGAATGCCCCGCTACGACACAACAGATAAGAGACATGAGTAATGTTCACAAGATTTCAGTGTTATTACTCTTTATTCTGTTTTTTATTTGTACCTGAGTATGTTTTGAAGAATGCTGTCACTGGAGAGAATCATTGCACGCTGATACTGATTGTGAAAAATAAGTTAAATTATTATAAATTGTTATTAACAACTTGAAAAGAAAGGTTTTTCTTTGGAAAATAGTATTGAATTAAACTCCTTTCTTATGCAATGGGAATTCATAAAATGTGCTTAATGATGGACTACATGTACAGTATCTATTGCACCTTTTATAATATAATCTACAAAACCTGACCTTAATCACAAATCTGCACCAGTTGTACTTATGTAGTGTAATTGCAACCCAAATGTCACATGATTTTACAGAAATGACATACAATTTCTTGCTCATGATGAGATGAGAAAGACTTCTTCTTTTGATTTTCTTTTTATAAACATGTCATCCTGATTTCCATGGCCTTGTTATTAGATGAAGAGGAAATAGATCATTTTTTAGGTTCGATTTATTAAGGCAATTATACAATTAAAATGCCTTTTATGGCTTTTAAATGTGGTGTTTCTGTTGCTGAAACATGTGCATTAGCACATCATGTTAAACACTGGAAACAGTTTGCCTCTTGAATTATTGTGAATCTCAGAATTTGTCAACTCAAAGAGACAGATCTCTATTTCTCCCCTGATTTTTTTTTTTTGTCATACTAGATCTGTGATACAATAAGGTGCAAAATGGTATAGTTTGAAAGCAAGGCAATTCCTCCCAATATAATTTCTGCTGGCAAGATGAAGCGAAAGGGCCATGCTGTGTGAGGAAATTGTTCTGCTAAGTGACTCTTCCCCTCACATTGCCAAGCAGCGTCTCTCCATATAAATGGCCATCCAGGCTATTTGTCAGGAACACACATCAATCTTGGTGCGTATCGCCACAGAGCCAGGAGGCGAGTCGGTGTAGGCTGCCGTTACCAGTCAGAAATGTGTTGAGCTTGTCTCCTCGGGCCATCCTCTCTCCGTACAGTACAGGCACAAAGCTGGAGCCACTGTTCTGAAGACTGGTCACTTTCATTAGAGAAGTCATTAAAGGAATTACAGGAGCTTGGTCATAGATTTGTCTTGGATTATATTGTACTTGGATTTTCCTCTATTCGTCAAGCATGTAACTGAAATGCTGCAGCAAAAAGAAAAGGAGTGTTCGAGTCTGTGTGAGAAAAGGGAAGAATGAGAAGCAGTTCACTTTTGGACGTGCCATTTTTCTTTGCATCCGTGACTTGCTGTTTTTCCTTGTGGCCTCCATAATTATATGATAAAGACATATGACTCTACATCATTCTGCACTTAACAACAAAGTGTTGAATACCTGCGGGCTTTTAGTTCATCCTGGAGCAGTCATTCACTCCACCAGGTGTGTCTGACAGGTGTGCTGGAAACTGTAAATAGTAAAAACACAACATGTCAGAGCAAATATCCAAATCTCAAACGAAACATGACAGTAATGTATGTACTGCTTGCTGCAAGCAAACTATTAAATCAGCAAAACTTATATCAAATAAAGTTAGTCAAAACCAGCAAACCTGACTTGTTCTTCTGAAGCACAAATTTTATGATCAAAAACTAATGAAAGTACCAGTGAGACACACCGTTACACTCAGTCATTATGATCGTCATTCGTTTTAAATCTTTCAAATCAGTGCCGCAAACATTAATGTTCTTCATTAATGCACTGTTTCCTCTCGTCTTAGCTTCAATTTCAACAAGAAGTGATAAATGCAAATACAAACCAACTTTGAGATGGACAACACGTTGTGGGTTTTGGTCTTTTCTTGGGATTTTTGACAGTGACACAAAAACCACCTGCTTTATTTGGCATTTAAATAGAGCTGAAGAAATATTTGAATATTTTATCGCAACAATAAAGCTCTTATTTCAACGTGAGATGAAGAATCTTCAAATTTCCCCTTCTTTGTTTTTTTTTTTATTTTGTATTATTTTTTTACTTTTTTTAATTGGTAATTCACACACATGTTTAAACACAGGACATCACTCATTACATCCGTGCACACAACAGCAGTAGCAGAAAAGCCATGCATGCACTAAGAGGAGAGTTAATGGACCCAGACAATGACCTCAGGTGATACTGGGGGGTGCAATGTATGCTGAGGAAACATACCTATAATAATAACCATTACAACAAACTGAAGTGTTAACAGCAGGGGTGTATCAGCAGATACACAGATTTTCACATGTCTGCAGGACTAAACCGAGGGAGCAGTTTGAATTAACTACATAATCCCCAAATAAAACTAAGCCCCATGAGGAGTTACAGATAAAATGACAGCAACACAAGGTCTGTTCCCTGCCTCTTCTGGATCTTTCAATACAATAACACAGAGTCACCCACTTGTCACATAAACACATTTTATTTTATTTTTTATTCCAACACACGTTGTGGGATTGGGGATTTATTGTTTATATTAAACATATCCCCTATGATAAACAGTAGTAGTTATTCAAGGTCAGGCACAAGTTTTTTTATCATTGGAAATGAAACATTATTAATTTAGTTTCTCTCTGTGTGCATTTAATTTGACTCTTGTTTTGATACTTGCACAAAAGCCCCTGTAAAATGAGGTCCTGCTCAGTTCTCAGATCTTCCCATTTTGAGTCGTCAGGTTTACAGTATGCACTATTAAATACAGAAACATAAAAAAGAAAAAGAAAAAAAAATCATCTGTCCTCCGTGTAGTCATGTTTTAAGGTTTTGTCATCTGATAATAATCAGTTATCATAAAAGTGGCATATCTATATGTGGATTTCCACCAGTTTCCCCCCCGCATTCATTTTTCATGCTTATATTGTCATGACCTAGAAGAGAGTGTGTATTCAGGGGGATGTTTCTGATCTCGTGTCCTGAGCTGTGGAATAATGTAAGAGCACTGGTGTGTTGCTGCTGCAGCTGGGGGAGCGTGTTGCCATAAAATATTAACGACTTGGAAGGCCAGCCACATGACAAGATGAATGTAATTGGCCCTCGCAGCTCTATCTGTGCATGTTAATGAGATGGGATGGTATTTAAATCAGTCGCGCCCCAGACACTGTGGCTGCAGTCGAGAAATCCACAAACAAAGACACAGTGCGAGAGCACGGATGCATTGAGATAGATAGAGGAAATGTCACCTTATTATTCGGGTGTCCTGACCTGCTACCAGCATTATTTTTGTTTTTGTTCATTTCAGCGAAACATTATTTTCAGCTCAGCCTCTAAATGACTTTTTATTGACTTCAAATGAATGCTTCTTCCAGAAGATCTGAAATGTGAAACTCACAGACACAAGACGCCGAGGGCTAAGAGAACCTGTGGACAAAAGCCAGATATAGAGCTGGAAAAAAAGGTGTGCACCTGCACAGCACCTGTCCTACTGAGGCACCGGGGTCGAGCCCTGGCTGTCATTAATGGTCTGGAACAAAGCTGTAGTTCCTCAAACAAAATGTGGCCACCTCAGGAGAAAACACTGCGCTGTAGTAATGCAAACAACAGCTTCAGTCTGCTCTCCCAGGGGCCAGGAAATGTAGCAGGTAGCAAGGGTATAACCTAAATTTTAGATGAAAAAGAGGGCCAGCCCATTTTCAGCAATGAAGCCCAGAGTAACTGGGGATGAGAGAGAGAAAGAGAGAGTGAGTGAGAGAGAGAGATAACCCTACTCTCAGATCTCCGGAAACCTGATTGAAAGTCAGCAGATGGGAAACAGTGTCACTTTGCTTGCATTATTCTGACAACATTTACCTTTTATGTGACGGCACCATGGTCATCCTCACTGGCACTTCATAAACCACATAGGCTTTGCTGCAGTCACATGACACTGGGTGGTGGACCAAGGTGTGATGTATCAAAGCCCCAGACCAAAAAATCCTGGCATGCTATATGTGTGTGTGCGTGTGTGCATGTGTGTGTCTGTGTGTTTTGGGGGAGGTGCAGGCAAGAGGACAGATGGTCTCCCTCATGGTGGCTGAAATAAAAGAGGGAATTAGAGGACTCCAAGGTGTACACTCTGACGGCAATTACAGCAAATAGATTGAAAGTGGACCTCCAGGCACCCAGGGGGGCGGCTCAGTGGGGGGGAGCGCCACCTCACTGCATCTGGTCTGTACACCCCGAAACCAATCAAGATAAAACCACACACAGCCTGTCTCTCCTTTAGCTGAGGTAGACCTTACTGACCATTAACATACTCCTGTATATCAGAATGAAAGTTAGAACATAAAAAAATGGGGGATAAACTTCGTGTTCACTGCAGAGTTTGAAATGGATTTCTACTATTACCATTTTTCTTGGTTTGGATATATGGCTGAAGGATTTGCTAAACCAATTTCAGACTTCCCTGGGAGCTGTTTTGGTTATATATTCTGCTGCCTGCAGGAGTTTGAAAACAGTCAATTATTTTTGTCTTGCTTGCTTCCGCACATTGATTCTCAAACGATTTTCACTGCCCCTCCAAGTAAGGATATGCAGCAATTGAATTAAATAAGCCCACCCAATCAATATAAAATACATAAAACACATCCACACTTCTCTCTCATAGCCTGTGGAAACTGAGAATTCATTGCAGATGAAAGTGAAAACAAACTCAAAGATACTTTTATAGATCTGGGAAAGCTGTTATGAAGTTTACTGATAGCCATCAAATGTTTTGAATGTAAAATATTTAATGCATTACAGCTGCAGAAATATTTTGTGCACATAATCAGGGGCTGTTGTCTGTCCTTTCTGAGGCTATTCACAAGAGTAGGGATCGGCGGATTCCATTAGCCTTGCCCTGTGGCTGTATGAATGAAATACCATTTAGAGGAAAAAGTGTCTCTAACCCCAAAAACCCCGTGTTCCCATCAATGCATAAATGATAAAGACGCAGTCTAATGAAACAAAAGCCTCCCTGCCAAAGTCAGCCATAAAAGTAACATTTGGGTGAGAAAGACCTTAAGCCATTAACCTCGGTAAAGTGTCTTCACTATTACTCCCACACTGTACACTCTGCGCTGCCAATGCAAATGAAATACACATAAGACAAGTGGAATAAAATAATAAAAACTTAAGTGATCCAACTGCATCTCTTTACACTTCATTTTGCAATTCATGGGCAAAATCCAGTGGTCGTGCGAAATCAACACTCAAGGTAATATTCATAATGAAAAATATGGAGATTTAATGTTCATCCTCACTGTTACAAACGTGCCTCATTTCATGACTAATGTCTGAACGGGAGCAGGAGCACAGAAAATAGATTCTGTAGATGTTCCACTGTTGTTGCTACTCCGGTGTTTCAGACTTTCGGACAACCATTAGCTTCATGCTTTCCCATGAAGATTTACACACCGGGCTTAAAACAAAACAAGAGCCCAGGTTTGTATTGTATACAATGTAAATAAGGCCGACTTTTGGCCTATGAGTTATAGCTTCCAGAACTGGCTGCTTTCCCTTGTTGCATAAATTCATGAACAGTAAATCACTGGCTTCTGAAAAAGGGGGGGAAAGGGAAAAAAGAAACCAATACATAAAAGATAATTAGGCAGTGAACATGTGTAACCAATCAATTATTTTACCTACATTATAAGAAGATGCAGCGAGGAATAAACTCCAAACAAAACAAAATGAACACAACTGTCGAGGATTACACTTTCTTACTGGGGTGAATTGTTGATGCTTGAGTGAATAGAAACATATGCAAGAGTAGAAATATGTGAGAACTGCTTACGGTAACGGTGCAGATGTGCAACACATTTCCATCTCAGAGCTCTCTGTGCTTCAAGCTCGGGCAGTAGAGCAACAGTTGAATGCAGAGGGAAAAGCTCACTTCAAGTATGTGGGTATATGTTAGATTCAAAACATTATCATTATGACATATGTTTTTTTTTTTTTTGGTGACTAATCAGGGACCAGACGATGGATAAGGACGCAAAGAATTCATGTTTTTTTATGTAGCTTTAACCCCCAGCCTGTCACAAGTCAGTGGTCTGGACTGTAAATCTTTACCAAGTTAAATGTGAACAGTGCACCTTTGCTTAGAGAGCCTGGTGCTAAGAATAGCTAGTATTAGTATAGTATAATACTATAGCTAGTATTAACATATGATTTCCTTGATCACAAGTTAAAGTTGTGCCATCTAGGTCAACAATGCTTGAGTGTCACATAGTGAAGACAACTCTGTAGATAAGGCTTGTGGCTTTGTCTCAGGATTATCAAATCAAATCAAATTAGACTTTATTGTCCCTACAGGAAAATTTATCCTGGACACAATTGCAGTAAAAAACACAGCATGGAAGAGACAACAAACAGCCAAATGTACAGAATATTAAAAAAGTATGTTGGATAATCCAGATGTAATACCAGCTATGATAAAAAAACAAAGCACTGTAAAAACAAACAGTAACCAAGAGTAAAGTCACCCTGCTTCCTACAACCTGTTTATGTTGTACTGATGCATATCTAACAAATTGCATTATCGTTTACCAAATGTGTTTTTGGAATATAAGACACACCTTGGCAGCATTTGTAGCAGTTTCCTAACATGCGGAGAATGAATAGTGTCAGACCCCGCCTGAGTTGGACTCCTGTGTTTGTGTTGGAGCAGAGTCTGAGCATCAGAGTGAGAGAGTCTGTGAAACTCTGCTCGGCCACATGTGCCCATAAATCACGAGCAATACTTCCCCAAATGAATGTAAATCAGGGGAGATGTGAAATGTTTGAATGCAAGATAAGGAAAACACAAACATCGAAACCCACTGACCTAATTTCACGAGTCAAAAAAAACGAACCATAGTCTTTAACTGTAACTCAACAATATCTAATGGGGAAAGAGAGAAATCAGGCAACAATGATTCAGTACAGTTATTGTGCATCCTCACTGCAGTTGCATCTGTGCATTTAATCTGGACCTTTCCTTTTCTTGTGTGCGTGTCTGCATGTGCATGTTGACTTGTTGTCGACCTCATCACTGTTGTGAACAAACAGCAGCCTGGCATATCAAACTCGTTCTGATAATGAGGATATTCAACCAAAAATATGCTCCTTTATTGCCACTAATGACGTTAAATCTTAACTTTTGCCAGCCACAGCCGACTTAAGCATGTTGAGGCAGATGCTATTATTTTAATCTGAGCTATTTTAAGCGCAGAAAGCGAGAGAGTGTGATCTCAAACATTTTTTAATCAGAACATGTGAAAATGTTACCAATTTATGGTACAGCATTATGAAAAGAGAGGGGTGTATTTGTCCCCATACGTATCAGACACTAGTATCTAAATGCCGGCCGTGCTTTTGTGTGAAATGTAATAATCGTCATAAAGTACGTTTAATCAAATGAAAGTAAATCTTATCGGATATTTGGAGTCTTTAAAGAACTACTCAATATCCTCCACGAATGATTTTAATGGACTGAGTCATATTTCAGGTGGCCTGCTTTTCAGATTGTATCACTGCTCAACATTTGTCACCTGTCAAATTATTTCCCCCCACATGTCATGTTCATTTGTCAAAACTGCATTGTTCAAAGTTGCCTACTGCTTCGCGTCCAAGTAAATCAGATCTGGGGGGAATTTTTATTTGGATGTCATATTTATGGTAATGCCCGAATAATGAAATTGTGCCCAATTCTAAATGCCATGTATCTACGTCATTATGTGTTTAAATAAATATCGGTGCTAATGTTTCCGCCATAAAGTGAGAATGAGCTCTCGAAAAAAGGGAAGACACATTTAATCAGACGCCAGAACACAGCACATACAGTCATTTTGCATAAACAGCTGCTGCAGCTTCGCTGAAAAAGAGCCGTTTGCCAAAAAGGAAACAATTGCCGTCCTGTTTAATATGAAGGTGAAAAGGTGGGGGGACGTGTTATGTTCAAAACTACCTGTTTTGTGAGATAGCGTTTAATCTCTTTGTGTTAATGAGAGGTGGACTTGGCCAGTGTCCAGATCGCCACAGCTGTCCTCCAGGTGGAGACGTGACGTACTGTTGCCTCTTACATAGGATTTCGGGGTGTGAATATTTCTGCGGTGTCTGAGCAATGCCAGAGAAAACCATTTCTTATCATTCTACCAACTACTTAGAGCCACGTCTGAATTACGGTTGGTGTATTCGATGCACATTTATTCTTCCCTCCTGACAGTTTTATGGAGCTCATTATCCGCTTTGTGGCCATGGCTGTGAATGGAGAACCTGTGGGGGTTTTATGTGTAGCCAGTAGCTCCTCTACTGACCACATTTAATGTTCTCTAAGAAGAAGAAGAAGAAGAAGGAGAAGAAGAAAGAGAGAGAGAGAGAGAGAGAGAGAAACGGGAGGGTCAAGGGGGTGCATCCGAACCCCTCTGACTGGGTTCTGCACGGTGACACACACACACAGAGTCTGGTTTCCTTGACTTCTGAGGACATTACATCGACTTACTTTCATTTCCTGGAGACTCTAACCTTAGCCATAACTACTACTGGCCTAACCCTAGCACTAACCTTAACCTAACCCTAACCTCATCCTAATCATACATCATTTTGTCCCCATAAGGAAGACTGTGTAAACAGATGTAGGTCCCCACAACATGAGTAATACCTGGAACACACACACACACACACACACACACAGATCCCCAGTGTTGGATGTGTTGATGTGAGGATGAGGGAGCAGAACGACAGTGAGACCAGAGTTTTATTTACCTCAGGTGCAGCGCCGCATTATAATGGTGTTAATGAGGAGCAGATGTAGCTGAGTGAAGGGGGAGCAGGAGAGGTGGAGGAGGAGGAGGAGGAGGAGGAGGAGGGCTGGTGGCTCCAAGACTATGGCTGGACTGTCCAAGGGAAAGCCAACATGGAGGTCCACACTGGGGATTGACAAATCCCCCTCTCACCGCAACCAACACACTCACATTCCACGTGTTAATATCTACTGCCATGGTTTACTCCACAGCGTGTCCACAGATCCTGAACAAGTCTTTAAAAGTCTTCTCATTTTAACAATAAACTAGATTGCCACATTTATTTTGGATGATTTTTTCTGAAGCATGTGGCAAATGTGTTAAAAAAAAACCAACTAAATAATCTTGTGGAGAATGAAGCTGTGATTGCAGAGAATACAGTTGTGATTGAGTCAGTCTGCTCGCCTTCACTTTAGTTCCATCATTTGCTTGTGTTTTCATCTGCTCTAATACTTTTCACTCTCAATTTATTTTTATTTTGAAAGGAAGTTGTGTGTTTATGCTTGACAAGATAGTCACCCTGTGCTAAAAACCTGCTAAGGCTAAAGTGGCCTTGAAAAGGATCTTAAAAATCTTAAACGTGGCTTCTTTGAACCTGCACTACCGAACTCCTCTAACCCTGGAGTGTTGTTATGAGAAAAGACTGAAGTCAGAAATGCTGTAGCTTAATAGTTGACATTACTGGGACTTTTGTATGTGGGGAAAGGAGATGGAGATTATTGATCGGGGCCACAAGTTTCCAAAAACTACCACAAACACAGAGACTATAGTTCTGTTGGAGTCATTTTCACATTAACAGTCCTACATATGACATGTGTATTAATCTGTATTGGTGAAAATAGTCCCTAGCAAATCCTCTACTTGGTCCTGATCCAGTAGCATTTAATAAAACTACATAATTTAGTGAAGAATCAACAATATATCTGAGACACATAATTGTAGTTTTAAGTTTTACCTTTTAAGCATTGAATGTGCTGAATGTCACAGACATGGTAGGGGAACATTTTATTCTGCTCTTTGAATTTTTACATTCTAAAAAATGATATCCTTAAAACAAATCTGCTGCACACTCACATTATTATTCAGAATGACTACTATATTCATACTAATATCTTGTACCTGTGCTTCACTTATATTAGAGCTACATATCAAAAATGGCTAATAGATGTAAGACAGAGAGACATCACTCTGTTTCACTGAGTCAAAACGCTGTGGCTAAAGAAAATTAAAACTCAAATTATATAATATTTCAGGCCATAAAATACATATTGTCACAATGCTGTGATGGAGCTGATTAAAGGATAATGCTGCAATATGCCATGACTTTATGTCTGTGTATATCAAAAGCTCATTCCTTTGGATCGCAGGGATTCAAATGCAAACAAGTGCCGAACTGTTCCTTCATAACAATAAACCTGTGGATGGAAGTTAAATTTTTCCTCCAATTAAAAAAAACTTCAGGTGAAACCTAAAATATGTTGTTCTTTATCCCTTAAGACATTTTCTGCCGCAAAGAACAAATTAGTCAGGAACTTTTATTGTCGTTGAAACTTGTTTAAATATTTAAGTTTGATAAACTAATGGATAAAGTGCAGTGGTTTTGTCTTGACATTATGTAGACATGACTAAAAATGCACAGAATTTGCTGCCTTAACTTTTAAAACACTTTATTTTTTATTATCATTATTATTATTATTTTTGGCCTGTTCATATGGCTCATATGTCAGGCTAGGACATCAATCTGCCATACTCAAATAATTAACCATCAAACCATTAATGCCACAAAACAAGGTCGACGTAGAGTGAAAATCCACAACTCAAAGTCAACACTTGAGCACCTCAACACATCTTTTCACATATATATATATATATATACCTATGATGTTGCTGTTTATCAGTCCCTCACTGCTTCTTGCCCTGAATCCCTGAGCAAAGAGAAATGAATCCCTCTGTTAGTGGCAGGCCCCTTTTCGCTGATGACAATGGAATGGCTGCAGCTTTGAGTTTGCCATTGTGACTTCCTCTCTGACTGAGCCACGGCAGTAATAAGCTCTATGAGCCCACTGTGTGTGCCAATGGTGGGCCATAACAGTCTTTATTCACCATGAAACCTCCACTGGGAGCATCTCGTGGTCCCCGGGACAACAATGCTGGCAGCCAAGCCCACAGTCGGCCGGCCTGTCTTTTACGTTTTTATGGGCTTGGCCTTCCCCCTGCTATTGAGGCAAATGTAGGCCATCAAACAAAACAATTTACGACCCCGGCTAAATTTGACCTTGGGCCTCCTGAAATGCCATTGCCTTTAGCAAATGTTGAAATCTTGTGAATGAAAGCATGTTTATATACGAAAACATAAACTGGTTTCTTTATTTTTCTGGCACCAGAAACGGAGTATTTCACTCAGGAAAGATGGAGCACGTGGATTTTGTTCCAAGTTGCTGCACGTTTGATCCTGCTCGACAAGTTTAGGATCAAAGCCTCCAGATTAGTCTTAATAATGTTGTCCTTCATACCTGCAGCAGAGAGCAACTGTATTTTTACTGCCTGACCTCAACTATGTGTCTGCTATTAGGTTTTTTTTCTTCCTTTCTTTCTTTTTTCGTTACACAGTGACCTGGTTGACTTTTGCCTTCTGGTTTGTGAGCAGAGCTGCAGGGAATTCCTTATTTACTGCAGGGGTGTGCCTTCCCCGTCTTCATTCACCAGCACATGTTGGATTTCTGTCTCTCTCCCCGCTGCAACACTTCGCTTGTTTATAGTTTGGCTTGTTTATGGCTCATCCTTTCTAAGAAGTAGAAAAACCCCAAGCTGCTGATTGTGTTGCTCCAGATTTTTCAGATTTCCCTTCTCTGTACCGGCGTTGCGGTGGTTTGGTTTTTATCTGCCATAAAACAACCTAACACACGATACTCACAATAAAGAAATTCAATTCCACTTGCAACATGAACATGAACGTGAAAATGAAAATAAATAAAACAACCTTCTAGTACAAAACAAAGCGAGACAGCGCACAGTGCTGTGTGTCCGTTATTAAAGTCGAGGCATGCAGATGTTATCATAGCAGTATTACTCATAGCAACAAACTTCAAATTATTTGGGTAAATAATTCATGAAAGGAGCATGCGTGCATGTAAATGTGCAGCCATTTAAACTAGATTGTATTTTTCACTACAGGAAAACATCCTCGGCATAAATGCATACATTCTCTGGATTTTTTACATTTGATGAAGGGAGTGACCAAGAAGCATGAATGATACAAGAGGAGGGGAGGGCTCTCCATCTCTGTGTGTTATATGGATTCTTCTCACGCAGATCCCTCTGAGACAAGGGGGTTCAGTAATCTGTATCCTTTAGTGAGAGAACCCCATGGAGATGCATTAAAGAGATAAATTGGTATCATCCCCAGTGTGACAGACTCCTCATCTGTCTCTGCTTGCCTCCATTGATCACAATTTATTTTATTTGTGTTGTTTCATTATTAGGCGGAAGAAAAGCACTGCATTAATAAAGCCCTGATTATAAAGTTAAACAGAAATGCTATACTGTTACACAGGAAGCTGGGGTTAAGGCACGTGGCTCCCGCATGCCTGCTCTTGTCTCTTCTTACACAAGAAACTGGGATCATTCACCGTGGATCTAATTCATTTCTTAACGATTATGAGGCTCTCCTGGTCTGGGAAGACTTTTCTAAACAGATCACTGAAATTTGGCTTTGTCCGTGCAGTCCCATCACATCCATAAAAAACAGACTGGGTAGGAATTTTCCTGACACATGGCCACAGAAAAGCTTTGCTCAGGTTTGCTGTTACACACTCCGGTGCAAAGACAATATGCAAAATGTGAGGGTAAAATATGATTGTTTTCATGATCTGAGAGACAGATAAGTATAAGTAACAGTATGACATTTGAAATGTTTTTTGTATCTGTTGTTTGTTTTTTCTTTTTTTACTAATGTGCTTTGGCCCTATCAAATAAGCAATCAAATTAACAAATACTAATGTAAATGAAAATAAATACATATGAGCCTAGCATGAAATACATTCATGTACCCCACTCATATATGACCTATAGGTGAGTGATGTATTAGTTGAGACATTTCAGTTTGGCATTTAATTATTCATTTTAGATAAAGACTGATCATTTTTCTCACAACACCGAGGACCAAAGAGCAATACTCAAAAGAAATAAATAAATGAATGAAAGTCACTCCTCACATGTCATGTTTCACCAGTATTCACTCTGTGGTAAAGGGTTAGGTCTTGTCTTATAGTTTCTCTTATGAGTCACTAGGATTCACCGTAAACACACTCAAACACGCAGCAACATGCTCTGTTTAACTGCCGGTCCTGGGTCACTGACCTTTAAAATAGCATCATGCTGTGGTCAGTTCAAGTCAAGCAACTAATGCGTTACACAGAGAGGGTCGAAGTGAAGGAAAATTACCCCAGGGTTGAAATAAAACTGAAATGGTAAATGAAACTCATTTAGAGTTACAGCTGTATGTTTATGATGACCTTAACCATGAGCGATAAAGACTGCAGGGATAGAAAGTCCTTTAGTCAAACTGGAACAAGGACTGGCGACACTTGTGTGGACTAACAGATTTAAGGACATAAACGGTCTGAGATGAAAGTTGGGAACTAAAAAAGATTGTAGATGCTGATATAATTTAATATAGGGCAGTGTTCATATACATAGACATTTAAATCAAAATCAGAATTAGATTGTAATCGCCATGTACATGTGCTCTATGGACACTCATTTTCGTGCATGAGTCAGAACAGAAAATAGTAGTTGTGGTGAAAATAAAATGGAATATTCATTGATTCTCTACTGTTTATCATTCAAGGTGCAGCAGGGGAGTAACAGGGAAGCAGGGTAAACCCAAGGACTGATGCAGGAGCCTTTTCTCTTGTGAAACACCAGCGCTAACCACAGTTTAACAGTATATAGATACGTTTATCATAAATACTGTAAATAAAAACAATTAAACATATATAATTACGCAATACGTTCAGAGAAACTACACACCAAGTCACCTCTGTCAAACTGCATTGGCATTATGTAACTTCTGGTTTCTGGCCCATGCCACAAAAAGAACTACCGTGTTGTACTTTACGTCACACCTGGTTATGTGTTTGAGTTCACTGTGTGTCAGGTCATGTCATTGTCCTCGTCTCGTCCTCGCCTTCATCTACTTCATAAATCAAGTGATTGTTTCGCTGCACACACTAAAGCACTATCTTTCTTTTACTGATATATTAAAAACATAAACGAATGACATCATATTTGTGTAAAGATGTGTACATTAGAAGTCCTACTATGTCATCATGTATGTTACGACAGTTGTAACAAACGATACCGTTTGCCAACTGTGGGGGAACCTGAGAGCAAATCCTACATTGTGTTTCTTTAATTTGTGTTAACTGATTGATTAAGGTCATGCATTTATTCATTTATTTATTTATTTACATTGTTTACAGCTTCATCTGTAATTTAGATTAAATATAGAATAAGAACCCTTGACTTCACTTCTTCACTTTTCATACGTCACGATTAATTCACGTCTCCTCACTTGTGTTCAGTGCCACAGAAAACGATGTGAAGATATTTTTTCAGCATAGCTTTGGAAGACAATCGTGCCATTTTCATGTGAACCAAATAAAATAAAGGTAACATGCCCTGTGAGATTTAGCTGTGGCAGCGCGACTGTGACAGAACCAGACTGGGTCAACGTGGATGCCCACATGTCATGTGCAACACTGGCCTCTTCCAGCAAGCGCTCCTGTTATACAGTTATACAGTTATTTTTATTCCAGCACCTGGTGTTGGTACTGACTTGCTCTGGCCTGAAAATTCTTTTCCCTCAGCACAGTGATGGTGTGAGAGCAAGTGATCTTCATCCACTGCAATTAAGATTCTGCCTTCATCTTCTCCTGGTACACAATTACTGCTCTGCTGCTGTTTGCTCTAATTGCTCTTTCTGCCAGGATTGGTGGGAAGCCAGTGATTGTGATGGCAAGGGGATTATCTCCTTTCCTTTACTCTGGCCCCTTAAAAAAATCATTTGTAAACTCCCGGGTGTAATTACTGAGCCTCATGATTAATTGTCTATTGAAATTAGTGCGGGTATAGCTTTCATTTTTACTGCAACGAATATTAATTAATGTTAACTCTCCCCTTTTCTTTTTTTTCCCCACACCTTTCTAAAGCATATCTTTTGAATATTCATTGTGTGCTTGAAAAATGGGCCCAAGCCACTGGCTTGAGTCAACAAACTGACACTTGGCTATCACAGAAATACATATCTGAAATTAAAAGATGTGTTTTAGGCCATAAATAACATTTGCAGGAGGTCGGCTGGTGAAGAAAGCAAGCTCTTATTTAAATCACGTCTCCCCCGTTTGTCGAGAAGTGTCGGGGAATATGCAAAGCAGCGTCTCCGCTTTTGATTCCCTTTGTCGACGGAAGAATGGTCACATTTAATTCAGTTTTGTATTTATTTAACCCTTGTGGAAAATGACAAGTTGAATAAGTGCCATGTAATCACATTCAGCATATTGTCATACCATAATGTATAGAACACAATGTCACCTTGAATAAGGCATCCACCGCTGGAATACATTTTGGTAATAATATGGAAATTTACACTAAGGTCTGAATCAGATTAACATTAGAATATCTCCATATTCTATCATGAAGAAAATACTTTCATTGGCCTGCATGTAGCACACAGATATATACTCATATACGTGCAGGTATTTAAAATCCTTTAGGAAAACTACATTCTTTTTTTAGATGAATGTCATAATAATTTACTTAGGATTTTTAGGTGCTTTACTCAACTTGAAAAATGTAAAACCGACAACACTTTGGACCCAAAATGTGTCTGTTAATACATTTGTACAGTATGTTGGCTTCTTAGTGAAGGTGCAACAGCGAGTTACACATTTTCCCACTGCCTGAGAGTAAAGTGATCAAGACTGATGTGACTGACAAACAATATGTAAAAAATATAGTATATATATATATATATATATATATATATATATATATATATATACATACTATATTTTTACATATTGTTTGTATATATATATATATATATATATATATATATATATATATATAGTATTATTGTCATAATAATAAAACACCTCTCCCTCTATCTTCCAGTATGACATACATATTCAAACATCACGCGGCTGCTTTTAACTCATTCTTCTTTCTTATACTACTGTATTATTGCTGTGTTTATTGTCCACAGCAGCACAAAATTAAACTAAATGTATTTTCAATCACTGTTTCTTTGTCTTTATGATTGTATTCAATACAATGTTTAACCAAGACTATACTCCCACAGTCCAAAAACATCATTGGATACACTGATTTGACCATAGGTGTGAGTGTGTCTCAGCTTGGATTGGCTCCAGCTCCCTGTGACCCTCATGTGGAGGATAAAGCAATAGAAATTGAGTGAGTGTTATTATTAAAGTGAGCCTCACTGTTGCAGTTGATGACATGCTTATTGAATCAGTGATTGAAAAATAATCCTCAACAAATGCACTATGAATTTTACGCAGGGTAGCTCAGTGGTAGAGCGAGTCGTCTTTCAACTCGAAGATTGTGGGTTTGATTCCTGGCTCCACTATAGTCTACATGCCCATGTGTCCTTGGGCAAGAACCCCATGTTGCTCCTGACGGCTGTGACAGCAGCATGTGAATGATTATGAAAGATGAGTGACAGCAAAACTGTGTAAAGCAGCTTTGAGTGGTCACCAAGACTAGAAAAGTGGCCAAAAGAAAACAGATACATATTGGTTTTAATTTGACTTTAGTCAAATTTGTTGACAGTATAAGAAGAAATAAAGAATAAAACCAAAGTTATTTGGCCATTTCAGTAAAGTTTCACACCCAATTTAACAGTGTGACGTATTTGTGTCTGTCTATACTTTGTCTTTCCAGGTACGGCCCCCTCTCTTTGTCTGTGTCTGTGTGTGCGCTAAGAAATTCAGTCGACCTTCATCTTGCCTTACTCAGCCCACGTTCAGATAAAGGGATCAGATCAAACTAATGTCTTCACCCCTCAGTGTCTCTGAACGGCCACTGAATAAAATTGCAGCTGCTGTGAAACGACTGTGACATAACTTGATCCACGCAGTGACAGCGCACACCACCGCTTGCTCCCTGTAATATATCAGTGCCAGGAAACAGTGGATGTGGAGACGCGCTGATTCAATCAGGGGCCACAGAGGCTCTGGGGAGAGTTCATCTATACCAAACCAGCAGCAAACACTCAAGAATCCCTTTAACTGCACTGGCTGTAACAACGTTTAAGGACTTTGAGGTTATTCATTCAACTTCTTCCCGACTAAGTACACAAAAGAGGAAATGCAAAAAGCGTCTGGTGTTGTCAAATGTTGAACCACAGAAATGTTACCGTTAACGGACCCTTCGCACGGCAGCCATTTTGACAGGTCACCGTATAGCAGGGGTGTCTAACATACAGCCCGGGGGCCAGAACCGGCCCGCCGCAGGGTCCAATCCGGCCCACAGGATGAATTTGTTAAAATGTCACACTACGGTTACAATCTGAACGTAGTGTCAAATACAATATTTTTCTCTTCCAGATACCTGTGACTAAATGCTGTGCCTTGTGTAATCCTGTGTGCTGTGTAAATAGTACATTTGGGCACGATATTGTTGAAATTGTACTTATATTTCTCAAGAAATTTCATGTTTTGTAAAAATATCGTTCATTAAATGTAAAACAAAGGAGAAAAAAAGCAAGGAGTTCTTGTTGTTCATAGGTTATCATGCTATTATTTTACTATTTTTACTGGTCCGGCCCTCTTGAGATCAAATTGTGCCGTATAGGATAACGACAGGTGTAAACAATCAAGTGTATGATGGCTGCATCCCATTTAGCTTCCTACGTGTCAGGCTCCGCATGTTACCTCGCCGTCACACTTTTCTCACTTACAAGAGGCAGAAACGGAGAAATGGTTAACGTGATCAGTAACACCTGTGCGTTTCCTGATCAAAACGTGTCAAAATGGCTGCCGCGAGAGAGGCGCCCATTTGAAGCACTTTAGCTGTCGCACAATTAGCGAACACACATAACTGCCAATTAGGTCATTTCTCAGTGGCTTCCGTGCGTCGTACATTTGTGCGCATAAATTTAAGTGGTGTGCATCATTTTAAATGAAGCACATAAAAGTTGTTTTGATTATCACAGACACATGGCTTCAAGCAGTGCAGACATTACCTTACTGGTTTTAAAATACAAATTTGATTTACAAATAAGGAGTGTACAATTTATTTTGTGTGAGCATAAACAATAAAGTGTTTACGGCCATCAAGCCGTGGTTGTTTTTTTTTTGCTTGATGTCTTTATGAGTCACCAACTGTTACTCATCTCAATATACAGAGACATATTGTTCTCCGCAGATAAATGACCAATAACTTTGACAAATGACAGTAAGATTGCTTTGAAGAGAGATAATAGAAATCAGATTTTCAGATTTGACAGGTCATGTTATGGGGTGCGGCATTTTTAATATGACGATTACATTAAAATCCAATAAAAATGTGTCACTGTAAGGTTGTCAAAGTTTGTTGTTTTTTTCTTCTTTTTTTATGTAGCTGCTACCCTGGGAACCATGAAACTATTTAAAGTCCTTGCTTCATCACTGACTCTAAAAATGTAATGATAATAGTTCCTATCCACCCTGAATACAAACATGGTTTTTCCTATGTCTGTCGTTTCTATACAAAGAAATAATGAAATCACTATCTTCCACTTGAAGTCATATTTTTGTCTAAAGACGTGTTTGTCTAATGACAATCTTTTCACGTCGCTACAGTTAATAAACCCCTGCTTTACCCAGGGTACAGGACTTGGACACGTTAATTATTTGGCAGGAGTGAGTGAGTGAGGAAACTTATCCCGACACCTACTTGCAGATACAGGGATGCTAGTGAACAGCGCACCCTGCAATGTGATTTGCAGCTAATCAAACATGTGAGGCAACTCAATTGCTCTGCTCAGTTCACTTGACTTTATCCAAAGAAAAGAGATAAAGTGGCACAGATGAACTAATCTGTAAAGTCTAAACCCACCCAACCTTTAAAAAGTAATTTATTGAACTATAACATTTTATTGTTCATTATAAATTTAAATATTTAAGTAAGTGGCTGTAGAAGTTCTGTTTTTCTTTTTATTATTAAATGATTTATTTGTAATAATTGAGCAAAAAGTGTTTGGGGCATACAGTCGGGGATCTTCAAAAATATGGTCATGAACAATTCTTTCCAAACATTTTACAGTAATTCTCATTATTCAGCTATTACGTGGATATTGATTTGGAAATTGCATTGTATTACTATAACATTATCTCCTAATAGTCACATTGTTACCATTGTTTTGCCAAGCTGAGAATTTGCATTATAAATAAGTATTTCCATAATACTAACTTCATATTTAAATATTATAACCCATGGTTTTACCATGTTGTTACTGTAATGTAATATAAAGAGATACAATTTCATTTCATTTTGATTTTATTGGTCAGCTACGTTGCTACATCATTACTTTGTTCCTTAAAATCTGAATATGTGACATGAAATAGTCTCTGTAGGAACAATAGCTGCTGGAAACAAAGAAAGAAGTGATTCAAGTGTTAGAGCTCTCCCTTTTCCAAAAAAATAAAAAATAAATAAAGCTGTATGACTCCATCCCATCACTTGCACCGCTGTGACCCTCATCCTCGCTGGGTTTCCACAGCTCCAAAGTAGCCTGCGTTGCCATAGTTACCTTCTCCTGGCTACTTTGTAAGGTCACCAGGTCTGGTGAGCTCTTCCCTCTGAGAACAGGCACAACTGATGTCCTGCAGGTTCAGGATGTAATGTAAATAGTCTCCGCTGACAGCCTCCTACTGTACAAATACTCAATTACATTTGCTTAAAGGAAATGATTTGTTGCAATGGCGAGCACTCGACTTGTGTGACATCAGCGTTGCCGGAGCAACAGCCACTGATTGCACAGGCTGGAATTAGGTATTGATCAGAGGAGGGGGTCCGGCGCCAGTGAGGGACTGGAAGCGATTCGCCACTACGATTTACAGAGGATGGGGGCGGGGGGTGAACCTGCACACTTCGCCCCAGCTCAGAGAGCTGAAAACCCCTCAGGAACCAATTTACACACAGCTACAGTGCAATATCTGCAGGAGTCAATAATGGAAATGTGATGCCCCCTCTGCCATCAATGTGACCGCTCCTCTCCCTCTTGTTAGAGCACCTTGAAAGTTCTAGGCCAATCCATAGACACAATGGATTTCCAATGATGTAGGGATATTTTGACTTTGGTATTCTCCGTGTAATTACACCTCTATGTAAGGTAACAGCCTCACACTGGATCTGTCTGTGCGTAGTCCTCTTAAAATAAATCTCACCTTAATTTAATTTAGTCATCATCTCATCACACTCATCCTGCCCTTACACTATTTCACATTGTTTACTCTTTCAGCTCATTTATTAGTCAGTAGGCAGTGTTTATCACTCGGCTCCTGCTGACACACATGTGATTTAAAACGCCTCACAAATAGCATCTTCCCATAATGAATTAAGAGCATTCGTTGCACATCAGTGTGGGTCTTACATCACTGCACTCAGTGTGTTTATGTCCATACTTTGAGTGAACAAAAGAAAATGTGGAAGCCTGTGAGGCTTGAACTTCCAGAGAGTGCCTTTGAAAGGAAAATTCAGGGTGTTAAATTGTCCTCAAGCTGTAAATGTCCAAACAATTTATGTACACATTTTTGACACAGGAGCATCTTGATGATCTTGTAGTTATCCTTGGTGAGTTTAGAGGGGAAGTGAGTCAAATTGAAACAAAATAATCTGGTGTGAAATAAACAGAGAAGGAAATATTCCCGATCACTTGCACAAACAAGTGATTTAAATCCTGACGACCCTTCATTGAGATTTTTCTGTGGGGTAAATAAAAAAGAATAGCAATGACTTCAAACTCAAAGCACACACAAAATGCACAAGTGGTGTGTGAAACTACAAGTCACACACAGGATGCATCTTACTACTGAGTATTCTGGATTGTGTTCCAAAGCAGAGCACGGTCCCCATGCAAATGTGCACTCAAACATAAACTAAACTGATACGAGGTTGCCAAGCACTTTGAGAATCCAATCCCTCATGACCCAAAAGACAGATCCACGAGGAGCTCCACTTACACTGCTTTTACACAACATAAACTGAATTTGAAGGCTGTAAATTTTTATTTTAAACCGTCAATATAGTGGCTGTTGCCGTGGTCATTTTTATGACTTCATATAAATACATTTCTTACATACAGCTCCTTTAAGTCTTAAGACCGTTGAACCCTGAAACTCAACTTCGCAGCAGACATGAAGTAAATGAGAGACAAATGCATCCCCTTTATGAGCCAATCACATTCCTGACAGGAAACACGCCCTCTCCTGGCAGCGCTCTGTAGTGCAGTCTTCAGTGTGAAGTAACACCCTGTGACATCTGAGGATGTTTAACCCCGCGGAGTTCACCGCAGGCAAATTTCTCCATCTTCCGAGGGAGGCGAAAAGCTAGTGCTGTCTCTTTTACATTTCACAGACACAGGACATGTCAGCCACTTGTCTTATCACGGGAATTGATTAAAGAATATGTTTGCCATAATGTGATGTATGCATATTAAAGTAAATCCTCAAAGGCAACCGAGACTGCTCCTTTAATAGAATCCAGTTATCGTCCAGAGTAAATTCCAAGACCTCAGTGTAATGGAAAAAAAACTGCCTGTCTGATCCTCCTGAAGCTTTTGTGTGGAATCTGTTTCAGTTTCTCGCTGCTGGCCTTTGTGTGAATCTCTGGTCACTGAGATGTTTGAGGTAGGAGCGTTCCATTACCTCCCCTGACCTGTGCAACCACACGCAAACACCACTGCAAAATGATGGCTCCGTCATCAGCAGAGCTATTACAGCTTCATAAACTTAAAGATAATATCAGAAAAGGGAAAATGTAACTATTATAAGACATCATCTGAGACATCATGTAATGATATTGAATGCTGATTGCACATCATTGTCGCCAAAGTGAAAGTCTCCGTAACCAGCAGCTTGTGTGCATGTACAGTATGTGTGTGTGTGTGTGTGTGTGTGTCTGTGTGCATGCAAGTCTAAATTTCCGCCTGTGTGCCATGATAGCTATTCATTTTCTTCTATTTCGGATGGTATCATTACACACTGGCTGGCGCTGCAAGTTTAATATGTTGTACATCTTTTTTTTTTTTTTTGCTTCATTCCTCATAGTGGGTTCAATGTCATCTCTTTGTTGTCTCAAAATGCAATCAATGAAGGTCCTCCTAGCCCATCCACTGAAAGTCAAACCCAACCTATCTGGGGCCACTCTGAGCTGTTCTGTCAAATCTAAGAATCAAGCCCATATTTCTTGGAGTCATGTTGTGCTAGCCCTCATTCCAGTTTGTGTGTTCTCTCCCACCTAATATACAAAAGATCTATTGAAATATGCATGAGGCCAATGATGCCTGCACTAAAAATACACTCAAATAGGGAATACATTGACAGCTCTGTTATTGAGCTCTCCTTGAGTTTCCTCTGTCACAGCAGCCACAGATCGCTCTCAAGACTCATGTATTATCAAAAGCACGCAACAGCTCTCTCTCTCTCTTTCTCTCTCTCTTTCTTTTTCTCTCTCTCTCGCACTCTCTCTCCTCCCTGCAATCTATCTCCATCTCACATTCACTACCTCTGTTATATTTTTTGCTCTATCACTCTCTTTCTCTGTTTGCCTGACAGTTACATGCAAATATTCACTCAAACATAATAACATTTTTCATATAAATAGTAGAAATGTGGCTGCAATAATTGTATTTATTTATGAAAAGGATGTTTGCTTAATAACATATATACATGTTTGTTGCCCTCTACACCATTCTTGTAGTTTGATATTGGGAAATTAAACAACTAGAGGAAATGTGATCTGACCTCAAACCTGACCGTATTTTTTTGTGCATGGTCAGATATTCCCTTTAAAACTTAAGGAAAACTCAAACACATTATTTATAATAAAACATATTAATACCTACATTTACAATATATTATGTAATTTGCCATGTCCCATTGCTACAGTCATTTGTTTACACTGTTGTCTGCTACTGAATGGATGGTGCTTAATATGTTTCCTAGCAGGCATTTTACACAACAATCTTTTCAAATCCTTAAAGCTCCAGTGCGTAACTTCTTTCACCCCCTTGAGAAATTCTGAGTAATTGCTAAAACACGCAAGTGCCTCTAAGTGATGAATGGCTTGGTGATCTCGCACCACCCCCACCCCCTCTGTTAGCCATATATGCAAGAAGCATATATGCCGTCAATCTGCTGGGTGTCCAAGTTATTATAGCAGTAGAATCCACATCTGAAACGTTTTGTAGATATATCGGCGTTATCAGCCAAACATTTTCCAGCCGTCTGGCTTTCCTAGCGCCATGTTGCTTCCGCCTTGCTTCCATTCAAAAAGACTGCTTTAGTAAGAAACACAGTAAGTTGCATGGAGCATGAAAGTTTATTTTAACATAATAGTCATTTTTAATGCCAATGGATGAACAGATCATAATGTGACTTAAAAAATGAATCCTTCTGCAACCTCCTTTGTTGCCTACATTAGCCTGAAGATCAGGGATCAGCAAGTAAATGAGGCAGAGCGCCAATTATTTTGTAAGCAATTGAATACTGGACCGTGTTTAAATACAGCAGTGTTTTGATTTAGATTTTTTCAAACCAAACATTTAACTGTCAGTTCATATTGTTTCAGAATGAAAGATCTGAACTAAATAAGACATTTAAATTTTTTGTTAAATAATCTGCATACTGATGCTCGCAGGCCAGTGTTGGCCTAGTGGTCACCAATTGCTGACCACTGCTGTAGACTAATATGAATAGTTAGTTAGTAGAGTTGTGTCAGATCTTCTGTGATGTTATCCACACGTCCATATACTCTACTTTTGCCCACCAAAACAGTAAGTTTGGCAAGTACGTTAAGCAAGTGATGTATTCGTAGGAATGGAGTCTGCTGACATCAACAAACCCTGCACAACACAGACTCCAGATACATCACCACACAAAGGAAAATAAAGTTGCAGCCCAAACAGCAAATTGGTCAACACCATGAAGACTTCAGTGTTGTGTCGCAAAGTATAGCATTTGTTTAGCCCCTTTAAATCAGCATTGTGTAAACTAATTAGGCAATTACTTAAATGTAAAGGCCATTATACAACAGTGAGTTCTGACCAGTGGGGAGCAGGTTAATCTCGTGAGCAGATACTACTTGTATGTATATCTTTGTGATACAGGTGATATAAAGTATACTACAAAAAGGCTTTTTTTCCGGAATTCACTATTCTAATTAAATCATGAATGCTTGTCGGGAGAGGACGAACCTCGCAGTGTCTTTATGTCACATCAGAGAGTGAGATCGTGGATCATGAGTGAGTGGGCACCGGTGAGATGGCCGCGCCTCTGGAACTCTCTGCCACAGGACATAAAACATAAATTAATAAATAAATTATTTCACCTCCTTCAAATCCTGGTTCAGACAAACATATTCACTTTAATCCTGGGACTGGAATGACCGCACTGTTGCACTTAACTGCTGTCTTAATATGATTTATTCTGTTTTACTATTTTGACTGTTATGTCACGTTATGGATGTTTAATCTTGTCTTTTTGTGACGGTGACCTTGAGTGGCCTGAAAGGTGCCTTTAAATAAAATGTACACAAAAATAAAATGATCACAAAAAATATAGCCTAAACAAAAAAAGTATTTCTTTAAAATAAAAATGCATGGATCAGTGAACTTTTTGATTTGATAATCGATTAATCGGTTTGAAGCTTTTTTCATTATTAAAACAAGATTTCTGATTCTGTTTTAGCTTCTTAAATGTGAATGTTTTCTTCGTTTCTTTACACAGAAACCATTCAAACTCAATCATTTTGGTTTGTGGACAAAACAAGACATTCGAGAACATCATCATTTCCAGGTTTGACAAACACTGGTCAACACTTTTTAACATTTTCTGATATTTTATGGACCAAACGATTACTCAATTAATCGTGAAAATAATCGACCGATTAATCGATTATGAAAATAACTGTTATTTGCAGCCCTAGTGCAAGATAAGTCAACCAGTCGTGGAACTATAACTACATTTAAAAAAAAAAAAACATATCTTAACCCATAATGCCCACACAGCACGTTAAATTGCCGTGGGAATAATACATAACTCCTTATATAGACATCCTGGGGGGTTGTGTTTATATGTCACATCTATAAATATTCTTCTTATGTGTTGTTGAGTCAAAGTTATTATTAATTTTATATTGCATATTTTAAAAAAGCAAAAAAAAACAGCAGTAGTGATAATTGTGCGGAAGTCACAAAATAGACCATTCTGCTTCCATATTAAAAACATCCAAGTGAACTTTAAACTGTGACGTTTTTCCAAATTCATTTTCTTAAATATTTTGAGTATAGGTTTTGCTCAGTTTTGTTTATATAATTAATAATATAAGAGACTCTATATTGCACATTTTTATAGCCTCTGTTTATCTGAAAATCACACTCAATGTCATGCATACTACAGCTTAAAACATAGCTCCAAACATAATTATTCAAAGTTATGGATTCATAATGCAGCCTAATCCTGACACAAACACATACTGAGGTACAACGTGTGTGAAGAGCAGTCAAACAAACCACCCTGTGACTACTTCCACTGGTTATTCACACAGTATGACACAGTCCAGCCTTCTTTTATTATTGCAGGAGATCATAAGACCAGTTTCATGACTCATCAGCCCGGTTTTACCATAAAGAACAATGAGCTAATGAAACTATAGCCACCTTTACATAAATGTATATCCCCTTTTTATTTCACATAATATGACTTAAAAGCCACATTCATTTATGTCATTATGTTTTTCAACATAATTAAACTGCACTGTTGAGATCACTTTGCAGAAAATTTAGTCAGTATCAGCTACACCTCTGTAATTGGGCAGATCTTTTTTTCTTTGAGCGAGAGAGGCGCTGCGAAATACACCCCTGCAACTTTAATAAGTTCCAGAGTCCTCGGCTCCAGGTTGCTGCTCCCAAGGTGCTGGTCTGAGTTAGCTAACATTTATCACATAAACATCTAACACCACTCCTGCTAAAGCAGACAAATGCCTTCCTGCTCTGCAATCCCTTTCGTAGCCATCAGAATCAGGGCAACAAATCCAGCTTTAATAGTTATCTATGGAGTCTCTCGCATGCAATGAACACCTACATTTATTTCTCTGCTTTCACCCGATGAGGGTAAGTGGATCAATTAGTGAAGACTACAAGTTCAGCATCTTTACACATAGTATCAATTGTTAAGTTGAGCAACAGCAGGTCCCTAGATTATCACAGATACTTTGGCTCGCTCCCATCCCTCCTTCTCTCCTTCCTCTAGATCCAAAGCTAGCCTCATTACAAATGATCTTCTGATACACACAACCTTGGCACACACCTTCGAGCTAATCGCCCACAGATTGATTTTTAATTAGTAACACTTTTGGATGGTGGCCAACTCAAATGGACTTTTATGAAAAACTAATCACCTTTTAGCTTTTAAGTGTTAAAAGGTGTGAGCAGATGGTTTGAAGCGGTTTAACGGTGTTGAGATCGTCACAACAAATGAAAATTGCTGAAACATAATTATTCACAAGTTTACTGAGATGTGAATTAGAGTTAGATCACCTCAGAGTTCATGAAGTTCTGTGCTGAGAGAACAAGTGGGGATGAAATAAAAACTGGGCCGGGTCAAAAAGAAAATTGGGCCAGTGAAATGTCAGTCCACATTAAACAAACAGGTCGAATGAGCCCAAAAAGGTGCACCCAGTGAGTTCATCTGGCATGAGTTCATTATCAAAGTGCACCCAGCTTTGATAAAGTGGGCCAGTATTTGATGGCAAAAGGAGACACGCGCAACATCTGCAACATTTTATGCCCAGATGTACTCACTGTGATCTTCTGGGTTTGGCCCAAGAAAAATGTCTACACAGGAAAACTTGTCCCACACAATTATATAGAAACTATTAGCTATGTTTTCATTTGATTTTTTCATCATCTAATGAATTAGAATTCATTGGATTTGCACACAAAACAAACAACAATTTTACTTTAGCATTTAACCCTTTCCTATGACACACCAGTAGTGAACACATAAACCAGGAGCAGTGGGCAGCACATAAACAACTGGGGTACCTTGCTCAGGGGCACCTCAGCCCTTGACCCATGTCCCTGGATTCAAACTGGCAACCCTTTGACTAGACCAACTCCCTACCATTTGGCTACAAGCTGCCCATAAAACCAACTGTGTACTCAAAGTGAGATAAGAACATTTCTATACCACATTGTGTATATTTGTACATCATAATTATCAATTTGCTAGCACAATTTATTATGGAATTATTTTAGATACTGAGGTAAATGCCAAATTTAATACCACAGATTACAGGTTTGCCATTGGTGACAAAATGGCAGAATTTCAAGAGCATTTAATATGAAGCAAGCATGAATCTATGTTTCTGACACAAATACAAACTTACAGTATATTTCTCTTTCATGTTCACTGCAAGGAATGACCTTAAATGTCAATTCACAATGAGTTCTAGATGTAGGTGTTTTTAAAGAAATGGGAAATCTCTGTGCAAATCCTGTTTTCACTATATGTTACATGACATACATACATGTGCGTTAGCAATTTTGTGCTATATTTGTCTGTACGTGTTTACCTTGCTGGAGGGGGTGTTCATACTTTCCAGGGTGTTCAGAGCTTCACACACTCGCTGTAGCTTACACACACACACACACACACACACACCAACACATCTGACCTAACAATCCACTCAACAGTAATTTATCTGTGTGATCCATCATTATCATGTTTTATTATGGCCACCTTTGGAGATATAATTCACAAATAGGCGCACGCTCCACAGATGACAGTGAGGGAGAGGGATGTCCTTTACCTTCGTCCTCTGCCAGGAGCTTTCAGGAGTCTCCGTGGCCCTATATGCTAGAGCCCAGACCCTGGAATGGGCAGGGACACTGGGGATCTGGGGAGCAGGGGCATGCCCTGTTAGCCCACTGCATTATGGGCCAGCAGGACTCCCATTAAATGCCAGAGAGAAAGAGAAAAACACCACAGCAACAGCAGAGCGTTGTCCGTGCCATGTCACATGACCACCTTTGTATTCTCTAGCCATAACTCACTGCCTGTGTGCAGGGATTGATCCCGAGCTGGACACTCCCAGGAGAAGCCCTGGCACTCAGTGGAGTTTGATCCCACAGATTAATGCAATAGGGATTCCCGGTCCAGGTCTTTGTCTCTAGCCAAACACTTAACGTCCCCCGAATTTGTATCCAGTAAAGGTTGGGACCCATGTTTATTTGGGTAATGAATTGCTGTAATTAATGCACCTATTGATTCCCCCTCAGTGTCTTCTACAAAGGCCAGGCCGATTTCTAATTTAAAGGGAGTGGGGGTGTTAGCAAGAAGATGAGAGAAGGGGAGGAGAGAAAACCTCAGTATAGGCAAAACAATTGCACTATGTGCTTGAAGAATGAGGGTGTAATTGTTCGATGAATCATATTTGAATACTTTCAATTAAATATTTCAAGTTGAGGGCATTTGGTCTTGTCCATGCCGTTATGTCACTCTGGTTACCATCTTGTGTTGTAATAAAAATGTAAATCCTTGTAGGGCATCTGAGAGTCGAGTGGCATCTCAGTGGTTTGGTGTTCCACTAATAACCACAATGCAATTCTCTCAGACGAACCGGCGTGAGCACATTAGCATAGTATTTTCCCCTGGAATTATTATTATTATACTAATCTCCACCACTGCGTCCTATCAAAAATACTACATGCATTTACAAAAACTTTTACTGAACATGAAACAATGTCCTTCAAAGGCAGCAGATTTTACAGTTGAAAATTCAGTATTTTCTTTCAGGCTACATCATATGTGTATATGTGTGTGTGGGGGGGGTACGTTAAGTGTGACTTTTCTTTTGTTGGACATGGCTCCTTTAAACACTGTTTATGTCCTTCCCCTTGCTGTGAGGCTGTGTGGCTGTGCCCTGTGTAAACACCTGGTCACTGCTGCTGTGGAGCGTCTGACCACAGAACAATGAACAGCCAGCTGGTCTATCTATTATTGTTTGTTGAGCTTCACCTCAAGAATTGTATTCACCCCCCTGTGAGTAATTACAAGAAAATGAGCCTTTGACCTTTGATGTATATTGGAAAAAACTTTAAGTGCAATATTGTCAGTGTGTGTGTATTGATTGCAACTGCAATTACGGCTAAATACCTTGACAATCAGAGGTGGGTGGTTTCACTGTTTGAAAGATACCTGCTGCACTGCGATAAATGAAAGCGCAGACAACATTAACATGGCTCTCATCATGAAGCAGTCCATTGTGTTCTCGTTCTAGCTTACCATGACATGTGATATTTAAATGACGATGATATTGAAGGGGCGCAGTGATTGTGTAACAACAATGTAACCGAGCTAGTTATTCAAGTCACAGTTATTTATTGATAGCACACTTTAACTAAATGATAGGCAGCAGCTCACTCAGTTTTCACCACTCTAACAGTGATGATGAATAATGATTCATTCTAACCTCCAAGATTTTCTAAGAACCTATGGCATGCCTTATTAAAGGCAAAATAGGTAGAAGACTAATTAAGCAGACCAAATAGGAATGACGGCATGCCGAACTGCCAAAGCCAAGTAAGAGCTTGAAAAATGGCTCCTCTGTTATTTCAATTAATCAGTTGTATTTTGCTTAATTTTGTTTGACGTTGGCAGAGGAAACGTCCTCTGGGAGTATCTGTCCTTTGACCACTAATGCTTTAGTAATTCTTCCATCAGTAGAATCCATGATTGAAACAATCAAGTGTGTGTGTCTGTGTGCGCACGCGTGTGTGTGCGTGCAATGCATGTGTGTGTGTGCGTGCGTGTGTGTACTTGTATGTATATCTTTGTGAGGACTGAGAAACTTAAAAACAATAGCAAGAAAGGATATTTTGGGAAAGTGACGTACAAGAGTGTGTGTGTGTGCAGGTGTGTGTGTGTATGTGTGTGAGAGAGAGAGAGTTAGTGTTTATTTAGCCTTCATAAATACAGTGACCATTAGGAACCAAACAGCACAGCGTCATCTGTCATTCAATCATCACTTCCCTCTCCTTCATTTTGCTTCCTCCAGTGTGGCAGTTGACTGCAGAGCCCACACAACTGAGAGGAGAACCTGATTAACCTTACAGTGACTCCAGAAGCATGTGACCACCACTGCTTCCCTCCTCTCTAACCCACAGCCCAAGAAGATGTTGAACTTAACGTCTGCACCTCTACAGTGATGAATTAACAATAGAACATTCCAGTGCCCTAGTAATTACCACACACTTTGGACATGGCTACATTTTTCAGCTCTGCCACACAGGTTTGTCGGTATTAGTGGCTTTCACCTGGAATCCTGGGGCTCTTTGCTCTTCCTAACTTTGTTTTCTCTGACGCAGATTAGATCTGCCACCCCATTACAGATTCATTTTCCTAATTTTTCATGTCTGCACCGCGCCCCATCTGCACAGGGCTGATAATTGTGGGGACCAGCCCTGGTGATTAACATCAGCAGAATTAATTACGCCCGCCATTAAGGCTCCAGGTTGCACACAATGATCAAGAGAAATTAACTTTCTCCCAGGCCCCTAAATCATCTCACCTTCAAGTGGAGTGATGGCAAAGAGACAGGCCTGGCGTCCTGGACTCTGCTCGGCACCTTCTTAACCAAACACGAGGTGTGCATCCCACAACCGCACCAATTCCCAACAAGGAGATTATAGCCACAGCTGATGGTTATCAATTATGCTACCTTATGTGGTGGGATGAGCGAGTGTTGTCCAGGGTCTGGTGACTAATGGACCTGTGTTAGAGCCACCCTGCAGCTGCAAACTGGGGAGCTGACTGTTTCTCTGGCCAGGGACGACCCGACAGATGCTGAGGGGGGATCAGTTCAATGGCCTGACACACACAGGTATATCTGCTCACCACAATTGACTGTGCACATTGGAGCAGGGTGGCTGTGTGATTGTAGGTTAGCCAGAAACTGCAGCCTAGGAATATGAGTTACATCTCTAGAGGAGTCCCAACTACAACAGGAGAAATTAAGGCTGTTAAAACCATTTTAAGACGTTACATTGTTATTGTGTTGTGTTGCTTATACAGTAAGAGAGGGAGAGTGATGTGTTTGTAAGCTATGCTAATGGATCAGGCCCCATGTCCCTGCAGCAGGGGGAACAGTGGTAATGTCAGGAGGAGATAAGCAAATTGCATCAGTATCATATTGACTTGTCAAGGTTAAGCAGCATAAGCAAGGGGCGGAGTAAGAGGCAAAAATTCCCCATCCTTCTGACTCCCTCTTTGCCTGACTACTGAATAAGATGCATTAGAGGCGGAAGAAGAGCGTCAAGAAGTGAACATGAAGCGATAGAGAGGTGGCTTTGCTTTGAAGCAACCCTTCTCTAACATCCAAACACAGAGTCCAGTTGAGATAGCAATCACACAGAGCACGCAACAGACACACGTTTGCATGGGCAGGATTTGGCTCTCTGCTCTCGTTTAGAATGATTTGATTTAGCTCCACAGGATCTAATTAAGCTCAGATCCAAACCTCTTTGGAATTTCAGCAGCCATATTGTGAATGTCAGACTCTGAGAAATGGCCATGAGCGATCAAACCTGTGTATGTGTGTTTTTAGGAACTCACATCACAGTGATAGAATAATGGCTGTCAATGGATATATGGTGATAAAAAGTTGACGACTGTTATGCATAAGGAGCCGTATAAATTTTAATGACAGCAAATGTAACGTGTTGTAAAAATAATAACCAAAGCAGTAACAATTATGGCTTTGCCAAGTTAACTTGCTCAAAACAAGTACAAATGCGGTGGAAACAAAAAAAAAGAGTCCACCAGCTCTGCCTGAGGTTCATCCCAGGGTGATTGTCACAGCACTTCCCTTTCCCTCTAATTAGCTATAGCAGTTTTGCTTGAATTCGGTGTATAATCCCCTAGATGAAGTGCAGTCAGCATCTTTCCTGTTCCTAAAAGCACGAGGTGCAGTATCATCAACTCCATCTTCACTCCAACTTTGCCTCTCGATGATTTAATAAGGTTAAAAGACTAGTCAGCAATTACCCCCTGCTCAGTGGAGGAGAAATCTCAAACACATTTGCATCAGAGTTGTAAACAAATGCCAGACACCATATCTACAAAGAAAGTGGCTATCTCTGCTTTTTACACCCCAGACCCACAAGCGCTCTTTTTACTCAGAGGCAAGAACAGGTTTTGTTAACAAGTTATTTTAGTTGTGATTGTCCGGGTGTTTGTGTATCCCAGAGCCTTGTAATGGTCAGGGTGAGACAGTCCAGAGAGTGTCATAGGGTGACATTTACTGCTTCTGCTGTGGGGAAACAGGTAAGCAGAGCACCATCTACAAAGTAAGTCCCCTTTGACACCAGCACTCTACAAATCAGGTCTGAAGGGCAGTCCAGAAGGGAGACACTGACACAGAGGTCCTTTAGAGTTTCAGCGTGGCCCAGGAATGTGGCAAAGCGAACGCAGCTGGGGTAGAACAACCAGACGTCTGGGATTTGTCTGGCACCATGTTTGCTCTTACTAACCTCATCTTCAGACAACTCCAGGGGAGAGAAGAGTCTGGCCAGTGCTTGTCCCAATAAGCTCACTCCATATTACTGATGAAAGTTTCTAACTAGGTTATTGGGGGGCATCGACTCTGTTGGAATTAGCCCTCCTAGTTGCTCTTATTAGATAATACTTCCTGTATTAGTAAGGCAGCCGTGATAGCGGGCAGATTTACAGCTCTCTGCGGCCGGCAGCTCACTTTTAACATGGGCCGTGTTAACTCTGCTCATTAAACAGAGGATGTCATCACTCCACGCCACCGCTGCATGTTACATGTCACACATATCCTCCACAGGCCAGCCCCTGTCCGCCTCCGTCCACAACATCCTCTAAATCTGTCATTGCCACCTGGACCAACATGTGACCACGGCTTCAGCTTCGCATTGTGCATGTGTTGGGCACATGTGGTGGGACACGCACAGGTGTGTGTGAGTGGCACATGTGACCATTACACCCTCCCCCCCCCCCAGAACTTCCTCCAGCTATTGTATGTGTGGACGGATGTGTGAGACAGTCAGCGGTCCGTCCATCCACATGCGGAGAGGTGTAGTTGTGACGCTCATTACAGAGCCAACTCTGTACATAGGCCAGATAAGCAGAACAGGACAAGATAAGGAAGCGTGACTGGCTAAAGCAAAGCGCAGCCTGATATTCTGGTGTCACCACCAGAGAAAGGGTATCCAGTCTCTCTCCTACAGTAACATTTACTCTGCTGTCCATCTGTGAAAAAGCATATTTAAATAAACCTTTTACTGCAACATTTTAGTTACAACCTGCTTGAATCTGCATGAAACAAGCATTCACTGTTAGATAATTGTGCAATTTATAAAGATGACAAAATTCACATACAACGACAACAACTCAAAGGGCATTTTCTGGTTATTCGTTTCTTTTCTGGTGATCAAAATCAGGACTTAAATGCCATGAAAGCTAATCATGTAACATTTTACTTGCAAATTTCATGCATAATATAACTATTGTGGAAAAACAGATCTTAAAAAACGTTTTTATTTTGCAAATCTTATTACATGCACGTAAAATTTTATTTCATGGACAATTTACTTAAGAGAAGAGAAAGGGGGCTGATGGCAATGGACACACACGGTTCAACTTCATGCTTAAGGCTCCCTCCAAAGTTGTGTCTCAGCATTGCATGGGATTTTTCTGTATAGCTTCCACATACTGTATCTACACTGCTGCTCCCTCCTACAATGTCTGTCATTAAGAAAGCAACCTATAAAAGACTAATGTCGAAGTTTAATGAAATAAACGTCAGCACAATTACAGCAGCCAATGGTTTATTTATCTGACATAATTCACTTTAGATTGGCTCCATATTTTCCCCTGGTCACCCTGCAGTGGCTCGACTGGGACACAATGAAAGTGGCCACATGTGTGAAACATAAAGAATCATCTATTTAAAGTTGCATTCCATTGAAAAAAGGCTTGATTCACACTTTGCTATGTGAATGTTTGGCATTAGTCGATCTGTTTGTTTGCAACATTGGCAGATGTTTAGAAGTTGACGTAAATTCTTAAAGCACAGTTTTTCCATATACCTTGATTAGATTATTTGTCCAAGACATAATTATTATGGGCATTGTACGATGGAAATTGCTCCCTGTAAGCCTAAGAATGTGCTGAAATGCATTGATAGTAATCATTTTTCTAACTGGCTAAATACTATGGAGGATTTGCCTGGGTCGACTTGCAAAATGACCCATGCCAGCACTGGCTATTATACTACATTAGTCACTGACTCCTGGGACTGTGCAGGCCTTATGGTTATTCTGGTGTAAATGGAGAATCATCTGATTCAAAACATTACAGAATGTGTTTACCCAACTGCTTGTGTGTGCGCGTGTGTGTTATGTGTGTGTGTGTGTATTCATGTCTGTAAACCAATATTGGATCACCAGGTGCGAAGGTCATAATTCAGCTGCTTCATAGTGATGCAGATAGTGTTTACAGTGTCCAAGTGGTGCCATTAGACATCATGTCTACAGAAATTTAGCCATTGCTTCTTGTCCAATAAATTGCTCCTCTCATCATCAACAGTGCAATCATTCTCTGTGATAGTAAAGCACAGGGGAGGAAAGAGGACTCGGCCCTCCAAGATGGATGTGTGTTATTGTTTGTGGGATGACAGTGTGTTTGAATCAGATCCTCTGTGCTCTAATCCCAGGTAGAGCTCTTGAAGTGCTGAGTCAGTTACTGCTTCATCGATCCATCACAGTGGGTTAGTAGTGGGCAGGTGTACTCCTCGGCTCCCGGGAGACCAAGGAAACACCTGCCCCGCACTGCTCGGGACTTCATCATCCCACCATTCCTTTGTCTCGTTCTGCTGGGAGCTCAACGTCGGGCCACAGAAAACTGTGAAAGCAGCACTTTTGTGGTCGTTTGTTGCCTGTACACAAAAATTAGGGGAAGGGAGAGATGGTTTTCCCTCGACTCCCACACCTGCCCCCTCCTTTTATTTCTCACCCAGGAAGAAGGGACAAGCACTCAATGGACCGCACAACAACTGAATTGAAGCTGCACATATCAGCTCTTTTAGCCGAGATGCAGGGTAGCACAAAAACGCTGTCCCCAAATCTTCATTTTATTAGACAATCCCTGCGTTATCAAAATGAATACCCTTTTACAATAACTGCAGAGAACAATGACTTTGGAAGTACATTGAGAAAAAGCATAGTGGTTATTATTACATCTGAGAGCAGTGCACCAGTAAAGAGGTGAGAGTCTATGTTTCTCCTGCTGCAGGCAGTCAATTAGTGCCAGAGGGAAACAGCTCTCCTCTGTTGCTCTTCGCTGAGGAGCTGTAAATAACGGGTTTTATTACACTACACTATCTGCATCTCTTCTCTGGACATCAATAGGCCAATACTGAGGACTGTTCCCTATAATCACTCCTACTCCTATTTTACATTAAAAGCAAGATGGAAGTTCAAAGTTACCAGCTTCACATCACAGAATTTAGACTTTTTTTCTTCGTAATTGATGTCACCGAAATATGAATCATATCAATGCATTATTCATTTTAAAAAGGGCGGGTTTACAAAACAGGCAGGCTTTCACAATGTATTGCTCCCATAGAGCATTTGGAGAAAACGTGTAATTGTTTGTCCATATAGAAGGACAAATATCCACCAAACCCATCCTGAACTGTGTCTCATTTAAAACACTTTGTTCTGCACAGCCTGTCTGACAGTATCAATACACAGTGCGATGGCACCTATGTGTCAGACAAGAACAATTCAATGTTAAAAAAGCAAAACAAAGTGCCACCATTTTCATTTTGAGTTCTTCGTGGTTGTGTGTGTTTGGGATATGAAAGTGTTTGATATATTTACTTAAGTATTGGGTCTGTTGGTGACCCAAATGAATACCAAAGACGCAAACACATGCTGTGTGTTTTTGAGTTCAGGGGAAGAGGGACACGACTAAATGATCATTCCTGCATGAAAAGTTATTTACCTCTATTACTTCGGTTAATTAAAAGAAATCTTATGACCTGTGTAACAGTAAATAATAAAGGAGTGATATAAGAGTTTAGCAATCCTATATAGTACTTTTGTAATCCCATGTCTTCAGTACATTCATAATGTCAGCTTGAAAGACAGTTTTTTGTCTAAAAGGCAATAAAACACTAATGTAGTGAATATTTATTAAAGGAATCAAAAGTGTTTACATGCATGCAAATTTCAGAATCATTATAAACACACATTTTGGGACCAGCTATATATTTGTAAGTCTATGATGCTGAGTGATTTACAATATTTCTCATGGAGTTTCCTCTTTTAATATAACAAAGGACAATAATATTGAACTCTGAAGCCCTCTTTTAATCATAATAATAAATCATTCTTGCTTTGTTGATGTCATGTCATGTTTTTGAGTTCTCTGATAGTCCACGTCCTCTTTCAACTCTCACTGTAAGTCTTACAACATTCCAGTGACAGGGAGATAGAAAATGCAAGGCCACAGTAACCATCTTTAGCTCCTGTAAATTGAATGCTGATTCTATTTATATTTGGTGTCTTTCACACCCAGCTTCCTTCATGCAAGTGAACAGGAAACAGATGCTAGGAATTGTTCTTTCCCCATATTCCTCTGAGAGAGATTCTCGTCAACACCAACCTCTGAGATTGGCTTTGTACTTGCATGCGAAAAGGTAGTAGACAGTGACTAAATTGACTCTCTGGTTCCCCTGCTATGAATCTCCATTTCCTCAACATTTCCATTTGCGTATGTCCGTCTGCCCAAACCCTAGGTTATGGCAGGCCGGCTTCCCTAATGGAGTCACGGAGCCAAGTCTACGCTTTCTCAGGACAAGGTCAACCTCAACACCCCAGGCACCACGAGCAGTGGAGAATGGGGTTTGTGAGGAACATTAAAGTCATAAATAATATTTCAGTGACAATTTTTAAGACAGAGTAAACACATGAGAGTTGTGTAACTTAAGAGCAAATAAAACCAGCTGCAATATTGTCTCCTGTAAATATCTCCTTGATCAGGTATATAGTGTATTTGAGACGCAACAGCTCATAGGCCAATAATAAAAATGCATTCTAACATAATGATATCAATTATGTAAACAAATAAAAACAAATGTAATTAGGGCTTTGAAATGAGTGTATATAATCAAGTAGTGTGACATGTGACACATGGGAAAAATAATGATTTAGTTTTGAGGAATATTGTTTGACATTTACAAGGTGAGATAATATGATGATGAAAGGCTCTTCTTCTCATGGACCATGGTGCCATCTAGAGGACACTGACAACAAAGGGACAAAGAGGCTTAATATGGCCTATTGTACAGGTCTGTGGTGGATTCTTTTTTGCTTTGTGCACATTGTAAGACCTGTGTATATATACGGAATAAATATTTAGGGTATTGTTTTTCATGGAAAGGTATTTTAATCTAGAGAGGATTAAGAGAACTGGGACAAAAGAAAACCTTGCCCTGCTCAGAAGTCTTTGTATGTATGGTCCTTGACACTGTGTGGAGCATTGTGATATGGTGCCACCTACTGTTGGATCATTTCCTCTGTACCGTTGGTTGCTGTGGAGCATACGGTAAATAGGAACAATAATCATATTAATATAATCAAACTCAAGTAATACAAAGGTCAAAAGACTATACCATTTTATAAGTGAGTGTGTATGTGTGTTTCCATACTCTGTGTTCCCACCTCCGCCAGCTGAAAAGAATGAGGGGGGGAAAGGTCATATTCATGTCATCCCTCACCACACACATGATTTGCAGCCCTATGGTTCCTCCCTTACAAAGATTTACTGTACATTAAATTTTTGCTGACATGGTACTCTTTAGTACCTTTTCTCAGATATATGGCAAACCATAATTTGGAGGTGTAAAATGGGTATAAAACCTGTATTAATTATTTAATCGCTGTTCTAAGTGCTTCCTTTTAGTCCACACCAGGATGACATCCCCCTCTATTTCAGGGGATCGTTATATCACTCACTTGTCAAAGAAAAAATTACAATTAAGTCCGAGATTGTATAGCTGTAGTATAAATCAGAACAAATCACGACTGTTTTATGAGTATCATCACTAATAATTTTATTCTTCTTTTTAACACCATTTGATGGAAATGAACTGCTAATTGTATTTAAATCCCAATCCTCATGCTCTGGAGTTGAAGGCCTTCCAGCATATGTGAAAAATACCTTAAAAAAAATATATAGTGATAAAACAGAAGCTGACGCCATTTTAGAAACAAAAACACTTTTCACCGGTTTCTTAAAATGCTGGCAGAGAGCCACCGCAAGCACACAAAAAAGAAATGTCCCTGGCAGGTAGCAGTGTGTGGGACCTGTAATATATCTTAGTGTCAGGGGGCAGTTAGGTACAAAGACTGGTGGATGTGATCAACAACCAAACAAACATGTTGTCCTAAGGTCGGGGCGTGGAGGGGCACACAGATCATCCGTCAAACTGCATCTGTGAGAGGCTGATACTGAGTACTGTGTACTTTCAACACACTCGCCACACTCAGCTCTGCTTCTCCGTCCCCAATTATGAGATTATTTATCTGGCACACAGCGAAGAACACAGGACATTGTGGTTCTTCGTGGTTGTGCGTGTTTGGGATATGAAAGTGTTTGATATATTTACTTAAGTATTGGGTCGGTTGGTGACCCAAATGAATACCAAAGACGCAAATACATGCTGTGTGTTTTTATCGTAAACTTGATCTCAATATTATTTCACATTTTAAACCATGCAATTGTAATAGGTTTTTAGATTACAAATTAAATTGCTATTTATGTTGAAAACCTACTCATATCATATTCAAAATTTAGACCCCTCCTTCATTTTCATCATGACAAGACTCAGCAATTATGTCACATCAATAATGGAGCAAAAATTCAACATTTTGTCTTTTTTAATGTAGTAGAGATAGAAAATGGAAATATCTATAGCTAACACCTTTGACGCAGTGATATTAATTCAATAAATTCACTTTCATTTGAATTGAAAAAGGTACTTTACAATTCAATAGTGATAAATTAATTACAATACATACATTAATAAATCTGTTGTAGGGATTAAATAAATATTTTTCCCCTCACCTTATGCCAGAAAAATAACCAGTTGTGGCAACATTATTAGAAGTTAAAGAAGTTTGTTCATACATGATAATAAATGGTGAACCTATGGGATACAAGTAATATAACTATGCTACGGTATCATGGTCATCAGAGACCTGACACTTTCTAAAACATACACGTAAAGAAGAAGAAAGGTAAAAGATTTGGGGTAAGTACTTTTTATTACTTGACTATTATATTGTGTATTCTAACCCTTGAAGGGATTGTAACTACTGATTATTTGATCCAAAACAAACAAGAAAAACAAATGACATTTGGACAATATTTCTGACCATCTGCTGTACTTCAACAACAGAGGCTCGCACGAGCTTCAGATGCCAAGTGTGACAGTGGAGTCGCTGAGCAGGTGTTGGCTGCAAATGTACAGATAAAATACAGCTCGTAATTGTCAGCAGTGCCATCACCATCCTCAAACGGTCCTACAGGGTCCAATTTTCAAAGCGGGAGATGGTTTTTACATGGTCACACTTGACACGACATCAAAAATAGATTATTAAAATAATAAAGAAAATATGGCAATGGTAATATGACTGCTTTCGGTATTATTTTTTCTAAGGATATCCCAGTGTATATGCTCTTAAGTAAAAACCTAACACATCTTTTACTCAATAGAAGTTACATCAAAGTAAAAAGAAAATGCTCTGAAAAAGTTGACATGACATGTGGTTATGATTTACTTTATTCTGCAGCTTCTGCTCAGATGTATACCAGAGCTGTTCGCCCAGAAATGTATTTATTATCTGTAACCAAATACAGTCACTGCAGTAGAATAAAAGGTGCAAAAAAACAACAACTTGGCTCTTGAATGTGAACTATCGCCTGATCATAAATACACATCAATATTATTGTCAGGAAAAACATTATCCTTTTATTGGGGCTGCGTTTTCCTCACACACTGTACAATAAAGTTAATGACAGACATTGTCTAAACCATAAAGCAGTCATATATTTGGAGATGCTGGTCAGCTTCAACAAGGCTCAGTAGCAATGCTCATAGATCATACTTATCCAATCAAGTATACTTGTCAAAGAGATCTAACTTCAACTGAAAACACACATGTACGCCACATTTCCACAAATGCGGCCGATGACAGAGCGGTTCAGAGGATGTTAGCTCCGATGTATCATCGCTAAATGTGCACAACATTCAAGAATGTAAAGTTAATGTGAGGGCATACTTATTAGGGGTATGACAACAAATATTTAATTATCTCATGAAATTACTCTGACGAGTAACGGACACAATATTATTCAGTCTCATCATGTCTGCACCTGTCATCATGTATCCATGCGTTAGTGCCTTGTACCTATTTATATTTGATTATGGTCTTGACAATAAACCACACAGGGCTCACTCAGATTAAGGTGGATTACTGCCATGTCTCTATTTTAAAAAATAGTTTCTTCTGCTGCTCATGAAAAAAGGAAGGAAAATCCCACCAACATTACACACTTGACCTGATGTTTCCACCTAAATTGTTTTCCCATACAAATGCATATTTTGGCCAGGAGATGGCGCAAAATGTCGTTGTTTTTTTTTTTTGTTTTGTTTGTTTTTTTTAAATGGCACTGAGTTAGACATCAAAGACGGGCAACGTAGAATATCAAAACCCCAAAATGTGTGGATGGGAAATTATGTATGAAATAATAACACTGCTTTGTAATATGTATATATGTAGATGGACCAC